>NC_085138.1:254223816-254560411 GCF_035046485.1 Aedes albopictus | reverse complement strand
CGTTGTGTTTGCTTACGTGGGTGTACTGTTCGGTACCCCAGACGTGGGGATAAAGCAGCTAGCGACTAGCGATAGACGATCCGCCCAGTCTACAGCAAACCCCGGCTCGTTGACATCTCCTAGCGTTTGACCAGTCTGCGCATTCAGCAACTCATACCGCACTCGCCTACCTTCTTTGTGAATAATGGTTTTAGCTGGAATGATTGGCACACATGTATTACTGACTGCACTCCAAATTGGACTGACACAATAGTGTGCACACACCTTCAAAGTGTGATTGCAGCTCAGGGCCATGTCGGATCGAGTTGAGGTCTTCGGTGCACTTATTCCGTGTAAATGGAGGAATGAGCATACCGAAGATGTCGAGGCGATCCGAGGCAAATTTGCACTTTTATCACACTTTTCAGGCGTAGTCTGCAATATGACACTCGGGCAAACTGTCACTGCTCTTTGACAAGCTGATTGTCAAGTCGTTAGACTTGTTCAAAGTTCATCTGCTACGGTGAGCAGTGGGTTAGTGCTCCCAGCAAATTCGAATCTAGTCATAAAACCTAATGAACAAATAAATACATTTTCGTAGATAAAGTTTGAGAACGGTATGGATGACCTAGTTAAAGTACAAACTTCATGGATGTCTAATGGCAATTCTGAGTCTGTTCCATTCTATAATTCCATGCACACGTCAATTCCCCGGTAAGCATTCAAACAAGCTGTATTTCAGCATTATATCTACATTCCACCTGCTCACTACTTGATCATGGTTCAAACTGCTAAACTGTCCTGAATTAGCAACTGAACTGCTACTTAAAATGTGACAGCTGTGCGTAGCATTTCAAATGCACGATTTTTCAAGCCTCCAAAATACTGTCCAGTATATTCTAAATTATATGAATTGCATCTTTTTGAAGAGCAGATTGAAGAAAATATGAATTTCATTCCCAAAATTCAATTTTCGGTAGTCTGAATGAGAATGAGATGAGAATTAAATTAGCCGTATATTGGACCAAAACCTGCATATAAGAAGCACTCATATTTGGCTAATTTTCATAATGACGCTTTTCAACTGCTGCCTAGGTTGTTACAAAATATAACCGGGTAGAGGTCAAGTACTGACGATCAAAACGTGATATTAGCTTGACTAAGATAAAAGGTAAAAATACTGAAAATAATTTCAAAAAATTGTCCTTAACCTTTTGACCAATAGCAAGATTTGATATTTGAAGATCATCCAAATAGCTCATTGTTATTGGTTAGATCTTACCAAGAGCTAAGGTCGATATTCCAGAAGTAAATTTGAGATATTATTTTCATTACTTTTACCTTTTATTTAAAACAAACAAATATCACTTTCTGATCTCCATATCAAAATTTTCTATTACTGAGATTTTTTCCTCTGCTCGGGTAGTGATGTTCTGATTGGATTCTAGATCCTGTATTAACAACAGCTGCAGTTATAAAAAGCTAAGTCATGCTGAGGATTACTGGATTAAAATCCAATCTCAGTGGTTATTGTTTTTGTGTGTGTTAATAGTTGACTTTCCTGGATACCAAACAGTTAGCTTCTTGATTTCGGCTCGATAGATCACTTCACAATAAGTACATCTTTCTCCATACCCCTCTGGCATTGGTACATGTGAAAAACTTCCCGACATCAACGCGTCCTTTATGATTATCAAATTACTCGCATCAATTTAGGAACCTCAGTGCGTCTGCTGTGTAGCACACGGATCTTTCTCTGAAATTACGTGTGCCTTAAAATTTCTCTTCTTGCGACCCGACCTTATAAGTTTTCTCTTACAACCAACAAACTGCAAAGGTACAATTAACTTATCCAATTTTATTGTACTAATATACTGGCTGGCATTACACAGCCAGAAATGAGTCGGCTTCGTATTACTTGCTGCCGAATTCATTTTGGTCGCACGTCCTGTGACCTCCGTGTTTCGTCCCATTAGAGTAGGATGAGGTATGATAAGCCTCTCATTTGAATTTATGTCATTTCTAAAACCGTATTTCGAAATATGCATTGCAATTAACTTATAGCGTTTTGTTTTTACTCCAGTTATCACAAAGCAGGAGATGCTCTAACTCATATTTACGGCGTGAAAGTATGTAGTCATACGAAACGATCGGATATTCAATTCCCTCCTTGGTAATAAAAACAAAACTCTTATGTTTTTTCCAAATATCGTATTTTGATATTGGAGTGAAAAAACCGTAGTGACCAGAAGATAAAAATGATCAAATGTAAAACAATGTTTGTACATAATACAAATTGGTTGAGAGTGCTCAGTTCACGTTCTCCTTGTCCCGTTGTACCCTATCCGTCTTCCCCAAACTCACGTGGAAGTGATTTTACGCGCAAGAGCCATGCCGTTTCCCTTACGCCCATGTCGAAGTGTGATTTAAATGCTCAGTTTTGTCTCGTACGGGATATCTCGAACATAAAATATCCAATCATATGGCCGTTCGTTGTTTGTGTGGCGTGGCTGCGACGAATTCGCGTAACTACTTCGACATCGGTCGGTCGGTCTTGATGCGGTGTAGCAGAGAGTGCACTTTGACCGCGAGGAAATTTCTTTTTAAGTGAAATTTTTCGGATTACTAGGGCTCAAGAAAGTGAAAATGAAGAGATACATCCATTGAGATGCGCCGCGCCGACTGGACCGATGCGCGATGCAATAACTTTGGGGTCCGTTTATGATCCTTCCGCAAGTTCTGCGGTCATTAATGTGAGGAGTGGAACCTCCAGGACAAAAAAAAACATGAAAAAGCAAGTTCAACAGGAAAGTCACGCCTTGAGTATTTCGTTATTTATCTCCCAAACTGGACTTGCCGGTATATTTTTGGCTATTGGCAAGTTACGACAACCTTAATTTACGGTCATTATGTGACATGAGGCCAGAAGGCGATTTATCAGTGTTGGAACAGAAGTTTTTTCTTTAAATATTGGCTGCCTGATTATGTAGTTCATAGCTAACAAAGTTTTGCCATGTATCTTTACTAGGTCTAACTATCTATTCTATTAGTTAAACAACGAACTTAATCTTCTTCTACTTACCGCAAAAAATATTATCATTAATATAAAGTAATACTCATTCATTCATTTCAGTTATTAAGTTCAACATCAAATTCAAGATAACACTGGATCAACAATTCACCGCCATAATACTCGATTTACAGCTGCAGCTCTCCAACGACAGTCGTGCCCAACACACCCAGCATGCTCTCTAAGCTCCTCGCCTTCTTGAACCAACCGGAAGGTTAGCACATTTTGCAGGGTTGTTGTCCGGCATTCTTGCAACACGCTCTGCCCACCGTATCCGTCCAGCCCTCTTTCAGCATGTTGGGTTCACCGTTGAGTACTGCGAGCTCGTGGTTCATCTTTCGCTACCACGCACCGTTGTCCTGCATGCCGCTGAAGATCGTCCTTAGGACGCGTCGCTCGAAAACTCCGAGTGCTTGCAGACCCTCGTCGAGCATGGACCATGGATATCTCGTGTCCGTAAAAAAAACCACCGGTCTTATTAGTGTCTTGTACGTGGTACATTTGGTGCGGTTAACGTTTGCAAGGTCGTATTTCGCGGGTAACGTTTGCAAGGAATCGATGTAGACGAATTCTTTTACCACCTCAAAAGTATTCTCGTCTTTCGTAACAGTGCTGCCAAGGCTTATCCTGTCTCGCTCAGTCCCACCTATCAGCATACACTTTGTTTTAGCCGCATTAACCACCAGTCCGGCCCTTGCTGCTTCACGCTTTACGCGGGTGTACAGTTCTGCCACCGTTCCAATTGTTCTAGCATCCGCAAAACTGACAAATTGGCCGGATTTCGCAAAGATCGTACTCCGGTCCGGCTGCTGAGCCAGGCTCGTCGCATAACACCTTCCAGGGCGATGTTGAAGAGTAGGCAGGAAAGTCCATCACCGTGTCGCAGTCCCCGTCGAAATTCGAATGAACTGGATAGTACACCCGAAATCCTTACGCTGTTTTACACACAGTCAGCCATGATTTTCCATAGCTCTGTGCGGTCGATAATGTCGTATGCCTCCTTGAAGCCGATAAACAGGTGGTGCGTTGTTACCTGGTATGCACAACGGTACGGTGAAGATCTGGTCCGTTGTCGACCGGCCGTCGATGAAACCGGCTTGGTGACTTCTCACGAACTCATTTACTTTGGGTGAAAGACGACTTTGTAGGCGGCATTCAAAATGGTGATCGCTCGAAAGTTCTCACACATTAACTGGTCGTCTTCCTCGCCTCCGGTAGCTGTTCGGTTTCCAGATCTTGACTACTAACCGGTGCAGATAGGTGGCCAACTTTTCTGGGCCCATCTGGATGAGTTCTGCTGCGATTCCTTTACCAGCCGCTTTGTTGTTTTTGAGCTGGTGGATGGCATCCTTAACTTCCCTCAGCGCGGGAGTTCCCATCCTCTGCTGCACCAACATAGTCATTTCCTCCGTTGCCTTGATCTCTCGTGCCTGCAATCTCTTCGCCAATCAGAAGCTCGTCGAAGTTCTGGTTCCACCTTTCGAACAGCTCACGTTTATCCAACAGCAGGCTTCCGTAAATGCAGATTTCGGCACAAAAAAATGGCGGGATGCGTTGAGCTTCTGGTAGAACTTTCGTGTTTCTTGTGAACGGCTCAGCAGTTCCATTTCCTCGCACTTCGCTTCTTCCGCTTCTCCTTGAAAAGGCGAGTCTGCTGCTTCCGCTTCTGTCTGTATCGCTCCACATTCTGTCGGGTTCTATGCTGTACCATTACCACCCGCGCTGCATTTTTCTTCTCCACAGCCGCTCTGCACTCCTCGTCGAACCAATAGTCCTGCAACGCTGCCTCGAAATCCTGCGCGTATGCGGTAGCGACATCCGGTTGCTTCAGTCGCTCTATATCATACCGGGGTGGCCGCCGGTACTGTACATTGTTAATAACGGAGAGTTTTGGGCTCAGTTTAACCATCACCAGGTAGTGATCAAAGTCGATGTTAGCGCCACGATAGGTCCTGACGTCGATAATGTCGGAGAAGTGCCGTCAATCATTCAGGACGTAGTCGATTTGCGATTCCGTTTGCTGTGGTGATCTCCAGGTGTAACGATAAAGGAGGCTGTGCTGGAGGAAGGAACTACGAATTGTAATTATCGGATAAGTCGGTCGGGAGCAGTGCTGAGACTCCCCGACTCAATACCCAAGTAACACACATGTTATATAAAAGTTACGACAGCGCAAGTTCTGGTTGTATAGAAGTTTATTTTACGTTATTTCAACACAATGTTAGAATTATGTAAAATAAACTTCTATACAACAAAAACTTGCGCTGTCGTAACTCTATTTTAACATGTGTGTTGCTTGGGTAGCCGCAGGATCGGCACACTCGCGTCACCGAACTCGTGCGCAGGGAACTCTTGCACTCAAAATAGGGAACCACAACAGCACTTCACGGACAACTACAATTTATTAGAGCTTTACCTTCTGTATTTCCAGATTCTGGGACTACTGTTCTCCCTCTATCTCCCACATTCTTACAGCTAACCTGACCTTGTCTAGTTGGGGCCCCCTTGCAGCACTCTACCGCTCCTATCCTCCACTGCATCCTGGGTGTTGCGCACGATGGCGGTGCGCAGGCCTTTCTACAGCATCCTGGTGCTGGTGTACGCGATGGTGGCAGACGGTACTTAACACCGCTATCAGCGATGGTGATGTCCTACGGTTTTGGGTGGTTTGGGGTTGCACCGCACGGATATGGTGACGGATCGGCCGTCGGCGGGTTCTGACCCGTAATTTGCCCATTTCAAAGAAATAAAAACGGCGATGTTTTGTTAAACGGGGAGGGCATTACTAACTAGCTTACATACGAGAGGTGACGATAGAATTACCCGTGCACCAGTTCACACTTGCTATGTTCACTTTTACAAACTTTTCAAAACTTCAACTTCTTTCCACAAACTTTCTAATCTTTCGTCTATAAACTATCGCTTCACTATTTAGCTTTCAGCTGTCTTGGTTTACGATCTTTGGGCAAGTGAACGAATACCGAGACGTCGATCGCCTCGATGTTCATGACCTCGTTACTCGCTTATTGCTCTCTTCAACAGTCCCGTTTCTTTTGGTCCACCACTCATGGTTACCCAGTGGATGGTAACTAGTCCCTCTGGCGGTGGGTTGCACTACGAAGTGTAACATAATGATGGTTTCTTTTAGGGTGGTGAAGCCTGCCCTTGTTCTATCTAACCTATCGAGAGCTTTTAACTGGGTGGAACCTACACAAATCACGAGTAATACCTACCAATTAGCATTCACCATGTTCTTGGAGGCGGCGAAATCGATGAGGCGCAGACCTTTTTTTTCGTCCACTGGAGAGCGCTGAGCTTTTCAATCGTCGGTCTGAATTCCTACTCCTGGCCTACATAAGCGTTTAGGTCGCCTATGATGATCTTGACATCGTGGCTCGGACAGCGGTCGTAGTCGCGTTCGAGCTGCGTCTTTGTCATCATCAGTGCTTCCGAAGTCAGGGCTGTGCATGTTTTGTTTATTATCTCTCAGGCGACGGTGCTTAAAATTAGCGTTACACTAATTTTCGAAGCATCATATCTTCTTCGTTTTAAACCCAAATGTAAAAATTTTTATATTGCCGAAAACCTTGGGGCCTCAGCTTTCATAATAATTTTGCATACATAGTCGTAGCGAGGAAAAACGATAAAAAGGGGCTCTTCAAAGAGGGGCACCTCCTTAAAAACAGCGTTACACTAACTCAAATGCTTATATCTTTGCTGTTAATCCACATAATTACAATTTTCTTCCATAATTGGAAACCGCCAACACTCACCTTGCTAGAAAAAATATCGAACATAGTCGTAGCAAGGATAAGGGCAAATGGGGGGCACTCCATTTATGTGTTCGCAAAACATATAAAAAAAATATATCTGCCCCGTTTTGCAAGCAAATCATGATTTTCTTTCACGGTCAGAATCTTCAGGTGAGGTACTTCCAAGAAAAAATTCAAATCATGGGCGGAGCTAGGAAAATCAGTAATAAGGGGCAATTCTTTCAAAATCGTCCAAAAATTTCCAAAAATCATAACTTGACCATAAAGTAACAAATAATCAATTTTCTTGCGCCAATTAGAAGCTTAGAATCTTGCGCAATCGAGAAAAATATCACACATAGGCATAGCCAGTGATATGGGCTCGCAAGGGGCACAGAAATTGAGTTCTCAAATCAGTACACATAATCAATATTCCATACTAATTTCTCAGTCATCAAATCTAAATTTATTCTTTCTTTTTTTACCACTGTAAGTCACCAGAACCCACCTTGAAAGGATTAGGCATAGTCGTAGTAAGGAAATAATAAAAGGGGGGGGGGGAAGGTGACTTTAAATATTTCTTAAAAGTTGCCGCTTCGCAGCTTAATGTCTTTCTTCCACGATAAGCATCGTGAGACGATGAACTTTATAGGGAAAAACAAAATACAATACATAGGCGGAGCTAGGAATAATAGTAGGAATAAATTGCTAATGAAATCCGTGGATGAAATCCTGAAGGAATCACTAAAAGAATTCTTCAAGAAATCCCTTACAAAATTCCACTAGGAATCCCTGGAGAAATGGCTCAAATAATCCTCAAAGAAATTTCGATAATATGCCAGGAGAAATTCGGTACAAAGGATCTCTCAAGAACCTCTCGAGCATTTTAAGATGGACTTTTTTGAGAAATGTCCCATGACTTGATGGAGAGATTTCGCAAAGACTGCCTAGAAGAATTCCTCATGGTGGTATCCCCCAACGAATACCTCAAGAAATTCACTGAGGTATTCCAGAGGAAATGGCCTATGCAACCCCTACAGAAACATGCAATGAGATAAATTGATATGTAACCGATTCAATTATTAGGTGCATTTCTGAAGGAATCTCTGAAAAAAATCCTTTATACAATTCCTTAGGACGTATGGAGAAACTCATTGAAAAATCTCTGAAGAAATTCACGATGAAATTACTTGTTGAACTCCCGATAGAGTTCATAAAAAAAGATCCTTAAGGAATCTCTGCTGCAATTCTGCAACGAATCCGTTGAATCTCAGGGGAAATTCTCCTCAGATTCCTCAATTTCCAGGAAAGATTATCTAAAAATGCTTCAACAAATCCCTGCAGAACTGCTTGTTGTAGTACTTTGAATAAAAAAAATAACGGTAGAAATTCTGGAAGAATTCATACTGACACCCCTGAGAAATTCTTCTAGGATTTCCTGGAGGTAATATTCAAAAATGCCAAAATAATTTCTAGAAAATGTATTTTTTGCCTATCTCGTACACTGGAAAGGCTATATGTTCACTCCAAAAATAACTTTTTGATAGAAGGCCCGGAGGGTCGAGTCACATATACCAATCAACTCAGCTCGACGGATTGAGGTGATGTCTGTGTGTGTATGTGTGTGTGTGTATGTGTGTATGTGTACAAAAAACTCACATCACTTTTTGGCAGTAAACCTCAACCGATTTTAATGACCGACGGTTCATTCGACGCGGGATCTGGTCCCATTGTTTCCTATTGAAAATGGTTCGGATTGGTCCAACCGTTCCGGAGTTATGGCCATACAGGTGTTCCGGACCAGTACCCTTGGAAGGGGCTATACATAAAAATGTAACAAATACAAACGTGCGACTCATCAAACTGTGGCATTTTAGATAACCTGATGAACAGTTAGCAAGAAAAAAGTCTTAGACCACATCTGAACCGGTAGTGTTCCGGAACCGGTTCCGGGTGTCCCGCCGGAAGTGGCCAAATATAAAAGTGAACCAAATCCATGCATGCGATACATAAAATTGTGGCAATTTCGATAACCTGATGAACAGTTGCAAGAAAACAGTCTCAGATTATATCTTAACCGGTTGTGTTCCAGAATTAGTTTCGGATGTCCCGCTGGAAGTTTCCAAATATAAAAGTGAACCAAATCCATGCATGCGGCATATCAAAGCGCGATATTTTTGATAACCCAATGAAAGCTTGGCATAAAAAATACTCAGACCATATCAAATATAAAAGTGAAATATAAAAGTGAGCCAAATACATGCATACGACACTTCAAACTGTGGAATTTTCGATGACCTGATATACAGTTAGCATGAAAACAGTCTCAGACCATATCTAAACCGGCAGTGTTTCGGAACCGGTTCTGGGTGTCTCGCCGAAAGTGGCCGAATATTAGAGTGAACCAAATCCATGCATGCGACATATCAAAGCGCGGCTTTTGTGATAATAAAAGGTTAATGATAATAAAAAAGACTCACACCATATCTGAACCAGTAATGTTTCGGAACTGGTTCCGGGTATACCGCCGGAAGTGGCCGTATATAAAAGTTTGCAAAACTTATGCATTTTCCGATAACTTGATGACCGGTTATCAAGAAATTAGGCTAAGGTCACATAGCTAAGAACATAGTCTCAGACCATATTTGAGACAACCGAAATCGGTTCCAGGTGTCCCGTTGGAAGTGGTCAAACGTATAATTGATAAAAGCCCATGCAAGCTGCATATTAAATAGCGGAAATATAAAAGTGAACAAAATAAATGTCAAAGCGATAAATCAAATCTTGCCTTTTTGATAGCCTGTAAACGTTGGGTTAGATTATAAGTGAAAAAATTGTCAAAGTCTTCATATATTCAAGAAAACAAAATCGTGACCAAAGCGATCTCATCAAATCACACCTTTTCAGATTCCTGCGGTGTACATATATAGTAAGATGAATCAACATTTTATGGAAAAATTATAATTTAATCGCAACAACACCGAATAAAGTTTTTTCGATCTTCAATCTTCTTTTGCTTTCTAATTACTGCTCACAATTTGAGTGCGGGTGGTTGAGCCATCGCTCTTCTCATTGCGATTGAAAATTAAATGGAAAATTTTCTTTTCAGATTTTTTTCGTAGGGAGGTCAAATTTTGCATGAATCGTATTACCAATGATAATAAAATATAACCTAAAGTGAGTTGAAAAAAAAAATTGTCGAAGATCACAAAGTGATCTGTGATTGTGAATAAAGTTAACCTTCTTCATGCTTTAGCTGATGTTCACCTCGCTGCCGTAGCGAATAGAATGGACTCATAATGACCCGAGGGTTAAGGTGATCAAGCAGTCAACTGAGAGGTCTGAAATGTCTCAACTCTATTTTGCTGTTGAAAAATCGATAACGGCTCTGTTAAAATTGTTGCTTTTCTATATAAAATGTTATCAGGATTCAGGAACATTTTGCTAACGTCGACAGAAAGATCATGAGTTCATATTCGACGAGAAAGGCACTATCACCACTAGGTGGATTAATCTGGGTTTTTTTTATTTCTTTTTGTTCGTAAATTTCAACTGATGCTTATTCTTCGGAATATGTTCGAAATATGATAGAATCATTGGGTTAATTCCGTAAAAAAAGTATCTGGATAAGTTACCCAAAATATCCCTGTAGAGATTTCTAATGATATTTTAAATCAGTATACCGAAAAAATGCCTGAATGGCTGCCCAAAAATATCTTTGATGTATTCTCCTACAAATTGCTAAAAAAACATGTAATTACTGTAAAACTTCAGCAAAGAATACTTGAAAAAATCGGTGGAATACCTAGACAAGTTCACAAAAAAAAAATATTGGATGAATTTTTGAACAAATCTTAAGAAAATTCTGAAAATTACTTAAGAAATTTGTCAGAGAATCTCTAAAAAATTACAATGAAATTCCTTCAGAAATTCCCGATGAAATTTCTTGTATAAATTGCTATAAGCTGAGAGTATTAATCGCAGAATTTCTAGAAAAATCATTCAAGGAATTTTGCAACGAATTTTTTCGTTGAATAGACTAGAATTCCAAGAAAATAGAAGCTTCTGAATAGAAATTTATTTTTCACATGTATAATGTGTGTGTAATCCTCGAAGGATCAAGTCTCCCCATGTCACTGTTGTGTATACTAAGCTGAAATAATTAAAATATGTTAACAACAGCCTTATTTGGATAAATAAGTTTGAAAGTATTTTACTTAAACTATGTACTGTGAAATTTTGACACGATTTGGTTTAATTTTTACAAAGTTATTGAGATTTTTTGGAATCGCCTAAAAGATTTCTGAAGGACTGAAAACAAACCATCAGCCGTTAAAAAAATAATGCAATGTACAATCGAAATCACTTGTAGTTAAAACATAGTCATTTATCCAGGAGAAGTTTTGGAAAAATTATGCTAGAAGAAAAATGTTTTTGATTCCGAGCAAATATGGGGGGAACAAGTCTCCCCAGGGATCAAGCCTCCTCAGTCTCCCCTATCCTTCAAATTTAGGGATTTGATAGGGATTTTTGGATAGAACACCTGGTTCCGGAGTTATTCCGGAATAAAAATGGGTCATTGGAATTGTCCATATTGGGAAAAGTGAATTTCGATGTGAGAAAAGTTTAGTTTTCAGACGTAAATGAACTAGAATGATAGAAAAATATGTCTGAAATTTCATCCCAGTCACTTAAGGTTGAAGGATTCATCATTGACAAAATCGCCATCATTGAAAATTCAAAAGCAGTTTTCGCCCTCAAAACTTAAATGTTTGCATTGAAATTGTATTCACTGTACTCTATTCTGCACCCGAAACACAGTGAATACATTTTCACTGCGGGAATTTCAGATTTGAACGAGAAAACTGCTTTCGAATTTTCGATGATGACGGTTATGTCAATGACGAATCCTTCAACCTTAAGTGCCTTGGAACCAGTTTTACGGATGTTTCGAGGAACCGCTTCCAGGGTCAATTTTTGAATATAATTCAGTACCTCATACGACACCTCACATTTCTTGATTTTTATGATATATCATTCTGAGCTATTCTTGTGATATTCGAAATAATTTGTCCATTTTGGAATCCATATGCGGATTTCACGAAAATCGGTACCGGTGGTTCCGCGGTCCATTTTTCGAAGATGAAGAAACACATATCAAGCTTCATGATTTTGAAACTTGTAGCATATGAATATATTTGGGTATTTTGGAATCCGTTTACCGATTTTCCGGAATCATGTTTCCAGGGCCATGTTTTGAAAATGATTCAATGCTGTCACTATACTGGTGTATTTTTTTTTCCTTCTAAACCATAGGGGGATAAATCTGCTCATCAGACACCCTAACAGGAAGGTTAGGGTAGTGTGGGGATGAGGCCGTCTTCTACAATGCCGGTAGAAGCCAGGACTACTCTCTCCTCGACCCACTAAAACACATTCCTATGGTCGCCAAACCCTACGTTTCTCCGGAACCACCAAGAAGGTATTGCTTTAGAGAGGGGCTAGTGCACAACGCACCCTCAGGGTTAGCTGCCGTAGCCTAGCAGCAACGAACATCGATGACTCGTTCTGGAGAGTCCATCACGATAGCATGCTGGCGCTTAGCCAGTTTCCCGAGTGGTCCTCGCCACTCCCTTTGTCCTCGGAAGGCGGGCAGGGTCAACCCCGCCCGCGCCCTACTGCTGAGCGGACATCAAGAACTGATGCCCACATGCAACCCGATCTGACCTGCTGAAGGCAAGGGTATCACTACCCTTCAGGCCTTATCAGCTGCATCCGTAGGTTGCAGACAGCAGGGTCTCACCTACCCCGACCCTTGCCGGGGACCCCTTTCCAACCGCGGGCTCAGATCCAACCCAGTAGACTGACGCCACGACAGCACCGCTACCGGGACTTCCTCTCCGCGGCCACTTAATCGCTGTAAGGGTCGATCTCGACCGCAGGGCACCGGTATGACCTACGAAGCCGACTTCGAACCCCTGGACCACCTCTTGTACTGCATCTGGACTAGCCATTCTCCGAGTCCACGCGCCACCTCCTTTGTAGCTCCCAGACGATATGGGTGATAGCCGTTGAAACGGCATTCCAGCTAATCTCATCCCTACACATTCTCTGGACCAAGTTGTCCGGAGTTGTGTCCTCCCCGCATGTGGCAAGCATGCGGTCACGCATTGTGCGAAAACGCGGGCACACGAACAAAACGTGTTCCGCCGTTTCCTCTAAACCATTGCACACTGGGCATTCGGGAGAATCCGCATGCCCGAAACGGTGTAGATACTGTCGGAAGCAACCATGACCTGTAAGGACCTGTGTCAGGTGGAATGAAACTTCCCCATGGCGCCTATTAATCCAACTATCTACCCTCGGTATCAACCTATGGGTCCACCTTCCTTTGGTGGAACTGTCCCACGCGCGCTGCCATTTGACCATAGAGGCCATCCTGACAGTCTTGCGTATGCCTCTTGTGCCGCGCATTTCGAAGCACTCCATATCCTCACTGATAAGAATGCTGATGGGCACCATACCAGTAATGACACAGAGAGCGTCGTGTGACACGGTACGGTACGCGCTTGCAACTCTCAGACACATAAGCCTGTAAGTACTTTCCAGCTTCCGTCGGTAGCATTCAGTACTTAGCGCGGTACCCCACGCCGGGCCGCCATACCTAAGTATGGACGTAGCAACACTAGCCAGAAGCTTGCGCTTACTGGCGTACACCGCTGAGCTATTGGACATCATCCTGGACAGTGCCGCAATAGCTGTGGAGGCTCTTTTACAGGCATAATCGACGTGGCTACCGAAGGTAAGCTTATCGTCGATCATCACGCCCAAGTGCTTGACAGAGCGCTTCGACAGGATAGTGCAGTCTCCTACACTGATCTCCGTCTGCTGCGCCGACTGCATGTTGTTCACAACCGTCACCTCTGTCTTGTGGTGAGCCAGCTCCAGTTTTCTGGACCGCATCCACGCCTCCACAACTTTGATCGAGTGGTCGGTAGTCAACTTCACCTCCTCGATCGTTTCACCGTAGACTTCGAGCGTAATATCGTCGGCAAATCCAACAATCACCACTCCCACTGGGTACTCTAACCTCAACACCTCGTCGTACATGACATTCCATAACACCGGACCCAGGATGGAACCTTGCGGGACTCCTGAGGTTATGTGAAAGCACTTCCGACCCACCTCCGTGTCGTAAACTAGTACGCGATTCTGGAAGTAGCTTCCGAGAATCTTGTACAAGTACTCCGGTCTCCCCAGACGCAGGAGCGCATCGGCAATAGCAGCCCAACTGGCGCTATTAAATGCATTCCTTACATCCAGAGTCACTACCCCGCAGAAGCGAATTCCCCTCCTCTTAGGCTCGAGTGCTTTCTCGGCGGTTTTTGTAACCGACAAGATAGCGTCTACGGTGGACCTCCCCTTCCGGAAGCCATACTGGTTGCTCGAGAGACCATTTACGCCCTCAGTGAACTTCAACATTCTGTTGAGGATGATCTTTTCGAGCACCTTCCCCGCCGTGTCAATCAAGCATATTGGTCTATATGCCGACGGGTCTCCGGGTGGTTTCCCCGCCTTTGGCAATAGTACCAGGCTCTGCCTCTTCCAAGCTTCTGGGAAAACTCCCTCGTCCAGGCATTTCTGCATAGCAGACCTGAACAACTCGGGAGCTTCTGCAATAGCTACTTTTAAGGCCAGGTTCGGAACTCCGTCCGGACCTGGGGCCTTACCTACGCTAAGGGACTTAGCTATCCCCGCAAGTTCCACATCGGTGACCCTTTCCTCATCGCCAGCCCCAGTCCCCGGCTGTCCTACGAAAGGAGGCCAAGGACTAGGATCATGACGCGGAAAAAGTCCTCCAATGATCCCCTCCAACATGTCTGGAGATTGCTCTGTAGGAGCCATCACACCTCTCGTCTTGGCCATAACGATCCTGTAGGCATCACCCCACGGGTTCGTATTGGCACTCTGACAGAGACCCTCAAAGCAGGCCTTCTTGCTTGCTCTTATCTCGGTCTTGAGCGCGGCTTTTGCAGCGGCAAACACCACCCGCCGTTCGTTTCGCTCTTCCTCTGATCGTGCTCGCTGCATCCGCCGCCTAGCCCGTAGGCAGGCGCGGCGCAGGTCCGCAATCGCGTCGGTCCACCAGTAAGCCGGTGGCCTCCCATTTCTAGGGTGGACTCGCCTAGGCATGGTCGCATCACACGCACGTGAGAGCACCGCTACCAGCTCGTCGCCGTCTAAACCGAGTAAGTTTCGCTCACGGCGGAGCGCTTCCCTAAATACCTCTTCGTCGAAGTATGATGTCTTCCACCTACGAGGGCTTGGCCTTGGCCTAGCCGCCTCTTCTTCTATCCGCTGTCTGCTGTTGTTGTAGTCGATACTGTAGCGAACCGCCAGGTGGTCGCTGTGAGTGTAGCCATCATCTACTCTCCAGTTCGGACTACTTGTTAGGCCAGGACTACAAAAGGTCACGTCAATAATTGACTCCGCTCCATTTCGACTATAGGTACTCTTGGTATCGACGTTAGCCAAGTCGACATCTAAGATGGCCAGTGTTTCTAGCAGGATCTGACCCCGCTGGTTCGTGAAACGGCTTCCCCATTCCACGGCCCAGGCATTAAAGTCACCCGCTATTACCACCGGCCTTCGCCCTGTTAGCACGGTCGTTAAGCGGTCCAGCATTTGAGTGAACCGCTCGATCGGCCACCGCGGAGGCGCATAACAGCTACAGAAGAAGACCCCGTTTACTTTGGCGACCACGAAGCCCTCGTAGGTAGTAGACACCAACTCATGCACGGGGTATTTACCCGTCGTCCATATCGCCGCCATTTTCCTGGTCCCATCCGAGGCCCAGTTGCCGTTGCCGGCGGGTACTCGGTATGGGTCCGAAATGATGGCGATATCCGTCTCCCACTCAGAAACCGCCTGACATAGCAGTTGCTGAGCCGCATCACAGTGGTTCAGGTTCAGCTGCGTTACCTGCACTGTGATTTGTTGTTCACTGCGGCTTTCTTAAAGGCCGGGCACCCTGGACCACCCATCGGATGTCTGTTTTTCGAGGTTTTCCTGGTACAGATCATGCAGATGGGCGGACTCGTGCAGCTTTGGGCCTTATGACCTTCAGCGCCGCATCGCCTACACAGTTTGCGCCTGTCGGGGCCTTTGCAGTCCCACGACTTGTGTCCTGGTTCCAGACACCTGAAGCAAACCTCAGGTGGCTCGTGGAATGTCAGGTGACATACACACCAGCCCACCTTAATACTCCCTACTTTAACGGACTTTTTAACATCCGCCACAGGTAGCTGAACCAGAGCTATCTGTGTCCCTGCTGGCCCCTTCCGCAGCCTGACGGCTGTGGCGGCCACCTGAACATCACACTGTTGCCGCAGTGCCGTGACGAGCTCTTCCGCTTCGGTGATCTCGTCTAGGTCTTTGACCTTCAGAGTCGTCTCATGCGTAAGAGCCCTCACCTCCACTCCATCACCAAGGACCTCTTCTGCCAGCCTCTTGTAGGCGGCGCCCTTGTGATCCTTCTGGCGCTTAAGCTCCAGGATCATTTCGCCCGTACGAGTACGTCTGATACTGCGTACGTCGGCTCCAAGACCCTCAAGCTTGGCGTCGCACCTCATCGCCTTCAAGACGTCCGAGTATTTCGACTGTTCGGTCTTGATGACGATAGCGTCACCTTTTTCGCGCCTGGCACCTGCCTTCCTACGCCTTGGCTTGGCGACCTGCACTTCTGCCTGCGGATTCACCTTCTTCTTCCTCTTCCGCTCTACCTTTGTCCAAGGAGGGTCCTCTCCTTGGATCGCCCTGCTCTGTGGCTGCTGAGGGCCCACCATTGGTCGCAACCCCTTGTTCCCATCGTTCCGGGACGGGCCAGCCTTTTCAGGCCCACCCTTCCCAGCTTTCCGGGAACCCTGGCTGGGGTCCGACTTTCCGGCCATAATACCGACTTTAGGGGTTATTATACGCCTGGCCTTGCGGGCGCCGCCAGACAGATCCTCACCTGACGGCTGCCTCGCCCGCTTCTGCGAATGCTTGTCACGTTTGTCACGAGCATTCGCTTCCACACTCCTCGGACTACCCGCGAAGGAGAAGGCCTCCGTTTGTGTAAACTTAGACGCTTTCTCCTTTGCGGGTTCCGCCGCTGCTGCAGCCAGCAACGCGACCGCGTGCTCCTGCTTGGCCTCATCGACAGTCGCTCTAAGCCGAAGCAAGGCCGTTTTCAGGTCCTTGCTTATGTTCGACTTAGTTGTCGCGAAGTCGATAATTTTGCCAAGCTGCTGCTCAGCTACCTCCAATGCGGGCCGTCCTTTTCCTGCTACTTGGCTGATGGCCCTCAGCAACCATGCTCCGTCCATGACCTCCGCCGGCTGGCTTGCCGTGGAGTGGACAGGAGCTCCCACGCTTGAGCTGCGCAAGCAGCTTCCAGCACCTGACTCCTCGCTTCTCCTTGTTGGAGACCGCATCAACCCGCTTCTTGCGAAGGGGTTGATCGCACCACTACTACCTGCTACACCTTGTTTTTGAATTTGTTTGTTATTACTCATATTTAATTCCCACGAGTCGCACGAGAAAGAATGTCCATTACGCCAGAGCTCTGCATTAACGCGGTAAGGGACAGCTTACTGTGGGGGGTGCCCAGGTGCCCCACAGGCTCCGTTAAAGATCGAGCATCTTTTTCACCCCCTCGATCACTCATTCCTCGGCACGGGTCGCTTGACACCTTGAATTGGGGTTAGTAGTCCTATTCTTAGCCGGCAACTACGCGGCACTATACTGGTGTATGGAATTCCCATCCTGACATAGAATGCTAGGATTCTTGCTGAGGGATTCCACGGAGGCACGCAAGTCGATCCTGAGCGACCATTTCAAAAATATCTGAAACTTTGCACAGTTTTTCAATTTCATCTAAAACGTCATTTTTCGATATCAAATCTTCATATAGAGTCACGTCTAACTTTTCAAAAGGGTGTATGTGAAAATGGTTGAAAAATATTCAAAAAGCTGCACAGCAAAAACGGTTCGTTCGATTGTTATGATTTTTTCAGCAAAGTTAGATAACTTAATGGGGATTGCTAAGAAAACATACACCGTAAAAAAATTTTTTTTTGCATTAAAAAAATATCATTTTTGTCACACAAATTCAAATATCTCAAAACCCTATCTTTTTACCAACGTGATTTTTTCAGGGAAAACGGTCCATTATATTAGCTATCTACCATAAAAATTTGGTGATGGTAAACTAATAAACAAAAAAGTTATGATATTTTAAACATTTCACAATTTTTACATTTAGTAAAAAAAATATGTTTTTTTTACCGTGTACATTATTCAGAGAATCGCATTATGATGCTGATTTTATTGTTAAGGCTACCGCATGAATTAAACAAGTTATTTTCATGATATTTTTATTTAATTATTCATAACTATTATAGCATCTATTAGAAACTTAGACGCGATCCAGTGTAGTGATCAAAAGTATTGATAGTGTCATTATTTTTATTGTACGTGACAGGCGAAAAATTCTGTTAATAGGGTTAAAACCTGTTGATAATAAGAAACATAAGTAATATTATTTTTAAGATAAAAGCTGCAAAACAAAAGTTTTATATAGACGAATGCGTCTAGTTTACCTGCAAAAAACTTACCTCTTAGATAATAGATTTTATGATGGAGAGAAAGCGAGTAACTGCAACACCAACAAATACATAATAGGTGCATACCACGACAATGCTCTAGACGTCTAGTTTACCTGCAAAAATTTACCTATCAGAGAATAGAATCATAAATATCGGGAGGAAGCGAGTAACTTCAACAACAACAAATGCATGATAGGTACCATGACAATGCTCACGAAAAAGCAAAAAATTACTACCGCTATGGTTATTAAGGATTGTAAAGTAAAAGTTTTCTTCAGTCAAGTAAACGACACCAAACTAGTCAGTAAAAACTTGAAAGTGATTTTGTTTATTAAAATCTAACGAACAACATGAGTAGTCGCTTTCTCAACTGTTGTAGGCCGTTTGCAGAAAAAAAGTGCTCAAAAGAGTTACGAAATCTCACCGAAAGCACCATAGATAAACTGAAAGCGACAGGTTATGCTCCAATGTCCACATTGAATACAAATTTACGCATTTGCACGTCCTGCCGTCTAAACGTTGACAAACGAGCAATCTGTATATCATCGGAAGAGCAGGGCGCAGGAAGTTCGAAAACGACAACAACTGAGGAATTACTAGAAGTTCCAAGTGCAGAGAGCCTTGCCACCGTACCATCAGCGACATCTGTTTCAACAAATCAATCGGAAGATGAGTGTATTCAAAAGGTAAACATCGAACGCTTTAACGAGGGCATAGCTGGGATAAAAGTGACTCCGATTAAATGGACGAAGATGGACTACGTTTATTATCCAGAGAAAAAATACCGTGAAATAAACGAAGCTGTACGTAGAAACCTCTTCAAATTAGGACCTGAGGATGTGGAAAATACAGACTACGATGAGGTAATTATGAATATGAAGGAAAGGTTCTCGAATCCAGCCACGACAAGGAAAGAAAAATTATTGATTTTGTCGATGCTGCCAAGTTCGTGGTCTATTCAAGATGCCATTGATGAGTTCGAAACCAATAGATATACAGTAAAAGAGGCAAAACTATTTAAGAATAACTGTCTTTCAACCAAAAATACTAGGTCTAGTAATGCGTTAACAGACGAGGCAAAAGAAATAGTAGTTCAATATTTTGAAGATGATGAAGTAAGTCGAGCTATGCCTGGCCAGAAAGATTATGTATCAGTAAAACAAGATGGAAAGCGTCAAGCAATCCAAAAACGATTAATGATGACGACATTGAAAGAAGCTTACACACGCTTCAAGGAAATTCACAATAATATTAAAGTAGGTTTTTCCTCATTTGCAAGCCTTCGGCCAAGGCAATGCATTGCTTCTTTCCAATTCAGGAACACATAATGTTTGTGTGTGCACAACCCATGAGAATATTAACCTTATTTTACATAGTTTGAAAAGAATAAATTTAACAAAGGATATTAAAATGTTAACTGGTAGTCTTTTGTGTGAAAATACAACATCAAATTGCTATCTACGATCTTGTTCGGATTGTCCAGATTCTTCATTATTGGAAAATACTTTATTCGGTGAGTTTGAAGAAAAATATATTGATCAGTTATCATTTGAGCAATGGGTAACCACGGATAGGTGTGACCTAGAAACAATGGTAAAACCTGTAGATGAGTTTGTGTCATATTTTTGCTTGAAATTAGAAAGTTTAATCCCTCACGATTTCATTAAAACAGAGCAATCCAGCTTTTTAAAAAATACGAAAAATACGGTACAAAATAGTGAATTTTTAGTCATTTGTGATTTTTCTGAAAATTACAGTTTTGTATTGCAAGATGAAGTTCAGTCCCATCACTGGAACGTGCAACAAGCTACAATTCATCCATTCGTTATTTATTTTAATGGAAGTTCGCAAATTGAACACTTTAGTTTCATTGTAATTTCCCAAGATTTAAGGCACGATTCAATATCCGTAAACTTGTTCATTGCCAAAATGATTAACTTTTTACGCGTTGATAAACATAAAGAAGTCAAAAAGATATATTTTATGTCTGATGGAGCAGCGTCGCAGTACAAAAACCGTAAGATTTTTTCGAGCCTATGTCAATTTAAATCAATGTACGGAATTGATGCAGAATGGCATTTTTTTGCTACGTCACATGGCAAAGGTCCTTGTGATGCTATTGGAGGAACAATAAAGCGCATGGCCACAAGAGCAAGTTTAGCCAAAGAACGTGAGCATCCAATTAAAACTGCGAAAGAACTTTTTGAATGGGCGAATCGTAGGAAAGAAGAAGATTTAACCAAATTATCATTTTGTTTTACTACTACGGAAGAGTACGAAATAAAGGCTTCAGAGCTCAGCGAGCAATATGATAACGCGAAAACGATCCAAGGAACCCAAAAATTCCATTGTTTCATTCCATTGTCAGAAAATAAAATTAAAGCAAAACTATACTCAAACTGTTCTGACAATAATGCCAAAGTGTTCGATATTGTAAAAAAATAAATAAAATCAAATAAAAAATAAGTAAAACTGTTTTCATGATCTCATAACCCATAATAAAATCCAAACCCAAAACTCTTAGCCCTCTCTTACCCCTATTGTGTCAAATCTATGATTATTGTTGTGTAATTTGAGAATTCATTTATATGTATAAATATTATATGTATATATATGATATGTATATATATTACATGTATATACATATAATATAAATACATATAATATACATAATACAAATGAATACACAAATATTGAATATCGTAAAAACAACTTGTTTAACTCCCGCAAGACCCTTAACAAAAAAAACAGCACCAAACTGTGATTCTCGAAATAATTTACACGGTAAAAAAAATTTTTTCTACTAAATGTAAAAAATTGTGAAATGTTTGAAATGTCATAACTTTTTTGTTTATTAGTTTACCATCACCAAATTTTTATGGTAGATAGCTAATATAACGGACCATTTTCCCTAAAAAAATGACGTTGGTAAAAAGATAGGGTTTTGAGATATTTAAGTTTTTGTGACAAAAATTATATTTTTTAATGCAAAAAAAATATTTTTTTTACAGTGTATATTTTTTTAGTAATCACCATTTAGTTATCTAACTTTGCTGAAAAAATCATAACAATCGAACGAACCGTTTTTGCTGTGCAGCTTTTTGAATATTTTTCAACCATTTTCATATACACCCTTTTGAAAAGTTAGTCGTGACTCAACATGAAGATATGATATCGAAAAATGGTGATTTAGATGGAACTGAAAAACTGTGCAAAGTTTCAGCTCAATAGAAAATCATGAATTAAAAAAAGTCCTAAATTTTTATGCTGTTGCTTGGAATCGCTCTGCTGGATTATTTCGAGCAATCTTCTTGCAATTCCTCCAAAAAATTCTCCAACGATTCCTTCAGGGACTCCTCCATGGATTTCTCCAGAACACCTCTACCGATTCCTTCAGTAGGGCAATCCTCTTGGCATATATTCAAGGAACTTCTTTTAGCATTCATCCAGCCATTTCGGATGGGATTTCAGAGACTTATTATCTCCCGAAATACTTCTTCTAGAGATTTTAGAGTTCTATAATGATTGCGTTAAATCATTCCAGCAAGAGATTTTTGGGATAAATTCCAGGAGAATCCCTAGAATAATGCCGCAATGTATTATAGTAAGAGTTTCTGAATGAGTCATGGGAAGAATTGCTGGAAGAACCACAGCAGTAATTGCTTGTGAAAGGCCAAGAGGAGTTCGTGGAGGAATATCATGAGAAATTTATGGGAAAATCTTCGGATAAAATCTATTGGATAAAAATTCTGGAGGAACCACCGGAAGAATCTATGGAAAAATCACTGTAGGAAATCTTAGAAGGATTCTGGAATGTACCATTGTAGAAATTTCAACAGAAATCCTAAGGATTACTGGAGGAAACCATTCTAAAATTTCTAAAGAAACCCCATCAGGATTTGCTGGGAAATCAAATGAAAAATTTCTTGAAGAAATACCTGCAGAAATATCTCGAGAAGTCCCTGAAAGAACTGGTAGAGGTGTTCTGAAAGAATCCACAGAGAAGACCCAAGGCCCTGATGGAATCAGGGGGTCGTGAAAACTACGTCTGCTGGCAAAAGGGGGTCGCGCGACCTGAAAGTTTGGGAACCTATGCTTTAGAGGAACCCCTTGCAGAATTCCTGAAGAACCACAGTTAGAATTTCTGGAGGAGTCTAAGCAAGAATAGTTAGAAGAACCACAGGAATAGTACGTGAGGAATCCATGCTGGAATTTCTGGAGGAAGACCACGGGGAGCTCCTGGAGAAATCCCATGATAAATAACTGGAGGAATCCCTGGATAAAATCTCTGAAGGAATTTCTAGACAATTCACCGGAGGAACTTCTGTAAGAATGTCCGGAATACTGTCATGTTTAATCCTAGAAAAAAATTCCTGAAGAAATCCCACGAGAAAACTGGAGGTATTACAGTAAGAATTTCTGGAGGAGTCCTAGAAGGAATCGCTGGTAGAACCACAGTTGCAATTGCTTGACGAATCACAGCTGAAATTTCTGGATAAAATCTCTGAAGATATTCCTGGAGAAATCACTGCGGGGACTTCTGGAATAATCCATGGAATATTGCATTGAATGATCCCACAAAAAGTTTTTGAAGAATTTTCTGGAGGAATTCCTAGAACTTCAGGAGATTTCATAGAAGGTGTTTCTAGAGACATCCTAGTAGGAATTGCTGGAAGAGTTTTTTTATTTTGAACTTTTTTTCATTCTTTATGTCTTCCGTAGGAGTAATTGATTTAAGTGGTTGCTCCTTATTACTAGTTTCTGAACTTTGTCTATTTTTTGTGTTATTTTAATGTTTTTTTCATTTACCAAAAGGCTATTTGCAGTTCAGTAAGAATATATGGGCCTATCTTGATGCATAGGAAATTCATTGCCTGTATTTCCTAAGAAATCGTTTTTCTTGCATCGCAGTACGCAGTTGTCAAGAAATGATTCAAATAATATTCTCTGTTGGTAGTTTCTACCAATATCCATCGAGAAATATTTTGAGCGGTTCCTGTTGAACACGAAAATGGGCATAAGGATTTGTGAAAGAAATGAAAAGGTTTGGGGAAAACCTAAAACTAGCTTCCCACCCCATTTTTAGAAGATCATTTGGTAATAGAAAAATAAATAGTGCATGTTAGTAAACTGATTTTAAAATTAAATGTTCCGTATGAACCCTTGTTACTGGCTACGACTATGTGTGACATTTTTGTCCAATAAAGAAAAATTCCCAACATTTTATTTGTGAAGGAAAATGAGAATTTGTTGAGCTATTGCTTTCTAAAATGTGTGTATACTTTTCTAGATGCTGCCCCTCATTACAATTTCCCTAGCTCCGGCTATGTATTGTATTTAGTTTTTCCCTATAAAGTTCATCGTCTCAAGATGCTTATCGTGGAAGAAAGACATTAACCTGCGAGGCAACTTTTGAGAAATATTTAAAGTCACTTTTCTACCCCCCCCCTTTTTTATTTCTTTACTACGACTATGCCTAATCCTTCCAAGGTGGGTTCTAAAAAAAAAAAAAAAAAAAAAAAAAAAAAAAAAAAAAAAAAAAAAAAAAAAAAAAAAAAAAAAAAGACACGGACAACGTCTTCAGCTTTAGGCAGTACAGACTGTTTTAAACTTAACATTAGACAATGGACAACGGAGCATGCACCAGTGGAAACGGGGAAGAAACTATTCTCACGAAAAGTTTCAACACCCGAAGCGGGAATCGAACCCTCACCCCATAGCATAGTGCGATTATAAGCCTGGAGACCCTAACCGCACGGCTACGAGACTCCACAAAGGGGCGGTCAAGCCTGGTGTTCTCTCTCGGTTTACACTTCGTTTCTATTCTGCATAAGCAATTCCATATGACAGAGTATTTTTTTCAGAGTCGTATCGCGTTGTTGAAGGTAACTCGATCCCGTGCCCCGTAGAGACCGCAGACCACCCCTGGTGACTTACAGTGGTAAAAAAAGAAAGAATAAATTTAGATTTGATGACTGAGAAATTAGTATGGAATATTGATTATGTGTACTGATTTGAGAACTCAATTTCTGTGCCCCTTGCGAGCCCATATCACTGGCTATGCCTATGTGTGATATTTTTCTCGATAGCGCAAGATTCTAAGCTTCTAATTGGCGCAAGAAAATTGATTATTTGTTACTTTATGGTCAAGTTATGATTTTTGGAAATTTTTGGACGATTTTGAAAGAATTGCCCCTTATTACTGTTTTTCCTAGCTCCGCCCATGATTTGCATTTTTTCTTGGAAGTACCTCACCTGAAGATTCTGACCGTGAAAGAAAATCATGATTTGCTTGCAAAACGGGGCTGATATATTTTTTTTATATGTTTTGCGAACACATAAATGGAGTGCCCCCCATTTGCCCTTATCCTTGCTACGACTATGTTCGATATTTTTTCTAGCAAGGTGAGTGTTGGCGGTTTCCAATTATGGAAGAAAATTGTAATTATGTGGATTAACAGCAAAGATATAAGCATTTGAGTTAGTGTAACGCTGTTTTTAAGGAGGTGCCCCTCTTTGAAGAGCCCCTTTTTATCGTTTTTCCTCGCTACGACTATGTATGCAAAATTATTATGAAAGCTGAGGCCCCAAGGTTTTCGGCAATATAAAAATTTTTACATTTGGATTTAAAACGAAGAAGATATGATGTTTCTAAAAATTAGTGTAACGGTGTTTTGTAGGCACAGTCTTCTGAGGCTATTTTTTTAGCACCGCCGCCTGAGAGTTATGCTAAAGATGAAAAATCGGCCCTCGTTCCTCAACCTGCATATTCTTTCATTGATCGGTTACCAACCGATCACGCGCCTTTGTAGTCACCCATAGTTCCTAGCTCACGTATGTTGTTGCAACTCTGGTAGATGATATGGTTACCTCTAAACTTTCGCACCATGGATCCTGTCCAACACACCTCCCGCAGCGCTACGATTCCGAACCCGTGGTCCTTCAGCACTTCTGCGAGTATGTGGGCGCTCCCGATGAAGTTGAGAAATCTGCAGTTCCACGAAACGAGCTTCCAATCGCAAGTCCCATATGGTCACTGTGGGAACTGACAGAACTTCGACAAAATTCATGCAGAAACAAAAATGTATTTTTCAGAACCACAACTTTGTTGTGTTTAAGGGGGGGTGGGGGTGGGATTCATGTCTGAAATTTTTCTTCACAACTTAACGTCACAACTGTACAAGTGTGCAAAATTAGCTGTCGACAGAAAATCGATTTAACTCAGCCTTCATCCGCTCTTAAGGTTGAAGGATTCGTCATTAACATAACCGTCATCGTTGAAAATGCGAAAGCAGTTTTTTCGCTCGAAACTTAAATGTTTGCATTGAAAATATATTCACTGTACTCCATTCTCCACTTGAAAAACAGTGAATACTTTTTCACTGCGAAAATATCAGTTTTGAAGGAGAAAACTGCTTTTGAATTTTCAATGATGACGATAATTTCAATGACGAATCCTTCAACCTTAACTCAATCGTAACTGTAGTAACTTAGTAGAGCGTAGCACTCTCACGCACCGACTCTTGGTTCGAATCCGGTGGGTGACATATATTTTTTTATATTGAAGCCTCAAAATTAATTTATTGATTTGATAAATTTAAATTTGTATTTTATTTGTGTATGCTCTACGCAGTTGTTTTCTGCAAAAAAAAATACATTTAATATTCATTGTAAGACAATGCTACTGAACTAAACTTCTATGAGCTTGAAAGTTCAGACAAAGTTCCGAGTAGCAACTTAATCAGCTTTAGAGGTGCTTAAGAGGCTAACAGTTAGCTTTGACGGAACTTGTGACCGAAGTTCCCGCAAGACTCATCGTTAGCCGCATAGCCTCTAGAGGACGCACTCAATGAAGCCCCCCCTCGATGACTGCTGGAGTACGATAAAAGCAGCCATCAACAACGCAGCCGATAGCAACGTGAGTATGTTGAGCGGATTGGTTCGACGATAAGTGTAGATACATTTTAGAAGAGAAAAACACAGCACAGGCGGATATGCTGCAGCACGGGACTCGTCAGAATAAGCAACTATGTAGAAGAACGCGGAACCAGCATACCCACCTCTGCCGGAAGAATAAGCACCGCTTGGAAAAAGCGTAGTGCAAACAAATGGAACTACTATGCCGTTCACAAGAAACACGGAAGTTCTTGTTTCAGAAGCTCAACGCACCCAGCATAAGCTGTGTGCCGCGAGCCAAAATGTGCAGGGATGCGTACGGAAGCATTTTGACAGACGGACGTAAGGTGATCAACAGGTGGAAGCAGCACTACGACGAGGTGAGGAGAGCGCAGACAAAAAGGCCAAGCAGCAGCGGGAGGAATGCATGACTACGTCAGTACAGCAGGGAGAAACAACGAATCGATTCCCACGTTGAGGGAAGCTAAGGATAATATTCAGTAGCTCAAGAGCAATAAGTCAGCTGGTAAGGATTGTATTGGAGCTACACTCATGTAGGACCGGGAAAGTTGACCACCTTTGGCCATTTTTTCGTGTTTTGGGCTGGAAATGCTCTATGTGCCCATTCTCGTAGATTGTTTATATAAAGCCATCCAACCAAATGAATATTGCAATGATTGTCATTGTACAAGTTAGTCACGAATGACATCACCCAATAATTCTATCTTCAATCTGAACCTGCGTCAACCGGGAGTTCAAAGATAAAAGGCACTGCGGTACTTGCTACATTGTTTACCATCTGTTTCAATGTCAATTTGGACATTGATGATCTTAAGCAGAAGGAAAACCCCCATACCTGTGGATGGTTGGTGGTGATTGCATTTCGTTTGTTCATCACAGCCAACTGCTAATTCTTCCGCAAGCGAACTTACCTCACTTCATCTTTACATACCCCGAAGAAGACGTAACACCCATTGTAGGGGGTATGTGCTGTAAATCTTCGCGCGATGATTACTCCTTGACTTGTTGAGACTCACTTTCAGAGAGCCCTATCAACCGTCGTATTTTATGACATTAGATGAGGTGTCGAGACACTCGGCTCTCGGGTGGTGCTTGTCAACGGTTTATTGCTTCAACCGGACGAGAATGCTGTCCAATAATAGGGAAAATTATTACCAATCATTCAGTTTTTTTCGCTTTTGTTCCGTTTGAAATGAATTTCTCGGTGAAAAGTTTCTTGTACATAAGTGGACAATGCATCGACCGATATGGTCGTCGAAGGTGACTTGCACTTCCATCAATGGGCCACCACGGAGGTATTTTTTTAATTAATTGAGAAACGAATTATGTGAGGCCGGTAATTCCTTCCGATTTATGTGTCATTTGGTAAATTTCAATAGTTACACCTCAGGTACTGGAACTTGGAAAGTATTTGCGCTTGCTCTGGCGAACACGTTCGCTGTCCCCGTGAAGTCGACTTCCTGCTCAGTGCACATGCTTTGCTTATACTATACTCATTAATGAGAGGAGAATTGTGGCTAGAACAAACGTAGCTACTTTCAGTCCTGAGCATCCACGGTGGTGCAGAGGGCCGAATTAAAAGATCTCCGTCCTGGGCGATTGCGTGCCAAATTTCTGTCGACTTTGCTTTATTTCGTTGTTGTGGCGGCGCCGCCATAAACCTCTGAGCCTACCTCTGCTGCGATGTCCTGCTGAATTCCAATCTAGCGCTTGCTTGCAGATTTCGTTTCCGCCCCTAGAATGTGACCGACCCACCTCTACTTTCGCTCTCGAATTGTTGTCGCAATCGGCTTTTGATGACATCGTAGATGGAGCTCCACGTTAGAGAGATCCAATTGTGATGCCACCATGCGCGAACTATATACCGAATTATATATCTATTGATGAAGACCTGCAGCTGTGTTACCGTTTGTAACAGTAAGCCTGTGTATTTGTGTTAATTTGTTTATTCTATTAAAAAAAATATATATACATGTTTCCGTGTTATTTATTCAAATAATTTAAATTAGCCTAATGCCATAAAAATACCCCTACACATCATCATCATACAAACTCACCACACTGCAATAAAAAGCACCAATAGAGTAGTTACAGTTCAGTGGAAAAGGAGAAATTAAAAGAGAAGATGGCTATCGAACGACAGGGGGATCATGCAGCGTTGAGAGAATGACGCAAGTAACACACATGTTATATAAAAGTTACGACAGCGCAAGTTTTGGTTATATAGAAGTTTATTTTACGTTATTTCAACACAATGTTAGAATTACGTGAAATAAACTTCTATACAACCAAAACTTGCGCTGTCGTAACTCTATTATAACATGTGTGTTGCTTGGGGACTCGGCCTATTTCCCGTAAGGACTCCATTCGAATCAGTCGTTAGAAGTACCGAAAAGTAAATTAAAAAGTACCAAAGTTAGTTGAAAGTGACTAGTTTGAAATGAGCAATAATCTTACATAAGACGTGGTAGAATCAGGTGAGATTCAGCAACATCAAAGTTGGAAGTGGAGTAAATCCGGTACTAAGGTGTTACTTTTCTGGTATTAGGACCCGTTAGTTCTTGTCTAAAACCCGCTCCTTGTCCGGCATTACGGATAGATCCGGTGGCCCGGAGTTCCCGGACGTGCTAAAGTGGACCTTTGGGCTCGGTCGAAGTACCCGATAGTTTGCTGAGAGCCCCGCCATCGTGAAGGTCGAAAACGCGAGGTCTTCGGAAACCTAACCTCACCGGTCCTCAAACCAACGGTGAAGCCAAGTTTGAAGTTGTTTCGGACCCCACGGAGTACTGCCGATACCTACGTGGTTTCCCTTACGCTCGTCAACCGTCGTTGTCGCTGGTCCCACCCCCAGTGCGAGGCGAGTTCCCTCCAAGCGCTCCCGCCAATTCTCCAGGAGTTCCCGGCCGGCCATAGGTATTTATAGATAAGAAATACTCTGCACACCCACACCCACACAGACCTGTAATTGTTGTGGGCTGTCCAAAAACCACGTGGTCATGAGGGGGGGGGGGGGGTATTTTAAAAAATTTTGTATGGACTAATGACCACGCGGGGGGGGGGGGGGGGTGTGGTTGAAAAGTCCCAAAAAAATGACCACGTGGTTTATGGACAGC
This sequence comes from Aedes albopictus, assembly GCF_035046485.1. NCBI lineage: Eukaryota > Metazoa > Arthropoda > Insecta > Diptera > Culicidae > Aedes > Aedes albopictus. The sequence continues at coordinate 254,530,932 of NC_085138.1, read as the reverse complement.
CCCTTAGGTTAATAAATCTTTAAAGTGTAATTCACTAGCTTTTTCCAATACACTCACATATCCGAGGTCTGATTAGCCGACTAGATTCCACTCCAGCCGACCTTGAGACCAGAGAGGTGCTCCAGATCGCGCTAGCCAGGAAAAGAGGTTGTTGTAGAACCCGGCCTCACACGACAAGCCGTTGCTCTACCAAGCTTGCCGAGGTCTTTTGTCCTGGTAGCACGTGTGCTACCCTACCTAGTAGTAACAGCTGTTGAGATGTTTCTTTATTACTAGGGATTTTAACCCCTTCCCGCCAAACGACTTTTTTCAAACTTTTGAATGCTAAAAAATGCTATGAACAAAAAGTGCTCGAACAGAAGTTATTAGAGATCACTTAAATTGATCGAAATCGTAAAAAAAAATGTTTATCAATAGTTATTGATTGTTTATCAATAGTTTCACTATTGAACCAATAATTAGAGCATACAAGTACTTGAAGTGAAGTGAACTGGTTTAGGTCGGATTCGCCAAAATGTGATGATACTGTACAGACACCATGAGCGTTAAAGGGTTAACCTTTTTTATGGGTCATTCATCTCATGCAGCCTTTGAGTGTTCTCCACTGATACACACCAAGATCTACCGGCGTACAGTAGCACAGATTTCACGTTCGAGTTGAAAATTCGGATTTTGGTGCGTCGAAAAATCTGGATGTTTGTCCAAACATTTCTTAAGGACAGACTTGTTAGAATCCCAAAATGGCCGCCACAATGGCCGACTTTGGCACCCACTCACGATTTCCAGGGCACAAATCTCTTCGTAAACAAAACCAGCGCACCTGATCTTCTTATTTTAAGCTTGTTACGAGTGAGCAAGAACAGAATAGGCTTAGAATAGCACTACGGACCACCTGTTCCGGGGGTAAAAGTCCACCAAACAGGTAACCCCAATCCAAGGTGTCAGGCGACCCGTGCTGAGGGATGAATGGTTGAGGGGGTTTAAAAGATGTTCGATCTTTAACGGAGCCCGTAGCGTGGGTAGATCGCCTTTTTGGGTTGCGTTGCGGTGATAGATCTACCAAACCGAAATCTAGCGTCATCCTATTTTTCAATTTTGCAATATGTTATTCAAAGAATTATAGTATTTAGTCCTTAACTGGTGTTTTGGTGACTTCCAGTTTTTGAATAAAACTGAGTTTACCAGCTTTACTTTGCATATAGTTAAAAACCTCACCATCTGAGGCTAAACTCAATGCAAAGGAAATCAAATTGGGTTAGGGATCCAAGTATGTACTAACTCTTCGAAGACTGGAAAGTGCTAGTACGCAAGGAACATACTAGAATCCTTATTACTGAACACATGTTCCATTATTGGAATGATATTGCTGCTAAGGGAACGTCCATAAATTACGTCACGCTTCGAGGGGGGAGGTGGGGTTCAGCAAAGTGTGACGACCCATACAAAAATTTCAGAGGTCCAATACAAAAAGTGTGACATAGGGGGGGAGGGGGGGGGGGCGTGGGTTGAAATGGACGTTCCCTAATGTTAAAACCCGGGTCCTAAACTTCCTACTGGGGAGAATTTAGCAGTAAAACAAGGGTGATGCTAGGTTTCCGATACATGGCCAATATCAGTACTCTTGTTTTGTTTTCTAAGAAAACAAAACAAAAACTGTATCAAAATCGATACTTTAACCGGGTAGAGGCTAATGGCAAACAAAGGACAAAATAATAACTGGTTTTGCCATCATATCTCGTTTTACCATTCTTCTGTTATTATGAAAAACTTAAAATGGCAAATCAATAGCAAAATATACAATCATAGCAAATCTTGTCATTGATATGTTAATTTGCCATTATTTTGATACTGTGAGAAACTATTTATATACATTAGGCACCATAACATATTTTACTCTTAATATACCATTAACTATTATATTGTATATTTCAAGCATAACTTTTCAATTCGACGTATCTCGCAAAAGTAAACAAATCCAGATTCTCAGCTGTGTGTTTGATTCTCAATGGATTCTATTTGATGCACATCAATTTATGTTAATTTAGAACTCAAACAATTAAAGAGTATAATTTGTAAAACGACGTATCTATCTTTTTCAACGTAACGGTGGCTACGTTCATCAAAATGAATTTGATTTTTAAGTTCGTTTCGTTTTGAGTTTTTAATTTCCACAAAATAAAACTGTTTTTACATTGATTGATGAACTTAAATTTTATAGAAGAAAAAAAAAAGAAATAGCTCATTTTACCTTTGAAATAATAACTGAATCTACCATTGCTTTAAAATTGAATTTGAACAACTAAACCTACCATTATTTTGATCGCCACAAACAGCTAAATTTGTTCAATACCTCAAGATCAATAACTCAATAACTCAAGAATGTCATATTTTGTTATTCACCGATAACAGTTAATTTGGGTCTTATTTTGTTATCAATATCTCAATAATAACTTATTTTGTACTTCAATTTAATCCGCATGCTTTACCATTACTTTGTTATTACAATGGCAAAATAAGTTATTTTTAAGTTTTTCTGCTACCAAAATTTTGTTATTATTTTTGTTATTTTAACTCTTATTTCAAACAAACAAATAACACATTTTGCCATTCAAACATTCTGTTTTAATGGTAAAATTTGCCATTCTTTTGCCATTAAGCTCTACCCGGGTATTGCCCCTCAATGGCAATTGAGTAATGCGACATGCACTACACTAAGGATACGGGTAATGTCACAATAGATCAAAAAACTGGTCGCAGTGACAAACCCGAACAGGAATAAAAAAAAAAGAACAGAATAATGAAATGCACTGTTGTGTGAATCTTGCAAGCTTGAAGCTGGAAGGATTGACCATATTTACATCTAAAAATTTGGTCTTGTTGACGTTGATTGTAAGTCCTGCCGCCGAGGAGCGATTCGCAAGATCATCGAGCATCATCAGAGCACATCAGTGCGCCGATGAGCTCAGCTAGGAGAGCAACGTCATCAGTCAGTTAGAAGTTATTTAGGTGCACCATGGTAATGGGCTGCCATAGCAATCCACAATTTGGTTCACGATCAATCGCACCTACCAGGATCTCATTGATTACGATGAGGAATAGTAGCGGTGATAGTACACATCCTTGCCTCACTCCAGAAACAACCCGGACGAAAATGGACAAGACACCGTTGAAAATACCCTGTACTGTGCTTCAATGAGGTCGATGATTTTCTTAGGAACACCCTTGCGCCTGAGGGCTTTCCACATGTTTTCGTGACTGAGACGGTCGAAATCTTTTTCGTAATCAAGAGGTAGAGAGACCCTTGTAATTCATTGATTTGCTCCTGGATGAGCGTGACAATATGGTCCACACAGGACCGTCCGGCACGGAGTCCTGCTTGCTGCCGTCGGAGAGTTGCGTCAATATTCTCCCAAAGAGAACATACATCCTAGTCCAGTTTCGAAACTGTGTAAGTAATTTAACGGTCATTTGAAATGGCGACTTCGTAATGGCGCTGCTATAGCAAAGTTCGCATACTACTGTCAATGGTGAATATACAAACTATCTCGATATGCAATTACACCACTGACTGCAGCAATATGCTGTTTAGGTGACGCTAGTGTTCTCAACGCTAATAAAGTTTCATTTCTTACACAGTGTTAGAGCCTCCTCCAGGCTCTGACTGGGTATGACGGTAGCTTCAGGCGCTAGTGGGTAAAACTCTCTCTGGCTAGTCCTTCAGCTATGACTCGGTGAACCTAACACCAAGGGTTGGACTGTGGGATTCGGATTCGGCTAAGAAATCACTGTTACACTTCACTTGTTAATTAACACTACGATGTTTATTACGCGGTTTCAAAATTACAACTAACTCGGCTTGCGCAACTGCGCTGCTTATATAAGGCAACAAACTTCAATCTAGAAAGTTCGCGCACCCGCGCGAACACGCTGGATTGTCACATGCTCCGCCGCCTGCGGCGCGAAGATGGTTACTCTCACTACACGCGAGCAGCCGCGTTGGTCGTCGCTCCCGCTCTCACTCTCGCTGGTCGTCATCGCTCTCTCAGCTGCGTTAATGACGGTCGTCGTCGCTCTCCCTGCTACGTGATGATGATGATGACACACTCTCGGATGGGTTCGCATCTCGTGCGCGTCCAGCGCGTCCGCGTCGTTGCTTCCCGATGTTTCTGGGTGTTTCGGTGGATTTCTGTCTGTCGTTTCCACAACATATGGAGCTGTCACATGGTGCTCCGTTCTCGCTTAGGCGTGAACACACAGCTTTCTAGAAAATTTTCTTCTGGTTTGGATCCGGTTGAGGATCACTTTGCAGAGGACTTTAAGAACGATATACCGTAACATGATGCACCTCCAATTATCGCATATAGTCAGGTCACCCTTTTTGGGTACCTTTACTAAGACGCCTTACATCCAGTCGGCTGGAAATGTCGCGGTTTCTCATGTGTTCTGTTTGCTTTCATGCTACGGATGGCTGTTTCTACATACCTCCTGCACTGATGGAGCTTCGGTGATGACACGGGTAATGCGCCGCACCCTTGGCGGATCATGCTGAGGTGTTGATGACGTGGCCGATTCTTGAAAAAGGTTTCCAAAGTGCTCGAACCAGCGTTTCAACTGGTCAGCTGGGTCGGTCAGTAACTGTTCAGACGTGTCTTTCACGGGCATCGTTGCATTCATCTTGGTCCCACTAAGGCGACGTGAGACATCTTAGAAGAGACGAATGTCACCGGTATTTACGGCTTTCTCGCCTTCGTCGACGTGGGAGTCCACCCACGCTCTTGTATCCCGTCTACGTGAACGTTTCACTTCCTTCTCGAACGCTGACATGCTACGGCTTTGACTTTTCGTGTTTTCGCTCGCTCTATCGCGGCTTTGGCGTTCCTTCGCTCCTTTTCTTCCTTCAGGTATCATCTGTGATCCACTGTTTTCTCCGGGTGCGTAGCTCACCCAAATTATTCTCGCTGGTAGCGATGAAGGCGTTCTTGGTGGCACACGGTAAAAAATCAGCACTATGGTATGAATTGATTGGCGCTTGAATTCGCACTACTGTTCAATCAGTTTGTAATCAATTGAATATAATTTGAAAAAGAACATCCAATGCCTCTTCAATTTTATTGGAACTTCACTTTTCGTTGTTGACAATGTTTTGATTTCAAAACTAGAATTCAAAAAGTATACACAGCGTCCAGGTTCGTACATTAGTGCAAATCGAAGTGATTTTTCAATTGATTGGGTTTGTTTTGTTTCTCAAATCAACACTGACAGCATTGCGATTTCAAAGGACCTTTTCACAGCAGCATCTTCCAGTCGACGTGTGTTGAACCGGCACACAATGGTCGGAAAAAGATAAAGTTCGGCCAAAACTCTTTTTATGTGTTTAATCGAAGTTAAAGGTTGTCTAGATATGTTATATAGTATTTTTAGTGTTTAAAAAGGGGTATTCAAAAATTACGTAACTTCAATAATTTCAAAAAACAGTAAAAATCAGAGAACCCCACATTTTTTGCGTTTTTTGTTAAAAAATCAATTTGAATTTAATTAAATGATCATCTTTCGATCAAAACCAATTAAGTTTGTTCAAAACGTTTGCAAAATGTGGGAAAATAAATATTATTTCAATCAAAAATGGAAAAATAACGTAAAATATATGAAAAAACATGACTTTTTTAAATACATAGCTCTAATTTGAAAAACTGCAAATTTCTGCAAAATATTTAAACGTTTTTATGCAGCCCTAAGCATGATGATTAAGATGTACTATTCGAAATTGCGGCGACACGTGACGACACGAACCGTTTTTTAACTTAAAAACTACCAAAATTTCTAAGGTACAATATATGAAAATTTTGAAAAGTTTTGTGACATATTAGTTTTGCACCATGCGTGCATTCAAACAGTCCAAAAACAAGCTTTCATATGCTGGATAACATAAAACATGTATTCCATTCTCAAAATATTATTATTTTATTTTTTTCGAATAATTCATTTTTCAATTTTATGACTTAGGCCACTTTGGCAGTGAAAATGTCATTCAAATACAAAAGCTGGTATGCTTTTAATTAAGAATCATAAAACTACAATACATTATCTTTGTAATAAGGTGAAATAAAGTTTAAAAATATCAATTTCGTTTTTTGAGAGTTTTGGCCGACCCTTTGTATGGAGCCCGACCAATGTGCGGCACCCGAGTTTTTCCTCCTAGCAATGCGCAGCCGGACTTGTCGATTAGAAGAGAATGGTCTGCAGGGATGGCATGCCACGCAGAAACTGCGCCTATTTAGGGGAACAAAGCCCAAAATGCCAAGATGGGGTAAAATGGCCCAACTCATAAAATCATTCCTGAATGGGACTTAATCATTGCTATACTGCCGTTCTACGCATAATTGTCCCATGTTGATATGGATTCCATATCAACATGGGACAATTATGCGTAGGGCGGCAGTATAGGTACATGGTGTCAAGATATGTATGCATTGAACATTCTATAAGCTAGGCCGCCAAACCCATGGAAAATCTTTTGATTCCCCAATGAAAATTGACAACTTCCGGTTTTTCTTGCTTGCAATTAAGGTTTTCGGGTGAATTTATTACCAGCCATGTGTTTCCAAGGAGATTGAGGCACCCATGGAGGCGCAGGGTTGTTGATGTCTACCCAAGCAACCAAAAGTTCGGATTCCACTTGAAGAACGAACTCAGAAGTTCAAGTTCGGTTCAATTCCAGGTTTCGTTGAACTTAATTCTCCAAAAAGTTACTCTTGTATTGTTTATGAACTTGGAAGTACATGTAAAAGCTTTTGACTTCTCTTCAAAAGGACATTAAAGTCGAAAAAAGGTTGAAAAAGAACTTATGTTGAACTTTAAAACAGAGTTCAATCAAATATTAACCGAACTCATGTTGAACTTTTGCGTGCCTTTAAAATTCAAATATAGATCATTTGAACATATTCCAACAACTTGAAATCATCCGTACCGAACTTGTTCCGAACTTGTTTTGAACTTACTACTGAAAGTTCGGATAAATATTAACCGTACCAAAAGTGAACTTCACTTGAACTTCAGCGACAGCGGGGCCGGGGAGAAGTTCTCATTCAATTAAATCACTCGGAAATCGAGCCCAGCAGCCACAGCTTGTGTTAATTCCACAAGTACACTTTGTTCCACTATAATATTTGAACGTACTTACTTGTAATCAACGCAAAGGATCCGTATTGTGTGGATCAAAGGCTGCTCCCGCAGCGGATAACTGTTCCCCCCAGGATGCCGCCGGGGGTTTTTCGGCTGCGCACAAAAATTTACCAGCTTTGCTGGATGTTTTCACACCCGTCTCACTTGTCACTGCAGCGCACCGGTAATCGACGCAATCGTATTCACTGAAAACCAAGCTGAAAACTTATAATTTTTTCTTGAAGTCGATACACTGGCCTTAATTTATTGCTTTGCACTGCGAACCACAATAAACTGAAAATGTCAAACTGCGTAAGTTCACAAGAAGTTCCACGTGAACTTCTTTCGAACTTTCGACTTCAAAAACTATTCCAAGTTCAGGGAAAGTTCACGCGCGAACCTGATTGAGCTCTACTATATGATATCTCGACATTGAGTAAAATCCTACAGTGCATAACAACACATACATGGAGTAGTGGTTAGGCACCGACTTTCAACGAGGAGATCCCGAGTTCAAATCTCAGTAAGTAAAAACATCAAACATTATTTCAAGGTATAAGTCAATTTGGATTCCACATGAACTAATGGTTCTTAATAATAAATTACTTTTGAGGACTAAACATTTTTTTTTTCATTTTTTCGAAGTTTATTTTTAAGCTGAATAGCGTTCCTTTCAGCGACACAAGTGTACTTTTTGTGAACTGAAGTTCGGTTAATTACTTAAAAAGTGAGCTGAATAGAATGCTATTCATATACCTTCGAATAGCTGATTAAGCCCAAACATGCTATTTTATCCGAACTTTTGGTTGCTTGGGTACGCTATCCATGTAAGGGGTTATTCAAATATGACGACCATCGTTTAGCGGGGAAGGGGGGTAACATTCTTTGAATGTATACGAAAGAAAACATGACAGAGGGGTGAAAGTGAGTCGAAAATGCCAGAAAACTAATGGACGTAATTTATGAATGATTTCATGAAGTGGCATCTTAACCCATGGCAGATGGCCATTTTTGCACCACTTCCGTTTTACGAACCAGTTTTTGAAACCGCTAAAAATCGATGAAAATGCAATGATTTTGCGAATATTTTTACTGAAGCATCGAGCAAATATTGTCTTAGTTACTGTTATCACTTTAAAAGCCTAACAAATGAGGCTACATATCATTGAAAATGACGAAAGTTTGAAAAATGACATCTTACCCCACCTTCGTCTACGCTCATCTACTTTCACTGAACTTCTCAGTTTCATTTATACGTTACAAAAGAGAAAGAGAAAAAAAAAAGTACAATAAAATGTACATCCTAGGTAATTGCTCTCACGCAGAGTTTTTGTGCAGGTAACTATGGTACTGCGTGAGAGCAGTGAGGGCCCGCAAGTCATAATCCCAGTGTGCAATTTCGGTGCGCACACAGAAGAAACAGAGCTCAGTGCACGCGCAGTGTGTTCAAAGGAATCAGTGTTGTTTGAGCATTGATGAACCAAAAATATGCCAGTGGGTCCGAAACCCGCCAAGGGGTTTAAATCCTGTGATATCACAGACAATCAGACGTAACACTGATAAAATATCCATCCTACATACAGTAGACATTCGCTCGGTGCAAACGCTTTAACTGCAACTCTTTTTAACTGCAAGTCCGCAAAGTGCAACAATTTTGCAGTAATCGCACCGCTATCCGTCAAAATGGTCAACAGCGATGTGATGTTTTCCGCATGCACTTTTGCTACAATTGGGGGTTTAAATTTTAAAAAATGTATTGATTTTTTTTTTTATTTTAAATGAAAGAGTACCTTTTTCTGAGCCACTATGATATTGTTTCAGATTTTTAGGACATTATTTTGGTACCTAAAATGAGTAATCGCTGACTCTGACTCGGTTGATCGCTCCACGTCGTATTAAGTGAACGCGGCAATGAACTCAATCCTATTTCGGTCGTTGCTGCACCGCTGGAGAAATAAGAATACAACTACATCACGGCAGATTATGAAGAACTTGGTGAGATCTTTCTAATTAAAAAACGTCATTTCATTCATACATGAGATATTCACCATACCAAATACGCGCCAGAAACAAAAATCCAAATTTTTGATTCAGGAAGTGTTAAGTAAGTAATGCATTTCAGATATCCAATTGATATCCGGATGCGTCAATGCGGGGCTTACTATTTCAGAAAACGACCTCAAGATGTACGTGGAAGCCCTGTCATACTTGAAATGGGTCGTTGGACGTGCAGTAGAGCTATCACCTTCCATCTCCAGGACTAAAAGTGTTTGCGTCTATAGATAAAAGTTAAAAATAGGCGCAGACATTTTTCTCCCATAAAAGCACTGCCGGTCAGTGGGAGATGGATTGTACATACATACACATACACATTATTTTGGTACCTAAAATCAATTTCGAAGAAATTTATTTGAAATCACCTTTCGACAGCTCCGCCATATGCGTGCGAATTGACTTTTTTAATAGGTTCCCGGGCATCAAAATTCATGAAAAATTTGGATTTCGGCTCAGTTTGACATGCAGATTCAGAATATCGAATTATCTCAACAGCATTAAAGAAGCTAATTCGATGTTTTTCAAATGCACATTGGATGCATTCTGCAGCAACTGACAGCTCTTTGACGTTTGTCCGTTGCTGCAGTTATCGAATTTGATTCGGTAAGTGCAACGTAAACATGTTGCAGTTATCGAACGTCTACTAAGATGTGTGTTAAGTCAAGGGCTTATAATTTGTTTATCATTTGATGCGAAATTCCGACATTAAGCAGCACTAGTTACAAATTAGCAGTAGCTTGTAAATGATTGAAATGTTTAAAAATAAGTACAACAAGCCGTAACTTTTTTCCCTTTTGATTTATTTGGGTCAAGTCAAATGGTATTGAAAGACTAATAAATTAGTCACACATGTTCAAAATTTTATTTTATTTGTTTCACTTAGCCCGAAGTACATAGTAGTAGTCAAATGGACGGCAGAGAAGTTTGAAGTATTTTACTAGAAACGCTCTAACTTCGTGAGGAGTTAACCAACCAAGGCCAAATTTCTACCTCTTGTAGCTAACTAAAAGAGGATATTGCGGTTGAGAAGTTTTGGTGTACTTGAAAATTTACAGCTTGTGAAATTGTTTTTAGCTAATTATTAAAATGTGTATGCTTTCAAAAATTTACAACTAGCGCCACCTAGCTGTAGAAACTCGACCCAAACGGTAATTATTCTGAGAGCGCTTGAGCTACCAAACAATTTTGTCGAAGACACCATCGTTCTACAGAATCAGGATGACCAGCTGAACAACTTTGCTGAAGAAACCAACTCTCTGAGATGGAAATTTTGCCAGTGTTGCATCTGCTTATCTACACTGAAATAAATTTTGTTGTGGAAACTACCGATTCCATAGTAAAATTACTAACCGTACCTATGATTCTCAACCGACAACAATTTCCAGTTAATTCCACTAAAACACTGTCAACTTAACTAGCAGTGCAGTTAACATTACTAAAAATAGTCTTAATTTAACAAATGAGCATTGTATTTTTAACCATACTGTGTTGTAAAATGCGTGTCCTGGAAAAATTAACGATGTTTTGTTGTTGAGACGACTATGCTTTTAGTTGAATTTACTACAATGCATTGTAATTTCAAGCATATTTCAGTTATCTTAACAGATTTTGTTGTCGGTTGAGAATCATAGGTACGGTTAGTAATTTTACTATGGAATCGGTAGTTTCGACAACAAAATTTATTTCAGTGTAAGATATCACATAAATCATAGACAATCAGATGTGACACAGAATGACATTTTGAGTCTGCCGCTGATGGATGCCAGAGAGTGAGCGGCTGGTTTGTGTGCGAAATAAGTTGCGTAGTTCACTCACGCTCTCGTTGGAAGTCGTGTGTAGAGTGTATGTTTTCTCTTCTCTCGTTTCGCACTGAGGAGCATGCCATCTCTGATGGTCGGATGCAATGTCAGCACTACGTTTGTTCCGCGCATCAAGAAAGCTCCGTCTTCATTTTCGGCTGATGGTGGTCGATTTGACTTTCCGTGACGCCATCACGGGAAACCCATGTTACTTTGTGCACTGGTCGATGAGAAAAGAGGATCTCCCAATAACACATGTCATTGTTGCCACAAAACTCTACAAACAGCTTACCGTCGTGCGGGGCTACTTTTGAAATGCGGGGCTACTTTGGACACTTTTGAATATGGACTTTTTGAATTCAAAATATGGTTCAAATCTATTTGATGTCTTTGGGACTATTATGAAGCAATAGTTTTCCCTTCATTTGGTTAATTTTTTTTTTCCAAACAGACCGTTTATTGCTTGTCAAGACACGAAAAAACATCACATAAATCAATAAAATATACATAACGTATCAGAACATTTGGTCTGTAAGCATTGTTTCTACAGTTCATAAATTTCAATGCGTTGATCAATTCATTCAAAATGTATCAACGTAGCATGTACAATCGAATATTTGTATCGTTATACATTATAAATGACCGTGTCACCTAAATAAAGGATTGATGGTCCCTTTTTTCAGGCTATTTATAGCAATATCACGCTGCTCATAATACCAAAGATAGCACAGAACCATCTTAAAACGCATATATTTATCGAAATAATGTACGATATAGTATGCTACAGTATTGGTTCAATGTAGTTTTATGAATAACCCTGGAATTTGAAATGCAGTTTTGTTATAGATAAAAATGTCCAAAGTAGCCCCCATCCGGTTCTGTATGAGATGTGTCCGATTGGTGTATGAACAACTTTTTTGTTTATTGTGTATTTAGTTCAAATTTTGCATACATCCTTCACACATACTTACGATTATTTTGTGTAAAAATTGTGGAAATCCATTCACTACTCTGGGAGTTATAATGCCATAAAGTTGAAAAACCATGAAAAAGTGTAAAAAGAAGCCCCGCACGACGGTACTCCATTCTCGCTTATTTCTCCGATGAGAGCATGGCATACTATGTCGTGCTCATAGTCCGAATTGTCGGAACCAACCTTCGCGTTGAAGTCGCCCATGAGGATCTTGATACCACCGTTCGGAAATTTACCCACGGCAGCATCCAGTTGGCTGTTAAAGTTCTCTTTGTCTTGCATTTCGGCACCATCGGTTGGCGCGTAACATTGGATCATGGTAAGGTTTCGAACCCGTGTTCTGAATCTGGCTACAATTATCCTCTCATTAGTAGGTTCCCACTTCATGAGCGCAGCGTGGGCGTGAGCGCTGAAAAGAAAACCAACTCCACGGTTGCGAGGAGCGTGTTCACCTCGTAGGCCAGAGTATAGCAGAATTTCACCCGATGCCAATCTGTATTCTCCAAAGGTCGGCCAACGGACTTCGCTCAGTCCTAGGATCTCAAGCTTCATATGGCATGCCTCATTGGCTAGTTGTGCCAGATTACCCTGCTGGGCTAGGGTTAATACATTCCAAGTTCCGATTCTTGTCCGTTGTTTCTCACTAAAAGTCTTTGCCGTTGAATCAGTTCGTAATTTTTCATTTTCGGTTGTGAGGACCAGATCTATGTTGGACGCTATCCTTATCGACTCACCGAATCAACCGTAAGTAAGGATTAGAGATAATGTTTTGCGTGTACTCTCTGTTTAACTTAAGTTTTGTCATTGGGGTGTTTTAACCTGTTGACTTTAAAATCTTTATAAATAAATAAATAAATAAACCGCAATGAAGAAATATCTGGTAAAATGAGTTTTGTAATGATGATCAGTTCGGGTTTTCAGCATTAGGAAGCACAATTTTTTGTGCGGCTGTATTCTCAATTTATGGGGGATATTGGACAAAATGAGATATTTTTTAGATGAAAACGGAAGCATAGACTGAACTATTCAGTATGTGACACCAAAAGCCAAGGAGCGACCTGAGGAGTAGTTATTACGTCTAAACGTACAAGTGCCTGGGTTTTTCTCGAACTTAGATTTTCTCCCAGCGCAAACAAACGTAATCCACGTGACTTTCAGTCACCCACTGTTGTCATGTGCGCAAACAAATGAACCAAGCATGACCATCTGAAGCCGGATATTTTCACATGCATCTCTATTAGACTGTCCCAAAAAAATCGATGTTCGAAAAGTCAAGGTGCTCAACTCTTAAATGAAAGATATGCATATTTGGAGCATTTTTGTAGAACATTTCGATTTTCTAAAAAATCATTTAGAGGTTCCGCTAGTACGATTTTTGAAAAATGGCCTTTTTTCATGAAAAGTCTCAAAAAAATCATTATTTCGTAATATTTTTTCAACTTCTGAATTTTTTCAATATTTTTGTATTTTTCTATGGAACTCTAGGCATTTTTGAAGGGGATAAGTTTTTGAGATATTGTATTTATATTGACGGCAGAACCGTTTTTATGTTGATAAAAAGACCATTTTTTGAGAATTTTTCATCAAAATTTGAGAATAAAATATATGCACGATTTTTTATTTCCAATTTTGAAATTTTCATCTGATAGTACTATTTGTATGCGTCATTTCTCTAAAAAAAAAATTTGAAATATTTTGCCTAGAAGCTGAGATATTAGGATTTTAGTAAATGGACAAAATATTCAAATTTTTGCAAAACTTTGTATATTTGGAATATTGTAAGGTTTTTGTGACACTCCAATGTTCGTATATTAAAAGAAGCTTTTCTTGTTGTATGGTCAAGCTAGTTTAAACATGGATCTTTTATTCTGGGCTGGTTGGCAGTAAATTCATGAAGAGTTTTTATCCGAATAACTACAAATATGACGGGTATCGTGGTTACTGGTAGCAACGCATTTAGTACGAGATTACGTCGTGGATTTCCCGACTACTGCGCCCATTTTTTTCTGAAATAGTAACGACCATTCCATGCAGAGCTTATATAACATTGATAAAATCAATAAAAAAACCATAGTAAGGTCATGATTTCTACTGAAGGCTTGAACTTGAAATGTTATGGACAATTTTATATGAAACTCGGCCACGGGAGTGCATAGTTAATTTGTCATACAAAAGTGCCAACTTTGAGATGGCTTAACTATATTTCCTTTGATGAATTAAACTCAAATTTTGATACGAAACCGACACGATGAAGAGTTTTGCGTATAAGAAATACAAACCATTTCTGATCACATGTGTGGGCGTAAGTTCAAAACTGTTCGAACAGCAACACACGTGTAAATCAAAAGACTGCCGTTGTCCGATCACTTTGACACATTTTGGTTGCCCTATCGTGCCTAAGCTTGTGATCAAACACGATTTGTATTTCGTATATTCAAAATTCAGCATATTTGCAATTTCGTGTCAAAATATTAGCTCAATTCATCAAAGAAATAAACGTTTAGCAATCATAAGATCGCGTATTTCCTCAAAAGCCTATTATTTTCTAAGATTTTAAAAATCAGTCTTGACTTAACTAAGTTATTTTTTTTTATTTCATCACTATTATGTTATCTCTGCATGTAATGGTTTTTGCTACTTCAGAAAAGGGGTGTAATTGTTGAGATTTCCACGAAATAATATTGAAATTAATGCGTTGCTACCCGTCATTGTTGTATTTATTCAGATAAAAGCTCTTCATGAATCTACTGCCAATCACCCCAGAATAAAAGATACATGTTTAAACTAGCTTGACCATCCAATAAGGAAAGCCGTATTTTGAGCCTAACAAAGACCTGACAACATTCCAAATATACAAAGTTTTGCAAAAATTTGAAATATTGTCCACTTACTAAAATCATAATATCTCAGCTTATAGACAAGATATTTTAAATCTTTTTTTAGAAAAATGACGCATACAAATAGTGCTATCAGATAAAAGTTTCAAAATTGAAAATAAAAAAACGTGCATGTATTTTTGTCTCAAAATTTGATGAAAAATTCTCAAAAAATGGTCTTTTTATCAACATAAAAACGGTTCTGCCGTCAATAGAAATACAATATTCCAAAAACTTATCCCCTTCAAGAATGCCTAGAGGTCCATAGAAAAATACAAAAATATTGAAAAAAATCAGAAGTTGAAAAAATATTACGAAATAATGATTTTTTTGAGACATTTCATGAAAAAAGGCCATTTTTCAAAAATCGCCCTAGCGGAACCTCTAAATGATTTTTTAGAAAATCGAAATGTTCTACAAAAATGCTTCAAATATGCATATCTTTCATTTAAGGGTTGAGCACCTTGACTTTTCGAACATCGATTTTTTTTTGGGACAGCCTAATCTCTATGCGGTCACCTGGCAAACTGCATCTCTTCAATTTGGTACGTATTTACGGCGCAGTGTGGTGTGGCACCATCACTCAATGCAGTGCTCTGCTGCACATATGCAATGTTTAACGAAAGTGAACGCGATGAGTAGTCAATCGGTCACAAAAGGTGCATGCGTTTTGTTTGGCGAAGAAAGAGATTTCCTTGTGTCGAGATGATAAGTGCAAATTTTTGCCATGGCTGGGGTCTGTTCACGGTAAAGTTTGGCCGTTGCATCAGTCGCAATTACAGTCCACTTGTCAGATTTGAAAAAAAAACCTTTGTATGAAATCCTTTATTCCAACGTTAAAATCCGTATCGGATGTTTTTCAAGTACCTGAAGAAGCTTCCATACGAAGCGAAACGTTGGAAAAATCATTAATCATCATATTTATTCAATTGGATGACTGAATAGCCAAATATCAATTTTTCAAGACGTCAAATTTTCGGTAGCGTCACAATTTAGAAAAGTTTGAGCAACACAGATTATTCTGAGCAAGTTTCTTCAATGTCGTTTTTCATTGATCTTTTATCTAAAATCCATATCATTTTAAACAGTTTGAAATTCCCCCCTGTTTGTAAGTGCCCGGAATCAAGCGTGATCACCGGCTACATAATGTCAATCATACCTGGATTGGAAGTTCAAAAAGTGCTTACACCGCACTCAACAAACCAGGAACACCTGTCCCAACAGCTAAGAGTGGAATTTCTGTTTGTTGAATGAAATGCCTACTCCACCCTTCCTAAACGCAAATCGCTCCCAGTCAATCAATCGTGGTCGCGTAGGGTCTCTAAATGCAAAATTTATCATTATATGGCGACGCACGGTGTGTTGAAACAGGATTATTATCGCACTTTCATGAACCTAAAATATTTTTTCGTTATTAGTTAGCCTTAGCTGTATATATTAAGATTCGGGAGTTTAAAAAATCTTTCATCGGGGAAAATTAAAATAAATTCGATTTTAGTAGTTTACCACTTTTCCTATATGATATGGTATTACGCAAATCTGATAAACCTGAACTCCGCTAGAAAAAGTCCCCTTTCTATTAATAAATTTGAAACCATTTAGTGAGAAACGGACGTAAAAGTCTTTACAATGAGTTTAAATTTGTTTGGCGTTCGTTTCTTGTATCCAGCCCACTACAGTCTGCCGAAAGTCATAAATCATAAAAGTCTACATTTCTTCCATTTGTCTGGCACACAGATATTTGTAATGAAGGTAAACAAATACTTCCCATTAGTGCGGCTCATACATTTGAGGAGGCGCAATACACCTGTGACTCATACCAATTGCAGCACATACCCTTCATGTGCTAATTTACCTGAAATGGCGGTGATTTGTTGCACATACTTTACATGTCAAACCACATCCACATGGATATTTGCCAAAAAGTATTAGTCGACTATACTGAGCGTGCATGACTCATTTGTAAAAGTTCTGCCTCCGATCTGTTGAGGACTTTTGTCCATACAAAATCTTAAAATTATGATACCTTTAGGGTTAAGTGGGCTGTTGAGTCACAAACAACAAAAAGTTGATGCAAAAAACATATAATTGGCGTTGTCATATTATGTTAATGCATCCGAAACAATTATTCAACATTTGGTTTAAATTAAGGCACACCGGGCCAAGTTAAAACGGGTGAGGTAAGAAGAAACAGCGGGTTAACGTGATATTATCTAGTCATGATAAGCAATTTGAATGTCATAACATTTTTTTTAATCAAACAATCATTTGGTCAAGAATAATTATAGAAATTGTATTGAAATCTTTTTCAAAACATCACAAGTTTTTATTAAGAATTTACCGAATGCAACGCATGCTTAATATATGTCAATGTGAATCACATCTGGGGCCGTTCATAAGCCACGTAGACTTTTTGGGGGGAGGGGGGGTCTGGCTAAAGTCTACGCTCCATACAAATTAATTTTTTGTATGAACGAAAGTCTACGAAGGGGAGAGGGGTGGGGTTCTGAGATGGTTAAATTTTGGTCTATGTGGTTTATGAACAGCCCCTCCCTCAAAGAATAAGCCTAGAATATATTGGAAACACATCAATTTGCAAGTAATCTGATGAATTTCAATAATGGTAGTCTCGTGCAGTGATTTTTTTCTATGTTCGTCTGGGTTATCTGTAGTTTTATTTTGTAACACACTTTGGTCTTGATAAAAACTTTATGCATTTTAATGGTATCAATGTTATGACTGCGTAAAATAAAATTTCTTTTTCCCAAGTAAAATCCCTACATATTTGCAAAGTGAGTTTGACAGCAGATTCAGTATGGGGAGAAATGTGAAAAAAAAAAACGAATTAAAATGCCACCCGTACACTCGATACCTTTCAACCAAATTCTAAGTGTTATAACTATTCAATTTACCAATCAAAATCTATCCAATGATTCCGAAATGAAGCATAAAATAACTAATAAAAGTTCCTAAAAAGTTGTATTGAAACCTCAAATTGCGTCAATCTTGCCTCACTTTACACATCACTGTTGTTGTTTTTTAATATATTTTATGACATTCCCAGAACATTGATGTTCTACATTTTTAATTTTCATTTCATCTGTAGATTTAGTCAAATTTGTTCTCAGCATAAACAACAATGAACATATCCAAAACTAAGTAAAAAAGAAAATAGAGCTAAGGACTGTTCCTTTCAATTGCACTACGATTTTGTATTCTTTGATAGATACGTATTTCAACCTCAACTGTGAGTCATCTTCAGTGTCTCGTACTTAATCCGATATTCTGTTTACGTATATGTATTCCGCTAACATGCCCAGGTTCATCATTATCAAATCTAAAACTGTTTCAATCAAACATTGGTTGATTTCACAATAAAAAAGTGATTACATATGCTTACCTTAAA
This sequence comes from Aedes albopictus, assembly GCF_035046485.1. Lineage (NCBI taxonomy): Eukaryota > Metazoa > Arthropoda > Insecta > Diptera > Culicidae > Aedes > Aedes albopictus. The sequence continues at coordinate 254,512,662 of NC_085138.1, read as the reverse complement.
GTACGTGTATCAAGGGCGTGTACCGAAGGAGTAATCAAAAGCTATTCTCTAAGGGCTGATATCTTCACCTCGGATTAACCGGTAAACCAGGCTTACCCATATAGTTAAACCTGGTTTTAAGCTTAAGCCAGGGTGAAGAAATCGGCCCTATGCGTCCTACATGCAAACAAAAGTATTCATAGAATGAATTTTCACTTGTTAGTAAAACATCAAGCCCAGCAAAATCAGAGCACAATATACATGAAAGATCTTATTATATTCGAAGAGCTATCAGTATATCTGCTAAATTAGCTCAAAACAACAGTTAACATGAATGTTAACATAAATGTTAAAAAAAATCTTTCGTGGCCGTGTGATCGTCGTTTAGGTGTATCGTTACATGGTTTGGCATGTAAAGTATGTGCAACCAATACCCACCATTTCAGGCAAATTAGCACATGAAGAGTATGTGCTGCAAATGCTACGAGTCACAGGTGTATGGCGCCTCCTCAAATGTATGAGCCGGAAGTATTTGTTTACCTTCATTACAAATATCTGTGTGCCAGACAAATGGAAGAAATGTAGACTTTTATGATTTATGACTTTCGGCAGACTGTAGTGGGCTGGATACAAGAAACGAACGCCAAACAAATTTAAACTCATTGTAAAGACTTTTACATCCGTTTCTCACTAAATGGTTTCAAATTTATTAATAGAAAGGGGACTTTTTCTAGCGGAGTTTAGGTTCATCAGATTTGCGTAATACCATATCATATAGGAAAAGTGGTAAACTACTAAAATCGAATTTATTTTAATTTTCCCCGATGAAAGATTTTTTAACCTCCCGAATCTTAATATATACAGCTAAGGCTAACTAATAACGAAAAAATATTTTAGGTTCATGAAAGTGCGATAATAATCCTGTTTCAACACACCGTGCGACGACGATGACACTCTAATGATGCACACTTAACTTTTAGCATCCTTCTTCTTGACCGTTCTACGTGTTTGCTCAAAAGTTCAACGAGGCGTTAAGGTTTGGCCGCCACGACGATTGATTCCCGCCCGCCCGCGACGACATGGGCCGTATAATAATTGACACATTCCACCGTTATTGATGCGTTGTGTGGTTGTAAATTATTTTGTTCGAACTTGACCCTTGAACTGGGATGCACCCAGTCCAGACTCTAGGTAGTGCCCGACGATCGGGCCGGGCAGTTGTTGGAAGATGCGCTCGCCTAATCGCAGCTTAGCGACGCGCGAATGTCGAATGTCAACTAATTACCAACTAATGTTTATCCAGCATTAGCGCACAAAATTATTCTGTGCAATCTAGCGGCGGTTGGCGGTGGTCAGCCCTTGGGTGGAACGTTCGTCATATAGTTTTATAACTATGAGCACCATTAATAAGTACTTTGCTATCTGTTGGAAATTAAGGTCGGAGTTCACGAAATGAGAATTTGCAAGGCTGACATTTCGATTCAATTATACTACATTAGACAAGCTTGTTTCTAGAAAGGTTCGTTTCAAGATGATTGGTATTTTTTATTTGGTCATTTATTTGGAGGGCTCCGGCGTAGGCATGAAAGGTCTTTATGTACTTTCATAGGTGTTCAACTAATCTTCCTTTCCTATCCCTTAGCTGATGCAAGGACGTGACCAGGACAGCACTCGACCGTTGGAGGATTGCGTCAATCTTATCTAAAAGTCAGAGATTATTCCCAAATATTTGCGCTTTGGTAACCGACAGGAAGGATGCAACCCTCATAACAGCGATCCAGGGCTGTACCATCACGAATTTTTGCGACTTGCTTAATGCTAATGCTAATTTCTTTGGAGGGCTCAGGCGTCACATGGCTTTATACTATTTCCAACACACTGCACCGACTCTCATGGGCGTAGCTAGAGGGGACAGGGGTGGGGTGCCCCCCCTGGCCGCCAGATTTTTAAAAAATTCGAACAAACTTAAAGATTTATCAATAATTCAGAGTTCCAAAAAAATTATTTCAGGAAATAAACTATTTTTTATCTCAAATCTTTTTTACTCGAAAACCACAATTATTTTGATAAATATTTCTTCAAGAGAACCATTTCAATCTTATAATAAAATTTTACCAAATAATAAGCTTGGTTAAATGTCTAAATTTTGTGAGTCCATCCAAAGATTTCAACAATAATTCTTCTAGAATTAATTTCAGAGACGGATTCCTGCATATTTTTTTCTGGATACTCCTACAGAAATTCTTCCAGGAATTTGTTAAGAAATCTTTCCAGGGATTTTTCCAAGAAATTCCTCATGGGATGGCTTCCGGGATTCCTTCTAGGATTTCTTCACGAATTCCTCCAGGTTTCCCTCGAAAAATTCCTCCAGAGATTCACCCGTGAATTTTTTCTGTATTCTTTTCAGGGACAACTCCAGGGATTATTTTAAAAAATCCTCCAAGGATTCTCCCTGGAACTTTTTCTTAGAATTCCTTCAGGAGTTCCTCTTGGCATTCTTCCAGGAACTCCTCCAGGAATTAATTCAGTATTTCCTCCAGAAAATGTTGAGGGATTCCCTTAGGAAATTTAGGATTCCCCCAGGAACTCTTTTTAGCATTCCTTCAGGAGTTTCTCTTGGAATTGTTTCCAAGATTCCTGCTGGGGTCTCTTCAGGAATTCCTGCAGAAACTGCAACAAAGATTTCTCAAGAAGTTCCTTCACGAGTTCTTCTTAGGATTCCTTCACGATTTCTCCAAGAATTCCATGTGCCATTTCTTCACAGGGAATCCTCCACGAATTTCTACAGGAATTCCACGAATTATTACAGGGATTCCTCTGGAAATTGCTGCAGGATTTCCTCTAAAAAATCCTCCAAGGATTCCTACAGAAATGCCTCTAGAGATTCCTCTAGGAATTCCTCTAAGAATCCTTCTAGAGATTTCTCCAAGAGTTTCTCCAGAGATTCCTAAGGAAATCCCTGCAGGCATTCCGCTTGAACACCTCCGGGGATTCCTCCAAGAATATCACCAGGATTTCACTCGGGAATTCCTTCTGTGATTCTTTCTGGAACAACTTATTTTAAAAAATCCTCCAAAGATTTCCCCTGGAACTCTTCTTAGGATTCCTTCAGAAATTCATCCTTGTATTCTTCAAGAAACCCCTCCTGGAATTTATTTAGTACTTCCTTCACGAACTGTTTAGATATTCCCATAAGTATTTCTCTTGAAATCGATTCCGGGATTCCTTCTGGAGTTCCTTCAGGAATTTCTCTAGGGATTTTTTCATGAACTGCTCCACGAACTCTTCTAAGGATTCCGTGTCATAGAATTCCATCTGCGATTTTTTTCGGGAATTACTCCTGGTATTCCCCTACGAATTACTGAGGAGATTCCTCCAGAAATTTCATCAGGAGTTCATCCAGAAATTCTTCCCGGAATTCCTCTGGGAGTTCTTGTAGGATTTCCTCTAGGAATTTCTCCAGGAATTCTCAAGGGATTGCTTCAGAAATTTCTCTAGAGAATCCTCCAGAAATTCATCCAGTAATTGTTACAAGAATTCCTCTAGAGATTCCTCCAGGAATTCCTTCAGGAATTCTTCCAGCAAATCCCACAGGAATACATCCAGGCATTGTTCTAGGATTTTATCCAGGAATTTCTCTAGGAAATCCTCCATGAATTTCTCCGGGAATTGATCCAGGAATCGCTACTGGGCAACCCTTCTCCAGGAATTACAACAACTTCTACAGGAATTTCTCTAGGTAATCCTCTAGGAATATCTTCAGTAATCCACGAAAATTTTCGGAAATACCTTCAAGAATTTCTGTAGGCATTTCCTTCATGAATTCTTACAAGAAATACTCGAGGGTTTCCTCCAGTGAAACTTTCAAGGCTTTTATGAGAATACTTACAAAAATTCTTCCAAGGATCCTGCCGGGAAAACGTCAATTGACATTTCTATAGGATTATGCTCTGAGATTAGTATATGTATGTGTATATATATGTAGACATTTTGAAAAAAAAAAAATCTTCGGACGGGTTTCCATTATGTTCTATTGGGAAAATATGTTGAAGGAAATCATAAAGAAAATTCTAGAATAGTCCTCAAAAGAGTTGGTAGTTCCCAAAAGAGTTCAGCTATAATTTCTTACGAATGTTTTGTAGATATCATCAAAAAAAAATCTTGGCCCCAGAAGAAACAATGTCCGAGTAATCCTATAATCCTTAATCTACCAGAAATTTCCACCGCTAACAGCACCACGTTGTTTAGTGTAGAACAAGCGAGCTTTTTTCAACGTATTGTACGAAACACAACAGTGTAACTGTGAAGGGTTAAATTCTTCTTTTAGAATGGTAATGGGGATTTTTTTTTATTACCGAACAGTTTGGGCCGAAAGGTCTCCGATTTCAGTGCTAGAGGGTGTGGATCATATATGGAATTGAAAAAAAAAATCATCACAATTTTTCCAGAAAACGCTAGATGAAATATTGCGATTTTCCAAAACTTTATAAAACTCCCCAAACTTCAAAAAATCATATCTCAAAACTATGCATTGTAGAACAAACCTTTTTTAGAGAAATCGACGCCAAATTACCAATTACCAAATCAGCAATTCAACAAAAATACATGTAGAAAAAAAATTACTCGGAAAATTTGTCACCATAGAGAAAAACACGTCTAAAAATGCTGATAAAAGTACCGTCTGTATTTTAGATCAATTTCAACAAAATTTTTCTAAGAGCAAAAACTAATATTCTTCCTTTCGTTCTTTTAAAGCGTTATTTGGGAAAGTTGGCTGGACACGGAACACGAAGCGTGAATAATAAAATCCTGCAAATTTCTGTCAGACTGAAAAATCTCCGGATATTTCTGCCGAGTTTTCGGTCCTCGGGATACGTTTAATTACCGGGATACTGTTTTAATTACCGGCGACGTTTTGAGCGTTTTTTCACTCATCTTCAGGACAAAGATTTGTTTAGGCCAAGGTCAAAAGGCATGTTTTGATGTGCCTAAGGGCTGTCCATTATTTACGTAAGGGTTTATGGGGGGAGGGGGGGGGGGGGGTTTGAAAAATCTTACGCGCCATACAAAAAAAATTGGGTTGTCATACAAAAAATCTTACAAGGGGGGGAGGGGGTGTCGAAAAATCGTAAAAATTCCCTTACGTAATTGATGGACAGCCCCCTAGGTGAAAACTGTTGTAATGTTGTTAGTCGTTCTATCAGCCCATCTTCAACTCCACTCGACCTATTGATTTTTTCCCGAAGATGAGTGAATAAACGTTCGAAACGTCGGCTCTAATTATAACAGTTTTTTTTATAAGTAACCCGAGGACCGAAAACGAGCCAGCAATTGCTAGTAAATTATCAAAGTTGTTAGTTATCTCATCAACACCTGCTAGCCATCTTCGTAATAATCAACGGTTGAGCGTTGAGGTTGGGTAGAGCATGGGAAAATAGAAAGCTTTGCATTTAGCAGCAGTGCTGCCATAAAGCTCCCCATGAAAGCTTGCCTCAGCAAGAGTTCCGCGATTGATTTATAGCATCAGACACATAGACGGTATAACTTAACGACTGGTGGTGTAATGGTAATATGGGTATTGTTGTGATATGTCAACGAGCTCATTCTCTGGAAGTCTTATATTCGATTGAACTTCCTGTCTTGGATATGGTAATAATAATTGTTGCCAGGCATAACTATAAGGGTTGATGTGTTAGTATGTAGAAGGTGCTTCGAATAGCTAGGATCTTGGAGGCGGCGGAAATCAAAGACTTTTTTTCATGAAGTTCTTGTTGAAGTTTGATCGTATTCCTCATAAAGACCAAACATAAATTAATGCACTTTTCCCAACTAGAGGATTAAACAAAAATATATTATACATATATTTATAACTCTTTGAGATATAGTTCTGTATGTAATCTCTAATGTTTATAAAAAAAATCTGCCCAATTCATCATATTTTTATGTAAATGCTGTTTGATAATAATTTGCTATTGCATTGCACACCTTGTCCAATAAGTTCACACACAAAATACACCTTTAGAAAATAGAAATTTATTTCACATCTGTAATTCATATTTTAAAAATAAATGCATGTTTTGAAGGACCATATAATACTGATCAAACATAGCATACGGTTTAGAAAAACGTCTATTTCTAATTGTTTGTATAAACCTAGCAGTAAACGACCATGCACTGAAATTTGCTTCCTCCGGCACGCAAGAAAAATGTTCGAAAAGTTGTATATTCCACGATAGCTAAATGAAGTCCAATAGGTATAGTTTAAAGTTTTCATCCCTAATATTATACCAAATGGATATTTAGATAAAGAGCTGAACAATACTATTTTAGTAATGATCGGCACTAAATTTGCAAGTAAGGTCAACTTGTGCTTGTATGTTTGAAAATGTTCTTTGTATTGAAGTTACATATCATTAACCTTTCATCAGGACGCGCGCCATCAAGCAACCGAAACTGTATCGCGCTTGGGCTGTATACGAAAAGCGACGTTTTTTTGGTAGTGTTTTTACAACAGCGCGTGCGTTGAAGGGTTAAATGTAAATTTTGGACAAAATTTACCACAAAATGATTACAAGCATGTGTTCGAAGTGATAATGTTGTGAATCAACAACATTGGATGCAGCAATGCTTCTTTAAGACTACAAATCTCATTGAAGCAGGACGTTTTTGTTTAATTTTTGTTTTATTTTATACAAGATAAAATTGTTTCTTTCTTCACCTAGGAGTAATGAAACTTTCTTTGCTAACCGAAAAAAAAATCCGGATTTATCCGTTGCTAACCGTCGTTAATCGCGTCTAACTGCTGCTCAGTTAGCAGCGATTAGCAACGGTTACGAACGGATAAATGCGGATGTTCCGGTTAGAAAAAGATATGTCATTCTTCTTGACTTCACCAATACGGAATTTCATATTTTTTCTCTTATGGTCATAGTTGCTACAAGCAATGGGGAGGACAGGAATTTAATTGGTTTCAACTTAAAACCATTACTCGATGAAAATGAGACGCAATACGTAAATTTCGTGATAAAGTGATTTTTCCCCATAAAAATCTTAAATTGGGTTTTTGAATTTTGAAAAAAGTATTCATTTTTTGATTTTATACGAAAAGCATCTTTTTCTGAGTCACTATGATTTTTTTTTCAGATTTTAAGAACTTTATTTTGATACCTAAAATCAATTTCAAAGAGATTTTTCGATATCACCTTTTGACAGCTAGGCAACTGTTTGACAGCTCCGCCCAGTACAAAATGCAACGAGGGGTGATTAGACAAATCACTCCCATACAAACTTCAAATTGATATTTAAACAGGTTCCCAGGCACCAAAATTGATGAAAATTTGGATTTCGGCTCAGTTTGGCATGCAGATTCAGAATATGGAATTATCCCAACTTCGCTAAAGAAGCCAATTATCCTAAAAATCTTAATAAAGGGGTCAAAGCAGTAATAAACTATGAAAGTTTTATAAACGAATAAATCTCAATTTTCCAGTTATACACTGTTGAAAATGCTTTGACATCCATGTGTACAACAGAAACATCCCAAGTAACAATCAGCATGCTTTGAAGGTTTATTCATGTTTTATCCTGGTTTTATACGAGCATGTCAAAAAGCTAGTTGTTCTAAATTAGTTTTATGTGGTAGTTCTTTTCTTTGAACCTTTGGCAATCCATAAAGCTGTCATATAACTTCTGCTATAAACATCTTCAATTTAAGACTTGCAAGTAGACATGAATTGGTTTTATCACTTATTATATACCATTTCAATAAAACTTGCATTTGCGGTTGTTGTCGGAGAGATTTTTTTTGTAAACAAATACACAGAACTGTGAGGCAATGCATAAAACCAACAAAAGATTTCGTGGCCGTAACATAAACCAAAAAAATGCTGTGATAAAACCGCTAGTTCTATCACGAGCTCAGTTATGACTACCTCAGGAGGGTCAGCCCTATTGGAGGAATCATCAGGAACACAGAGTTTTATCATAAAAATATGTCGCCTAGCCGGGCTAATTCATGTAAATACAGAACAATTATTACTCAATTTTATGATTTCACGTACAGCTTAAGATCAAATTAAATCGTTTCCGTCATTTTATTTTGTCAGAAAAATCACATAATGTCTTTTAAACTCCGCTGTGTTGAAAAAACCTTTTTTGCACCCAATTTCACCGAGTAAATTAGATGCATTTAACTTCCAAATTATGCATAGTTTGTGTGGCGCACTTAGTTTTTGTCATTATCACATTTACATTCACCACAAATTTGCCGTGGCATGTCTCCTGACACGTATTAAATAGGAAAACAAACCTGAATTCCAGATCGGCATCTTTCCAATTGATGGCTGGATAAACAACCAAGCATAATTTATTCTGACGATCGAACATTGAGAGTGAAAAATAATCAAAACAATTATTTGACAAGTCAGAAGATGGTTTTATTTAGAAGATTGATAAAATTATGATACAACCCGAAATCCTAAGCCGGTTTGCATACGAAGTCCTGTAGACCCTAATAAGACTGGGCCAACTAGCCAGAACGTGGGCTTATTGAGGCATACAAGAGCTCGAGAGCATTTTCAAGTCGGCATTAATGGTTTTATGTTTAGGATTTTTGAATCGCTAAAAACTTCGATAAAATTAAAATTGTTATTTGGGATGGGCTCGATGAACAAATTGAGATTTGAATTATGAAAAGAAATCCACGTCTCACCGGAGTACGTGAATTTCTTTTCATAATTCAAATCTCAATTTGTTCATCGAGTACATGTTTCTGTTGTGCACATGGATGTCACAGAATTTTCAACAGTGTAATTTCCACTTGGCTTGATCAGCCAAAGCAAAATCAAAAAATTGACATTACTCAATTATAACTGATTTTTGGGCATAAAAATATGTCGGAATTTACACAAATAAATTAACAATTTGGCGACGTTGTCAGAGTGGACTGCGACGTTTCTAAGTAATAAAGTAACACTCTAGGTGGTGGACGAGCAAATTTTCATTGAAAGAAGAATTTCAAAGATGGAGATTTTTTTATTTCCTTGATTTTAAGATCCACGTTCATAACGCATCGAAATTTCTTCAATATGGCAGCAATTTTGCAGGATTTCGTTGACTTCCTGTTACGTGAGCAATATGGAACCCTACAAATGTTCTATTTTATTTATCGCTTGACGCCCAGTTGCGAAAAATAAAACAGAACACTACAAATGTACAACAAGACACGACGTCACCAATTCACAATTACAACATAAAACACCAATTTGATACAATAGGTCCATCATTTAATCCTGGAACAGTGTTTTGTTTGGCTGATTGCATTATTGTTAACAGTAATTGTTCTGTTTTCATAGCTTAATTTTGTCTAGGAATACTAATCCTAATGGGCCATCCCGAATCGGGTTTTAATGCAAAACGGCTGCATTTTGATGTCAAGGCGTCAAAACGTTGTTGTAACGTCACGGTAGAATGTGTATATGATAGGCTATGAATTTGAAATTCTGAAAAGTCAATCCACCTAAAAGTGTGATGTCAATTTCTCTATTTTTTACTTAGGCTAACAAATGAAAAGAAATCCACGTGATCCGGTGGGATGGGTGCTTCTATCCTCCAAGCTACGGAGCCACTTGACCATCTCCGTCCCATGAAGGTACAGAACTGAACTCGATTCCAGTAATGTACATGGTTTGTTCCTTTTCACAATTCAAACCTCCTTCTGATGGAATTAGATGAACATCTACAGTACACATCTCTGTTGCGAGCAATGTGCATAAATGTCAAAGCGGGAGAGGAATTATTTCGAAAGATGTCGGGAGCTTCTTGCTATCATCAGATAGACAGTGGCCGAAGCTCACGACAATTTTCGAAATAATTCCTCGCTTGATCTGACATTCATGCACATTTCATGCAACAGAGACGTGTAGATGTTCATCTCATTCCATCCGAAAAAGATTTGAATTGTGAAAAGGAACAAACCATGTGCATTATTGGAATCGAGTTCAGTTCTGTGCCTTCAGGGGACGGAGATGGTCAATTGGCTCGTGGGTTCGATTCCCACCGGAGCACGTGGACTTTTTTTCCTAAATCAAATCTCAATTTTTTCATCATACACGTGTTTCAGCTATGTGCATGAATGCCAGAGTAATCAAACGTTGTAAAAGTGTGATGTTTCATCGAGCCATAAAAGTGGCATTTTATAAAGGCCTTATTTTCAAGCTGTTTTCGATGGTTTATCAAAAATTAACTAATTTCTCTAGGAACCACCATAAGTTTTTTGATTCGATATTTGCAATATTTGATGAGATATTTCAGATAACACAGCGTAACAAAAATTAACTTTTGGTCTGTCTTAAGAGCAAACTTATGTGTCTCTGACAGATTTTGAGCCGCTTAATCCGAATCCGGGCTCAGATTTGCTCCAGCACGTCACAATTTTGAGCTATACCTCAATTTATTTGGCAAAATATGCGATTTTGAGATTTTTTGACTGTAAGCCGTTAAGCATGGAAATATTTTTTTTAAAACAATCAAAAGGCAAATTCGTTAATTGGCATTTAAATTAACGACCCATGCAAAATATTTCGTTTAACCAAATCAATTTTGATAGATTTGAGCATTTTATGTTAGTATGTAAATTTGCATGCAAATTTTGGAGGGTGACTTGTATGGGAAATATCGTACCTACATAAATCACTTAAAACTATTAAATTCGATTTGATAAAATGAAATATTTTGCATTAGTCGTTAATTTAGATGTTATTTAACCAATTTACCTTTTGATTGCTTAAAAAAATCCATGCTTAATGGATTGTAGTCAAAAAAGTTCAATATCGCAAATTTTGCCCAATATATTGAGGTATAGCTCAAAATTGTGACGTGCTGAAGCAAATCTGAGCCCGGATTCGGAAAATCTGTCATAGACACATAAGTTTGCTCTTGAGACAAAAAAATGTTGCGCTGTGTAATGTTTTGACCCAATCTCTCCCTTCTTACCCGTCACCCCCAACGACGGTATCTTACAACTTACCAAAACATTTACGGAATTAGTCGCTGCTATCAGAAACCTTTCAGTTTGCAAAAAATGAGCATGTATGATCCCGTGAAAATAAAACTTCGCCGGTTTTAGCCTATCTAAGGGAAATTATTTCTCAAAAAATAATGAACAAGCCTAATGAAACTACCAATATGCTAAATGGAACGTTCAATCTATTCATTTTGAAGAAAAAATCAATGCAGGAACCGAGCAAACACTTAGTTTTTGCATTGATGAAGGTGCTGGTCAAAATAGAATCACTGCGTCACGTTTAGTCATATGTTCACTTTGGTTTCTATTTTGGCCGTTCACGTGTATTTCTTATGAGAGTGGTCAAATTAGAAACACCCTGGCCAAAAAAAATAGAATATTGGTTCCCATTTTCATCCTACTCAAAACAAGGGAACGAAACGAACAATAACTCTCGAAAACAAAAAGAATGGAATCAATCGATACCGTAATCGATTTTTTTCGAATAGGATGAATTTGGAAGCGTTAGATTACCATTTTATCAATTGCACGTAGACTCTACAGGGGATACTCAAAATAACTGGGACAGGTAAAATTTTAACTTTTTAAAAAATGTTAAATAAGCTGTAACTTTTCGAAAAAGGCATCAAATATTTTCAAATTTTTACTGTAAGTTCATCAATTAGTTGTGTATCAGTGGCCCAATTTTGGGAAAGATCGGGCTTTTCTACATGAAGTTAGAAATATTCTGGAAAAAGGCATAATTATTCGATAGTCAACTTTGAGCTGTTATATCTCCGGAATCAATGAACCGAATACAATGAAATTTTGATCACTTATGACTAATATAATGAACTTTGAAAAACATTTGACTTAATTTGAAATTATATACAAGAAAAAAATTTATAGCGATTTCATTTATTCTAGGTTTTTAAAGTAAATTTATCTATTTTTCATATGCATCCCATTAATTTTTCAATTTAATGCCGGCAATTTGGTTACTTTCCTTCGAAACATAAATATATTCAAGTCAATTAGAGGGAATTTAAATGAACTATAATTACTATCCGTAATTTTGAAACAATGATGAAGTTTCGATTAAATTGGTGTTATATTAGAAAAATATTCTAATCATTTTAATTTTCTTTCATGTAAAGATTTTTAAGTTTAGTCAAAAGTTTTTAATAGTTCATTATATTAGTCATAAATGATCAAAATTTTATTACATTCGGTTGGATGAATCCGGAGATATAACAGCTCAAAGTTGGCTATCGGATCATTTGACCTTTTTCTAGAATCTTTCTAACTTCATATAGAAAAGCCCGATCTTGGATTGGATTGATGTATTGGACCACCAATACATAACTAGTTGATGAACTCACAGTAAACATTTGAGAATATTTAATACCTTTTTCGAAAAGTTACAGCTAGTTGAACATTTTTTGAAAAGTGAAAATTTTACCTGTCCCAGTTATTTTGAGTATCCCCTGTATATAGACAGATAAAAATAATGAGGTTTACACGTCATGTAAACTTCATTTTAGTCATGTAAACTTAGTGTTATGATGATGGTTTACATGATATATCATGTAAATTTGTGTTATATGTCATGTAAACTCTCAGAGTCATGCTGAATTGCATGACATATAATGGAAGTTTACATGATATTTCATGAACTTTACATGCTATGTTATGTAGACTTCTGCGATATCCCACGCTCCAATTATGTGCATCATATGTCACAGAATTTTACACTCTTTTTTCCATCTGTGTAGGAACTGATTTTTTTTAGGGAAAATTAGATTTTTATTCCATTTGTTAATAGAAATATATGATTTTCACAGCTGTATATCATAAGATATTAGGATCTACTAGTACAAAATAATGTTATGTCCATTTCGATCGCAGCAGCCTAAATAACGCAGTATGGCCCGAACACCAAACTGGCCAAAACTCATGCATCTATCCTACTATGTACTCAAAGAATTACACACTTGCGATTCTACGCACCGTTTCTTTCATTTATATCGTTGCTTTCTTTTTCTTGGAGTTGTATTAGCTTTAATTAAGTTATGCTGTGAGCAAACCTAGAATACACTGGGAATTGAACCTGCCACCATCAGAAAAGTTGTACGGAAAACCTGAGCATTTATCGCTTTGGCTCTATGACCCATAATTGCATTATCTATTAGAAAGAGTTAATGGCACACCGGGTACAAAGTTGTGCTTCTTGAGGTTCATGTTGATGTAAACAATCGCATTTGGTTTGCCCACGGGTCGTTCCTTGTGAACCCGATTCAGTTCCGAGCAAACTTATTTTAAATAACCCCAGGTACTGTTTCTAGCTTTTTGCACGAGTCCTACTTTTCAGTAGTGGCATTAATTTAATAATGACTAACATGTGAACCAGGAAAGCGCAGTGCCCGAGGGAAAAACGAAAAGGATTCTACCAAAGCACATGAAGAGGGAGTGAAGTATAAAATGCTCTATTTGGGGTAAAAGGTATTGCTTTCATTTGGTTAAAAAAAAACATATTGTTGGTTAGCTGACAAATTTTGATATCAACTTGCGGGCGTTATGGTGGGAATCGCACACAAAGCTGTGCATATTTACTTGCTTGAAGTTTCAGCAAGGTTTAACAAGTTTTTTTTTGTAATTTTGCTAGTTGAACGAGTATATGACAAAAGGTCAAATGTAAAAAAGTCGATTGTTGGCGGATAAAGTGGAAATAGTTTCTAAAACAGCACTAATGGGTACTTCTCACTCTATTCTTCCTTGGTTTTGTGTGCAAGAGGAATAAGGTTATTCCACTTTTCCCCTTAATTTAGGGTGGAGATTGGGGGTAAGAGAGGGCATCGACAACGACGACGATGTGCTAGACGCACATAACATCGCGTGCATTTAGTATTTTTTTTTTTCTATTTTGACTTCAAGGAAATCCCTGTGGGAGTGTGGGCAGGTACCAACTATGCTATGTATTATGTAGCGACCGCAGGACATTCACTACTAGTCGTATTGCCCGAGTCGGGTTTTTGCAATGAGCCATCTCGCTCCGCGGATTGGCTGACTACCGAACTGACTGACGAGCAAGCCAGTCACGCTGACATGCATTGCATGTGGACGTGAAGGTTTCCGCGTGTGGTGGCCGCGATTGCAGGTTTTTGTTTGGGTTTGCCACAAATATGACAGTTTAACCGAAACAGGAGGATTGTCATGAATTTTGTTAATAAAGTTTGATATGTTTGTTTTTAAAAAGAAATTTATTACCTCCCTTGTACATCCCAACGTACATATGTTTAAAATGTCCGTTTGACCTGCTAAAGTTGAGGTATTTTGTTCAGCCTATTTTTGACAACAATTCAGCTGTTTTAGTTTCGATCCATCCAATATGGGTGCATTTGGTATGAGAATGATGTCCGGTATGCACAATATTCAAGGTGACGATCTAAAATTCATTTATCGTTCTCCATCTTAGATTTTCAGGACATAATTGTCAACATCTGGGTATCTAAGTCTTCTCCAATATACAGGGGATGGCCAAAATGTTTGGGATAGGCAACTTTTTTTCTCCCACACAAAAATTCAACATGCTGTAACTTTTCATAGAGCGCATCAAGAAATCTCAAATTTTGACTGTTTGTCAACCTATTATATGTGCATCATTGGTACAAATTTGGGCTCGATTGATAAATTTTTCGCGAAGTTAGAACCGTTCTGGTAAAACACTATTTTTTAGACAATCAAATTTTGAACTGTCATATCTCGGAAACCAGTGAACTGAACTGAAAGATTTTTTTAACGTTTATCAACAATATATTGATACTTAATACGACGTTATAAAATGTAATATTTTCTCACGACGAATTAAGTTATACCGGGTTGAATTTTTCACCCATATAGAGGAAAATAAGTCAAATTTACAATACCACACAAAAATTATTAAATGTATTCTTCCTTAATTCTAAATAAGCTCTAATATATCTGATTAGAGATAATTTGAGAACAGAAGTGGAAAATCTTTGGATATCAACACGAAAATTTATTGACATTGATGTAAAAAAAATGATTTTTTCGAGAAAATTCCAAAAAGTGTCAATCCATGATAACTTTTTTCAAAGTTTAAAAAGTACCTATATTTTAATAGTTTGTAAAGCATTTACATATTGTTAGTGTACGTTCAAAATTTCATTCAATTCGGTTCATTGGTTTCCGAGATATGATAGCTCAAAAATGAGTTGTCTGAAAAATAGTGTTTTACCCGAACGGTTCTAACTTTGCGAAATACCAATAAATCGAGCCCAAATTTGTACCAATGATGCACATATAGTAGGTTGACAAACAGTCAAAATTTTAGATTTTTTGATGCGCTCTATGAAAAGTTATAGAATGTTGAACTTTTCTGTGAGAGAAAAAAAAGTTGCCTATCCCAAACATTTTGGCCATCCCCTGTACACTAGACATTTGTTACACGCCTTTTTTCACGATTTTATTCTTAACGATTTTTATGCGATGTTCTCGAATTTACACAGCTTACTGTGAGTTTTGCCATTTGCAAAAAGCTAATGAGAGAAAAAAAACACGCAACTAATTTGCGCTCAGGAGTCTAAACGCAATATATGTCCATCCATTTCATGAGGACCCTGCAGTTTCGGTGTGAAGCCAATACACCAGCTTCCCATTTACCCTACCACGTCCTAGCGGGTAATTTCAGGCAGCGTTGTTGGCCGTAGGCCGATTCGAATAATATCGACAGCCAAGAAGTAGGACTTATAGGCAAGTCCGCATTCGTTGCTGCAGCAGTATCCCAAAGCCACCTAGAGACAGGGATGGGAACACTCACTTGCGAAGAGTTACACTCACTTGCTGTTTTCTCAGCTCAGAAGCATGCAATCAAGAAACGATGTATGGGCGACTTTTGGCTTGTGATTTTGTCTAAAAGTTTGCTGAATAGAGTAGGGGTCGCAAACCCATACCAAAGTCGTAACAGACCTGTGAAAGCGACTCTCCACAAGGTGAGTGTAATTTACATTCACCTCGTGGAGAGTTGCCTTCGCAGCTCACTAACGCCGTCGATATGCGTGTGCGACCCATACTTTATTCGGCAAACTTTTAGACAAAACCAAAAGGCAAAAGCCGTCCATACATAGTTTCTTGATTGCACGCATCTGAGATGAGAAAACAGCAAGTGAGTGTAACTTTTCGCAAGTGAGTGTTCCCATCCCTGCCTAGAGATGCTAAAGATGCGGCCAGACGTGGCCTGAAGAAACCGCGGTACAAATACCGGTGGCCCACTGTGAGGAGAAAGGAGGAAGAAAGGAGGTTGCTACAGTGAAGAGGGGCCCGAAGGGGAGTAATAGAGGAACGAAGTAGACGTAATTAAATGTGCACAGTGTCCAAAAATCGAAATACAGTTATTCTAATGTCAGTGCGAGTGTAGTTACTATATTTCAAGTGCGAGAATTTCCTGTCTCGCGGTAAATTTAGATGAGCGTGTTGACCCTGAAATATTTGAGTCAGGGAGTCTCTTGGCTAACCCGATACTTACAACCTACTGAAATAATATGGCAATACTGGTCGCACATCTCTTCTAAGAATGCATTTTAGACCAGTGCTGCCATATTAAAACGCTGGTTACTCAAGGTTTCCAAATTGAAGCGTCCCATATACATATATCTGTATATAAGGCATCCCTGCTCCTGGATGAACTATTAACAACGATTATTTTCTGGAATTATTTCATTAAATCTTTTGAAATAGTTTAACAAGAATTCATTCACAGATACCTCCAGGAACTCCTTAAGAATTTCCTGCAGGATTTTTTTTTTATATTTTCCTAGAATTCATCTACAGATTACTCAAAAAATTTCTCCAAGTGTTTGTTCAAATATTCCTCCAGTAATTCTTTCAAATAATTCAATTCCTGCAGGAATTTCTTTTCAGATTGAAAAGGAGTTCATCTAGCGATTCCTGCAGAAGTTTCATCAAAAAATCTTCCAGGGATTTTATCAGTAATTCATCAAGATATTCTTGCAGGAAATTCTCCAGAGGCTCCTTTCAGGCATTTTGCAAGAACTTCTTTCAATAATACTTCCTAAAGTATCTCCAGCAGTTCTTCCAGGGTTTGCTGCAAAACATCCTCCAAAAATCCCTTCAGAAGTTAATTTAGAGATTTATTCAAGAATTCCTGCAGTACCTTTGTCTGAACTTTCTGTACAGATTCCCGCAGAATTTTGTTCAAGGATTTGATCATAAACTGATCCTAGGTTTAAGTATGAAATTCTTCAAGGGTGTTCTTTGGAAATCCCTCCGGTGATTTTCTCAGAAACTCCCCCCAGGAAAGAACTTCCAATTCCTCTAAAGGTTTTTCAAATTTTTTTTTTTCTGAGAATTCATTCATAGCCATCTCAAGGAGTTCCTCCAGCATCTTTTTCAACGATTACTTCAGGGAATGTTGTTCGAGTTTTTTTTTCAAGAAATAAAAAAAAAACAATTAGAGATATCTCTGAAGACGTAAAAACTTGAAGTATTTTTAGGCTAAATACGTTTAATTGGCAAATTGAGAGATAAATTTGTGAAAAAATTACCACTTGTTTTGGTGGGATTCGAATCCACGACTCCGTTATCGCTAGTCCGGCGCTTTAACCAACTAAGCTACAGAACAAGTTACAACTCTGCAGAATAGAAAGTCAAACATGAGTTGCGTTGTCTCTAGCGCAGTTGGACGGCCGTGCGTCCGTCCGCATTGAGCGCTCAACGCATACTGAGTTTGCACCGATCATATGGTTGGTGACGAAGTATGTGTCAGTCGAGCTTCAATCTCAACATTTCTAAAAACAATACGCGCACACTTGTCGTTCGTAGGCCGCGAGAGTGCGGGAGATTGGCATCTAAGAGCCGAAAGAGAGAAAAAGTTGTGAAAGACGGACCCGGTTTAGGGTGGTGCTTCGAATCCAGTTTGACTTTCTATTCTGCAGAGTTGTAACTTGTTCTGTAGCTTAGTTGGTTAAAGCGCCGGACTAGCGATAACGGAGTCGTGGGTTCGAATCCCACCAAAACAAGTAGTAATTTTTTTCACAAATTTATCTCTCAATTTGCCAATTAAACGTACTTTGCCTAAAAATACTTCAAGTTTTTACGTCTATTTCAGACATACTATCTGACTGGTATAGCCGGAAAAGGGCAATAAAATCATTGTCATATCTCTGAAGATTCATGTATCTTCAGGTAACCCTTGAAACTCCAGTATTAACTTCATAAAGTACTTTTTAAATAATCGTGAATGAATCTCTGAAAGAATCTGAGAGATATATCCGAAGGTACCTCAGGAGAAGTTGAAAAAAAATACTTCTAAAAACTTTCTCAATCAGCCATTCCATAAAAGAAGAATAGAAGAAGAAAATAAATGCGCTCCGATATTGCTCGAATCAGGTAGGAATCATCTTAACCAAAAATAATAAGACCCGTGTTTTTTTATTTCGCCGTTAGGGATGCCATTTTAAAAATAGAGTGGCCCAAAATCAATATTTCTATTTTTTTTTTTATTTTCAAACCGTCATAACTTTTGAACCATTTAACCGATTTGCAATCTTTGAATGAAACGAGTTCTAGTTTCTAGAAAAAAAATCGCGAAAAAATCAGTAAACTTTAATATGCAAAAATGATCAACATATCAGTTTTTATGATTTTCACAATGTTGGACTAAAACGACTATATTTTTTTAACGAAAGTTCAACTATTTTGACATAACATATCAAAAAATTGGAAATGCTCTGTAAGTCGTTTTTGAGCAGCATTTTTTTAAGTTTTGTTCTCATATATGTATAGATTAACCTTGCGTCTCCATCACTTTATAATAGTCGATTATATTATTTATCATTTATTTATTACATTATTACGATTATTTATTACATTATATACGATTATTTAAATTCCTCCAGATACATACATACACACATTTATTTGTTCAACATTACATTCAAGACAAGACATAACACTAGTTTACAGCATTTTTGAACTCGGTAAGCTGATGATCGTTTTTGGTGTAGAATCATGCCCTGAGTTCGAAAACGTGAAGGAAAAAAAATACAGTAGAGCGGAATTTTTTTCGACTTTCCATACAAGGCTGATGATTTCAAATCGATTTTTGTTCTATTTTTAAGCAAAGTCGCTCACTTCACACATCTCATTCTCCGTAATCAATGCTCCGATTGAGCTAATTTTTTTAATGTAACTCGCCTACATCTGATATGTCAAATAAACGTTGAGAAAGAATTTTTAAATTGTTTTTTTCTTGATGAAAAAAATACATTTCTTCACATATTTTTGAAAAATTTGCTAAAATTTAAGGAGATCGTCCCCAAAACTCGCCAATATCTTGAATTTCATCAATCTGACGCAAAACCTGCATTCAGATGATCGAATTGTATTATAATCAGCTTGTAATTTATGGAAAAAGATTTAAATTTGGTTGAACAAAACGCAAGATTTTTGAATTTCAACTAATTCCATATTTTAAAAACTTGTAAAATTCGATATTGAGCTAGAGCTCAAAAACTGTTCTACTTTAAATTTTTTGAAGCACGGTTTCGAAATCAGCGCTAAATTATGCTTCAAAAACTTTGGTCGTTGACGGAAGTTCACGACTTTCGTTTTATTTTGTAAACTAGTGTAATCAACATACTCGGTTTGTGGCTGTCGTTCTCCATCCTCGGTCGCGCCCAATGTTCGCCAGGTCACGCTCCACCTGGTCCGCCCATCGTGCTCTCTGCGCTCCACGCCTTCTTGTGTCGACCGGATCAGTTGCAAACACCAGCTTTGCAGGGTTGTTGTCCGGCATTCTTGCAACATGCCCTGCACACCGTATCCTTCCAGCTTTGGCCACCTTCTGGATGCTGGGTTCGCCGTAAAGTGCAGCGAGCTCGTGGTTCATCCTTCTCCGTCACACACCGTTCTCCTGCACACCGCCGAAGATCGTTCTTAGCACGCGTCGCTCGAAAACTCTGAGTGCTTGCAGGTCCTCCTCGAGCATGGTCCATGTTTCGTGCCCGTAGAGGACCACCGGTCTTATTAGCGTTTTGTCCATAGTGCATTTGGTGCGTGGGTGAATCTTTTTCGACCGCAGTTTCTTCTGGAGCCCGTAGTAGGCCCGACTTCCGCTGATGATGCGCCTCCGAATTTCACGGCTCACGTTGTTGTCAGCCGTCAGTAAGGATCCGAGGTAGACGAATTCCTTCACTACCTTGAAAGTATCCCCGTCTATCGTAGCATTACTACCCAGACGGATCCGGTTGTGTTCGGTTCCACCTACCAGCATGTACTTTGGTTTTGAGGCATTCACCACCTGTCCGACCTTTGCTGCTTCGCGTTTCAGGCAGGTGTACAGTAGCCTGGTACACGGTTTATATGGGAAAATACAAAAAATGGAAATTCTCAAGCTCCTGTATACTTTTTGAGTTCCCCTTTGGTCCCATATCAACTGTGCAAAATTTCAGATCGATAGGAAAAACTATATTTTAGCGCCCGCCATTCTTAGTTTTTCATACGATTTACTATGGGGAAATTTTACTCCTGCAAAGAAAAATCGCTAGGAGTCACCCCTAGATCCTTAAAAATAAGTCGATGAATGATTTCTGTAGAAAACTTCACTAGGAATCAGACCTCCGAAGACAACAAACCGATGTGACGTTCGTGCAAAAAGTTATTAAGCCTCACCCGATCGATAAAACAACGCGATTTTATTATTTATTGTTATTCCTTACAGGTTTCAGTCAATAACTTTTTCCACATTCCTTAGATCGCTTTGCGGTCTTCGGAGGTTTGGTTCCTCGTAAAATTTCCAACAGAAATCATTCATCGATTTATTTTTAGAGGTTAAGGGGCAACCTGTGGCGATTTTTCTTTGACAAAGTGATTTTCCTCATTCTAAATCGTATGAAAACTTAAAATGGCTGGCGCTAAAATATAGTTTCTCCGATCGATCTGAAATTTTGCACAGTTGATATGGGGCCAAAATGGAACTCAAAAAGTGTACAGGAGTAAAATGTCCTTTTGTGTCCTACGCTAGTGTACAGCTCTGCCACTGTTCCAAATGTTCGGGCAATAATGTCCATGTCGTCCGCAAAGCACACAAATTGATCGGATTTTGTGAAAATCGTTCCCCAGCTGTTGAGCCCGGCTCGTCGCATCACACCTTCCAGAGCGATGTTGAAGAGTAAGCATGAGAGTCCGCCACCTTGTCGCAGTCCCCGGCGAGATTCGAATGAACTGGATAGTTCACCCGAAACCCTTACGCAGTTTTGCACACCGTCCATCGTTGCTTTAATCAGTCTAGTCAGCTTCCCAGAAAAGCCGTTTTCGTCCATGATTCTACATAGCTCTGCGTGGTCGATACTGTCGTATGCCGCTTTGAAGTCGATGAACAGGATGCGTTGGGACCTGGTATTCACGGCATTTATGGAGGATTTGCCGTACGGTAAAGATATGGTCCGCTGTCGACCGGTCGTCGATGAAGCCGGCTAGATAACTTCCCACGAACTCATTCGTTTTAGGTGACAGACGACGGAAGATGATCTGGGATAGCACTTTCCTCCAGATGTTCGTTCTGGGTTTCCTTCAAAAGGACCTTATGTGACTACATTTCTCCCGAAATTCTTTCTGGGAATCCTGGAAAAAGTACGTCTGACGACATTCCAAAGGAATTCCATTCCTCTTCAAGGAACCTTTATCCAGCTTTTTACGCTGTGGTGAGGGGTGATTCATTTTTGACAATTCTTGCCGACAGCCTTGCAGCATCACAGTTGCCGGCAATTCTTCATTACACCAACAAAGCAAGCCATGAAAATGTTTGACACTTCTGAGTTTGTGGAGTTTAGGATTTCTCTGGGAAGGAATCACCCCTCACGTGCAGCACACACAACTTACCCAGGCTGACGTTGGTTCGCAAGTGGCAAGAGTGAACGCGGTTGGGTGACGCCTGGAGTTGTTTCTACGCAAGCAGGGATGCTAACATTGTCTGCTTGACAGTTCGCAACACATTAAAATGCGCTATATCGCCTGCTGTGATCATTCTCTTTATCACAGCTTTATTCAGTACATCTTATATCTCACAGAGGTCATTTTGACAGACGACACACATGCAGGAAAAAGACGGATCATATATTCTACTTTATCGATCTTGTGCCGTCCTTTTCATGCTCATGTTGCATCTGTCAAAATGACCTGTAAATTGTCAGTCATTTTTAGGTTAGGTTCGTTGGTGTAATAAAGAATTCCAGTTCACTGCTCCAGATTTGTCAAAAATTTTCACCTGATGTTACCCTGGTTACCAATGCTACCGTCACAACAAACATGATACATCGAAGAGATTGCCTGAGTATTCCTCGTAAAGATTTCCCGGAAGTGATCGGATGGAACAGATTCTCGGATGGATCTGATAAAGGATTCCCCGGAAGATTCTGCCTAAAGAGAAATTGCTGGAGGATTCCCCAGAAGCAATTTCTGGCAAATACTCCGGTAAAGAAGATTCTCCAAAATGAATTGTTGGAGATTTTTTTGGTCCATTGGTAGTGGGAGAAATCGCCAGAGGATTCTCGGAAGGAACTGCTGTAGAATTCAGTGAGAATACAGTGAGAACTATTTTTCCAAGAGTTCCCTTTGGAGATTACTCCAGGAATTCCTACTGGGGATTCCTGAGGGAATTCCAACCCGGTATTCCTCTGTTTTACGACTTGTGCTGAAAAAATCAACTTTTTGCAACTCGTTACATAAATAACTATTTTAACAAGTCATTAATAGAATACGGTCGATAAATCAGAATATGATATAAAAAGTTTGGCTTAAAAAGAAAAGTGTTCAATCCAATAAGATCGAAAAAGCTAATAGGAAGAACATGCCGCGATATAGGCATACCCCTATGAACGGAGTCTGAATTCCGAAAAAGCTACTGATCGATAGAACTTGTGATGAAAACAGAACAATGCATAGGCAATCAGGTGCCTAAAACTTTCTGCCAGTCTTGGAAAGGTGGTATGAACTACCAACCAAGCCGATCTGTTTAAAAGCACTGGTCGTACGGCATAAGTTTCACGCATTCGATGTATTCGTTCAATACATGGCCTACTTGCTTAATTTCACCTTCTATAAAAAATTTCATACTTGTTCGCAACCTAGCGAATACTTTCATATCTATCATTTCATTATCCACTTTTATCTCTACTCCCTTATACTCTGAGTAGAAAAAGACCGATATAGCCATAATATCATCAAGTTATTAATAAATACGGTCGATAAATCAGAATATGAAGGTTCTTTATTGAAATCCTTTGGAAAATTTGTGGAAGAACTTATGGCATCTCTAAAAATTTCTAAAGGAGTATTTGATACATTTCTTTTTCTCTTAGTTAAGAATCACGATTCTTGACTCGCCAAACTCATCATCGAAAAAATCATGCATGCATCATGCTTTCTAATTACTTCAAAATTATTAGGATTGTATGATAAAACAAGACCAAATCTTGCGACAACAACAATGAATGGCGCTTGGGTTGATTGGAACCTGGAAAGATATTTCCTTGCTTAAGGACAGACTTGTTAGAATCCCAAAATGGCCGCCACAATGGCCGACTTTGGCACCTACTCACGATTTTGAGGGCACAAATCTCTTCGTAAACAAAACCAGCGCATTTGAGCTTTTTATTTTAAGCTAATTACAAGTGAGCAAGAACAGAATAATAAAATGCATTGTTGTTTGAAGCTTGCTTCTTGAGATTTGTGCGTTTGAAGTTTTGATGCAAGCTTGAAGCGGGATTTCAAGACGTTTGTCCTTAACTCGTGAGAGCGATATTTTTCACATAAAGCTCACTCATGAGAAAATTATTCACTCAAACAGAAACGATTTTTAGTGAGCATTGAGTATAGCAACATGACCACAAAGTAGCGGTAGATCCCAAAAATAAATCTAACATATTTCGGTTTCCGTAGAATCTAAAATGCCATTAGATGAACAAAAGCGTAAATTACTATCCAATCCTTCTTCCACTGATTAGTGACTACACTACAACTTTACTTCCTTTCCCGTCATATCTACAAAACACTGTAGAGTTATGTGCCATAAAAGGCACCTGAACTAGGAAATCTAATTCATGGAACCAATTATCTTTTTCAGATCTGCCTTTATGAGGGATATTAAAATGTTTTTTCAGGTTTTTAGAGTGCCTTCAATAATAAGGTAGAGCGTAAAGAAATCATTCATCAACCATATCAACAAGTCGTATGTTGGCCAAAAAGCAATGTTTTAATAGAATAGAAGAAATAATAATGAAACAATGTAAAATTGGCAAACATAATACTAATGATCAACACGAACATCATGTAAAACAGCACGTGATGGGTGGACAATACGTCGAGCTAAACCAGTGAATTCTGTTCCACATTCCCCTTCCCACAAACTTCCGAATTACATCGGTCATCCATTCACACAATTATCCACCCACTCGCCACCACCCTTCGTTATCCTTCACGACGCTGCTGCTATTTACACACGACATCAGCTGACGGAAATTGTTCGGCGTTGGTTTTGTCCTTTCTAATGCTCCCGTCATCCTTTCCTCTCTTTCACTTCAGTTTTCTATACTGAATTCAGTAGCATAAATACCACCACATATACGTAAGCTAAGCACACGGATAGGCTCCACATCCTAAAGGCTTTTAACGAGGCAGACGTCAGACGCCTCAATATTGGCTGGATTGTGTGTGACTCTTGTGTCCTATGTGGGGGTTAACTTTTTATGACTGCGAGGCGGTCTACTTTTCGGTTCGGCGTTCGACCAATATCAACTGCTTCCATGCGTCCTAGCATTTACGGCTCGTAAGATTTTTGAATTGTAAATGTGGTATCGTAAATCGCCTGTGATACCAAGGCTTCTGAATCTTTCATACCCCGCTGTATAAAATCTAGCAGATTGCCATGCTGTAATTATCTATTCTCGTCCAATTGTCTCGAGATTGCAACCCTTCCGCCCACATATAGCGGTTGATCGTTTCGGCGAAATCTTTCGCGCTCTGGAGCAATGTTGGCTATGCTAAGCATATGTATACTTTCGATTGCCCGCCACAATGTCTGTTGTTTACCACCACAAAACAAGCCGATGATTCGAGCAGTCAATTCTACTTGCTCGCGCTCACACGGCAAAAGGGGTAGTAGTCATCGTTGATTTTACTGATATTTCAGAAGCGTGCTCATAAGGCACTCTTAGGCGGCTACACACAAACATGGGACTTGTTCCTGAAGATGATTACCAGTAATCACATTCGAAAGAGTAGAGGTTTTGTACCTCTAGTATGTTTATAATCCACAATCTTTGAAAAAAAAAATCCTGAAGAAATCCTTGGAAAATATATTGGAATCCTTATAAGGAACTTCTGAAGGAATCATTCGACGAATCTTAGGAGGATTTTTTAAGAAGAATTAAAGGATCAGTTTCTGGGGGAATCCTTGCAAATAACCCCAGCATATACTATGGAGGAATTTTTAGAGTTAGACTTTTTGAATTTTTGGAAACATTTCTGAAAAAAAAAACGTTTGAAGAACTGCTACAGGAAAGGGACCCTGAATGATTATTGGAGCAATTTTTGTATCAAATCTTGGAGAAATCCTTGGAAGATAATCAAAGCAAATCATCAAATTTTTGGAAGAATTGATTAAGTGTCGTCGAAGAAAACCTAGAAGAAAGAATATTGGAAGGAATCCTTAGAAGAACAATTTTCTTTTGAATTTTTTGCTGAAATAAATTATTCCAGAAGAGCAATCAATATATTTACCGGAGATTTTCCGGAAAAATATGTCTGAAGGAATTCAGACCGACGATTGGAAATTTCAGCACCCACCAGTAGGCAATCGAAAACAGCCTACGACTCATGGGTTCCGCCGCCTCTAAAAATATCGCCATACGTAGCACCATTTTCCAACACAGCCTCCCTTATCGTTACACCTGGAGATCACCACAGCAGACGGAAACTCAAATCCACCACGTTCTGATTGAAGGACGGCACTTCTCCGACATTATCGACGTCAGGACCTATCGTGGCGCCAACATCGACTCCGACCACTATCTGGTGATGGTCAAAATGCGCCCAAAACTCTTCGTCATCAACAATGTACGGTACCGGCGACCGCCACGGTACAACCTAGAGCGACTAAAACAACCGGATGTCGCCTCTGCATACGTGCAGAATCTTGAGGCCGCGTTGCCAGACGAGGGCGAGCTCGATGAAGTCCCTCTAGAGTACGAAATCAAATAAAACAAATGGTTCGACGAAGACTGTTTCAGAAATTGTAAATCTTTTTCTTCTTCTTTATGGCTCTACGTCTCACTGGGACTTGGCCTGTCTCGCTTCAACTTAGTGTTCATTGAGCACTTCCACAGTTATTAATTGAAGGGCTTTCTTTGCCTGCCATTGCATGAATTTGTATATTGTGAGGCAAGTACAATGATACACTATGCCCAGGGAGTCAAGAAAATTTGCCCAACTGGAACGGGAATCAAAACAGCCGTCTCCGGATTGGCGATCCATTGCCTTAACCACTAGACTAACTCGAGACCCCAGCTCTGTCTTTATACAACTTATTTCTCGTACTGTATAAGAGCTAGAACAAACTTTTTTTGATATTGCGCTCAAATTGAAATGACATCCAATCGTTAGTGTATTTATAATTTCTGAAACAGCCTAAACTCAAAATTTTCTCCCACTCTAGGTCGTTTGGCATAAAATCATTTGTCATAATAGTCGTTTGGCTTTATAGCCGATTGGCATAATGTTCATTTGGCATAATTCTAAATTAAAGACAAATGAAGTTTAAGTTTAAGTTTAAGTTTTCTTGCGTGAAAAAGGATTCATTGTAGCTCCGTAACAAAAGGATGCATCCCGTGATGTTTGATACAGTTTTGAAAATAGCACAGATATTTATCGTACATGAAAATGATGAATGCCATTTCACTTATTGTTATGCCAAACGGCCATTTTGCTAAACGACTGTTATGCCAGATTATGCCATATGACCATTATGCCAAAAGACTATGCCAAACCCGATAGAATTAATGTACATGTGTAGTAATAGTAGTTTACGCAACAAGGTGCAGAATGAAGATTTTTACAGCACGAGTCGGCAATTGCCGAGTTCGATAATTACGACGAGTGCTGGAAAAATCGAGTTCTGCACCGAGTTGCGTACAACGTTTTTTGCAATTTCATAATCTACCGCTTGAGGATAGTTTAAAAAAAAAAATCATCAAACTGTACACTGATGTTCATAGCCATGTTTAAGAAAGTCTAATCATAACAGGTTATACTGTGCATTTGTCACATTTTTTGAGAGCTGCGTGCAGAAATCACCAATAAGTTGATCAAAACTGAAAACAGTGCTGTAATGGTTCATTACGCAACGCAAATCAGTGCTGTAATGAACCATTACAGCACTGCTAATTTGGTGTGGGAAAGTAGGCCTTTTCCTGTCAGATTTGCGTGAGGTAAAACAGCCTATTACGATGAGAAATTGCAAAAAATATTTTTCCAATTGGATGCCTTACATTACATTACATTGAAACAGTCATCATTTTTTCCCGGGTAACGAGGGATAGAACTGAGAGGCCGAATACGACTCAATTCGTTGCTCGATGTCATTCATTTTGAGTCCCGATGCCTGTGACTCTGGGATGTCGTGAACATCTCCCACATTTGTTTTACTGCAGTGTATATAATCAGAAGGAAAAGCTGAAATATAATTAAACAAAAATATTACGTGCAAGCAGTTGTCCTTTGACTCCAAATTTACTTTTCTTCGTCACTTCAATGTCCATAATTAATCTTTTAGCTGAACCATGGTATAGTTATGCTGCATATCTATGAGGATATCATATCCGATTTCCATACAATTTTTCATCGTGTAGGTTGCAAGTTAGAAATGACTGTTGATGAAATGTTACATGTTACAATCGATAATACTATGCCATTAATGAGGGCCATATTCTGATGATATCCTCTCCTCTCCTCTTCTTGGCGTAACGTCCTCACTGGGACAAAGCCTGCTTCTCAGCTTAGTGTTCTATGAGCACTTCCACAGTTATTAACTGAGAGCTTCCTCTGCCAATGACCATTTTGCATGTGTATATCGTGTGGCAGGCACGAAGATACTATATGCCCAAGGAAGTCAAGGAAATTTCCTTTACGAAAAGATCCTAGACCGACCGGGAATCGAACCCGTCACCCTCAGCATGGTCATGCTGAATACCCGTGCGTTTACCGCCTCGGCTATATGGGCCCTGGTATCGTATCAAACAAAACAAGTTTTCAATCACGAGATTCTTCTGAATTTAAAATAATATCTCATTTAAATTTTTACTTCTTTAAGTAAATTAATTCTTAATGAAATATATCAAAATTAATACTAAATTTGTTATTTATTTTTAGTTATTACCCTATAGATTTGGTAACTCCCTTGAGGGCCCACATAGCCGAGGCGGTAAACGCACGGGTATTCAGCATGACCATGCTGAGGGTGACGGGTTCGATTCCCGGTCGGTCCAGGATCTTTTCATAAAGGAAATTTCCTTGACTTCCTTGGGCATAGAGTATCTTCGTGCCTGCCACACGATATACACATGCAAAATGGTCATTGGCAGAGGAAGCTCTCAGTTAATAACTGTGGAAGTGCTCATAGAACACTAAGCTGAGAAGCAGGCTTTGTCCCATTGAGGACGTTACGCCAAGAAGAGGAGAGAGGAGGAACTCCCTGAGAACTGTGTATGATAACAAGTCGTAAAATGTGGATAACAAAATGAGATTTCAATTTGTTATCAATGAGAACTCATTCTGTTTTCCATTAGATATTCCAGTACATTATTTTGTTATCATTTTTGTTATGTTAAAACTTAAGTCATACAAAATGATAACTCATTTTGTTATCAAACTTCGTGATATCTAAATAACTCAATTTGTTTTCAATTAGTTCTCATTCCTTGCTCGGGAACCGAGTATTGTGGCGTACTATTGTTGATTATATCTTGTCTTAAATGTGATGTTGAACAAATAAATGTATGTATGTAATTAATGCAGTTGATGGCTTTAGGCATCATAGAAAAATTACGCAATGAACAAATCTCGTGTAACTTTTGAAAACGGCCAAACTTTTTTTTTGCAAACTAATACATTTATGTCATTTTAGCACCCAACCCTAGCCAATGTTTTAAGCCAATATTGTTTTAAATTGCTTAAAGATTCCAGGTCTCTCTCTTCTTGGCATAACGTTCCAACTGGGACATAGCCTATTGCTCGGCTTTTATGAGAACATTTATAATTTTTAAGTGAGATCCCCCACAGCCAATGTCTATTTTGCATATGTATATCGTGTGGTAGGGTAGTGGACGTATTTTGGCCGGTGCATGTATTTTGTCCCACCCTGGAATTTTAATTTCATTTATCATATAATCTCTACAAAATCTTGGAAAATGGTTAGTGGAACTTCCAATAATCATTTGTAGAGATTATATGATTAATGTGATAAAAATTCCAGGGTGAGCCAAAATACGTCCACTAGCCTAGTCATGAATATATTTTATACACAAGGTAGTGAGGGGGATGTCGATTATGAAACGGTTCTGGGCTAATCGGGAATCAAACTCACCACCCTCAGCATTGTTTTGCTGATTGTACGTGCGCTTACCACATCGGCTATATGGGCTTAAAGTCTCTTCTTCTTTATTTTCTCAGGAACAGAACAAACAATAAACGCTGCCTGTTGTTGTGATTACAAGTCAACCAATTTACTTTCCGGCATCTCTGTGATTCCTCCGGGTTTACTTGTTAGGATTGCTCCAGATATTTATTATGAGATTTGAGTAGTAGATTTCCTGCTTGGATTGCTTCAAAGCCCATTAGAAACCCTTAAGGATTTCGAGGTGGAATTCCCCCAGAAGTTCTTGCTGCGATTTCTTCAAGAATTTTTGCTTCGTTTCTTGTAGGTATTTTTGCTGGTGTTTCTCCGAAAATTCCGCCGGAAGTTTTTAAAGGAATTTATTCGGGGATTTTATAACGGTTCATTCAGATGTGTCTCTCTAAGATTTTCTCAGGCATTCCTCCTGTGATTTCTCCAGAAGCTTTCCTTGAGATCCGTTCAGGAATTCCTGCTAGGATTTCTCCAAACATTTTTGCTGGTATTCCTGCAGGACTTTTTTTTTTCAAAAATAAGAATTGTTCATACATTCATCCTATGATACCCCTCGGGATTCCATCAGAAACTCTTGCTGAGATTCCTCCAGAAATTTTTGCTGGAATTCCTGTAGAACTTCATCCAGTAATTTCTAAAGGAACTCCTCTAGTGATGTTTTCAAAAAGCTCTGTAGATATTTCTGCAATATTTCCAATATGAATCACTCCGTGCATTAATTCATGAATAAATCTACGGAAGGCACAAATTCCCCAAAAGGAGGAGAACGTGCCACTGGAGCAAACCTACTGATGATTAAAAGTTAGACGCTGGACTTCGGAATCGGTGTTTTTAAAAAGAAAGAATAGTTTAATCGGATGCTGGGTCATTAGGCCGAAGGCCATTAGGCCGAAGGTCATTAGGCCGAATGGTCATTAGGCCGAATGGTCATTAGGCCGAATGGTCATCAGGACGAATTGAAAGTTAGCCGTTGTTTTTACCTTTTCCAACAATTTTTGACAAAAACTAGTTTAACAATGGAACTAGAAAGATTAGCCTATGTTTTAAAGAAGGAAAAATTTATGAATTGAACATCAGCAGTTTCAGCGCCAAAAACTATTTCAGCAATGATACTAGAAAGAACAGCCTATATTTAAAAGAAGGAAAAATTCATGGGTAAAATATCAGTAGATTCAGCATCAATAAAGTATCTGTCACACGATACACACATGCAAAATGGTCATTTGCAGAGGAAGCTCTCAGTTAATAAGCTGAGAAGCAGGCTTTGTCTCAGTGGGGACGTAACGGCAAGAAGAAGACCCAATGACCATTCGGCCTGATGACCATTCGGCCTAATGACCATTCGGCCTAATGCCCATTCGGCCTAATGACCATTCGGCCTGATGACCATTCAGCCTAATGACCTTCGGCCGAATGGCCTTCGGCCTAATGACCTTCGGCCGAATGGCCTGACACCGTTTAATCGCACTGGTTGACTACCGAGTAAAGACTGATTGTCGTTTTATTACTTAGCTTAAAAAGGCCTGGCTAGGAAGAGGAATGGTTCCCTGGCTAATTTACCTTATGCGTAATTGGATCGCGTCGTCCGGTGGCGCGATGCTGACATGGTGGTTTCGATAAAGTTTGAAGACAGGTGTGGATTCCGTGGAAACTGCTGATCTTCCCAGGTAACCACTAAGCATTTGAATAAGCCGTGTATCAGCCCGTATTACGCATTTAAACTGCTTGCTGCCCTACATAAGCAGTTCGAATGCATAGCTGCCTTTAGTTAGCATAAGCTGTGCTGCTCAAAAGCTTTCGGCTGTTAATTAGCATTTCAACTGCTTGAAGTGGTTTCACTTGGGAGCATACAGAATGCTTTTCAACTGCTCTTTAAATGCTAGGAGCAAAAGTGTTGGGAGATATGTTACGCATTTGGCAACACATTTTGTCTCTCTCTTACAGAGTCTATGCTTCTGTTTACAAATTTGAGCATCTTTTTTGTTTCTTCATTTTCCCCTACTCATCCAAAAGCACCAAAGAAAACATTACTGCAGCTGGATTGGATTGGGAACTGGTCCATCAAAAAATCACCAATTATTTATCACTTCGTCGGAAAATATGTGCCGAATAGGTGAATGCTTTGGTGGATCATAGGATTGTTTGAAAGAGGAAAGAAACAATCTTATTCCACAGATATTTAAAAGAAGGGATCGTAATGCTCTACCACAATGAAATATCGCAATGAAAACAAGTTTTGGATGTTGAATCTGAAGCTGTTATCGAATCATTCTTTATATTGGCGATTAAATCAACGCACGCCACCGGGACAGCTTAAGCATCGTGGATCAGGAGCAACAGAATCCGAAGCAGATATGATCAATCAATCTCCGGATCGTAAGTTCAAACCTACATCACTACAAAAATCAGCAAAAAAGTACCACCTAGCACCGGCTGGAATATGGAAGGACGACCCAGTAAACCACATATCGTGAAGCGATGTGCATGAAAAATCGCTTTGTAAGTTGTCAGAAATCAGGATCGCAAAAAATGATAAATATTGCAACAATAATGTTGAACACACTTGTATATAAATCATCATTGCGATTAGTTTACGACTGGTGTTCTTAAAAACAGCACAAGCCGTAAATAGGGCAAGCCCAAATCGTCACTAAATGTTGAAAGTGACATATCATATATCCAGCTGGAGAAGCGTCGAATGTAATCGTAATGGCTTTATAAATAATCTCACCCAAGATATATATCATCAGTCATCACTGCGATTCAATGAGTAGTTTTATATTTTAGAATGCAGAATGAAATAACACTTTGTATTTGTACACAAAGATAAAAGTTTAATTTTCACATCACTGAAGTGGAAGGAAGATAATTAACTTTCACATACCTCAATCCTGTTACCCTCCCATCATATGAGCCTCAATTCATTTAACCTACCGCGAAATACCCACCCCGTCGTCGTTCCTCACTTTATTTTCACCGCACAAAACATCAAAATTGTATACCTCCTGATTGTAATAGCACCCAGAATTGTACAAACCAGCCGAAAACTAAAATTGGGTGCTCATCTCCACCTGATGCTAAAGGATATTTAGGAACAGCACGTCGTTTCTGCCGCTGGGCCGGATGTGTATTTGGATACTGACCGCAACATCCTTGACCAGTTTCGGACCTACATTACACCTCTTACCGAGATGCTGACTGTATTATCTGCTGCCGGTGATTGAGTCACATGCTGAGTATTATTATAAGACACTTTCCACTCGCAAACGACCGAAATTTGTGAGAAATTTTATCCGCGACAATGACGACGACGACGATGGCGACTAGAGCGCGGCAGGTCTGTTTTGATGTAAACAAGAAAAGCTGTACATAGCGCAATTCACAATCGCAACAAGTTGTAAATCCAAGAGGTCTTCATAATCTATATTACACACCAGGTCAAGATAGCACAAAATGAAATCGCAAACACTTAGGCAAAATTGCAATCAGATCAACGTATCACCACTCATTGTAAAATATCAAGGCATATGATACGAGTTATAACTATAGTTTTGAGTTTTTATTGGTCAAAATTCACTCGTCTTTCATGAAAGATGAGTTAGCTCAGAGGTAAGGTATTGAATTCTGGATCTCGAGGTTCTGTGTTCGAATCTACATAGATGTTGTATTTTTTTCGTTTCGTCGGTAATTTGGCACATCGTATTGGTTATCGTGGAAAATCGTTTTTATTTTTTCGTACATATTTTGAGACATCGTATTATTGATTATGCAAAATCGCGAAAAGTCGCCAGAATGGCCTCCACTTTGGTACGTATATGGCAGTTTAGTGCATTTTATACGAGTGAGTAGGTTCTTATCAGAGTTGATGTACACGTGCTGTAGTCCCATGTACGGGAGCCACATGGCAAGCGAGCTCCCAGGAGCTCTGTACATTTTGAGACTGAAAGTTGTGTGCCTCATTTTTCTCAAGATGTGTCTCATGAGCTTCGTCTCATGTGCTGATTAAATTAGAAAATTTCACGACAAAAACTTCCTAAACGAACGAGAATTGATACCTTAACCTTTGCATTGAGAGTCCCTAGTCGTATCGTATAGACCAACCAGACACTTGAGTTGTGTACGGAAAAAAGTTGTTGAGGTTCTTCGTTACCAAGAAGTTGTTTTTCACCTTAGATACCAACAGCTCACACAGCGCATGAGACGAGCTCCCCGGGAGCTAGGCGCTTAGCTCGCACCCACCAGGTTTTCGTGAGCCTCCTAGCAGCGCAGCACACTGCGATTTTGAAGAGCTGGGAGACAATTTGGTAGGAGGCTCGCTGTCACATTTATGTACACATGAGCAATGGGAAACTCTGGTTCTTATATGAATGTGTATAACTCAAATTATACGCACCAAAATGTTTACTGGGGATGAAGCGGGGAAGTAGGCTGAGAGAACGAGAAGCGTGCGTCAATCTATTTTTGCTTTTTTTTGCTCGACGAGGCGTTACGCTTCTTTGACATTTCGTCACGACGTTCCTGAAGGGATAGCACTAAGACAGCCCGTTATTTTGCCAAAACCTGCTGTGAGGTAGCACTATAGGTGCATATACGGCTAATTAGCATTAAACGCCTTGTCGTAAAGGCTACTATAATGCTGAAGGAATGCTATTTTAAATACTTACTGGTTACTTAGGTTGCTCATCGTCCATTGTGTGGCTCGTTCAAA
The DNA here is from genome assembly GCF_035046485.1 of Aedes albopictus. Lineage (NCBI taxonomy): Eukaryota > Metazoa > Arthropoda > Insecta > Diptera > Culicidae > Aedes > Aedes albopictus. The sequence continues at coordinate 254,478,255 of NC_085138.1, read as the reverse complement.
GTTGCTAGCGATGTTGCTAACTGTTGTTGTTGTTGTTGTTGGATGTCTTCTAGTTGGCTCAGTATGGCTTCTTCGGAGTTGGGGCAAACTGATGTGATAACTTAAATCTAGCAATATTCCTAGGATTTTTTTTTTCAAGAATCCCTCTTACTATTCCTTCAGGGATCCATCTAGGAATTTTTTAAAATGTTCCTCTATTAATGCTTTCAATTATTAGTCATATAGGAATTCCTCCAGAGATTTCACTATGACTCCTCTGTTGAATTTCCCAATTGGATTTTCCTAGGGTCCCTCTTGAGATTTTTTCAGGGTTAGCCTATACGAAAATCTCTTGGTATTACTTCCGAAATTCCTATGGAAAATCTGGTTGAAAATTATCCCGGAATTCATGCTAGAATTTATCAATCCATTTCTGTTGTGATTTCTCCTTAAACTGCCCCAGATATTTTCCAGTACTTTTTCAGGAATTCGTGGATTTCTCAAGGAGATTTCTTCAAAGATTGCAGGGATTTTTCAATGATTTTCCAGAAAATTGCAGTTACCTAAGGGATTTATCCGGAGCTCCTGTAAAGGTTTGAAACTACTTCCTTCGGGAATGCCTTGAGGGTTACGTTCCGTAATTCCTCGGGTAATTTCTCCAGAAATTCCACCAAACATTTCTTCAAAGTTTTCTTCAGAGATTTATTTAGTGATTGGGCTCTGGAAATTAAAGTGGGAAGGCAGTGGAAACGGGCCAATTCGGGCAGTATGAGTGTCTATACTTGTCAATCGGATGATGGTTCATTTTAACTGGCAAGCTGCGCTAACCAGTGTCAACTGTCTTCTGACCACAACTGTTATAAGCTAAGAGAAGACTGTGTTCCAGTAAGGATGTTGTGACAAGAAAAAGAAATAAAATATTTAATAGTTCTGCTGTAAAAGCGCTGAATGGTAAAGTTAACACCAAATACCATGTTTTTTTGTACCCTTTACACCCATTCGATTTTATTACCACAAAGGGTTCGTTCAAATATTACGTAACGCAAAATTTGGAAATTTTTGACCCTATCTGCTGTCCCTCCCCCGCCTGAGTATTTTTGTAAGAGACATTTTGTATGAAGCGTAACACAGTGCTGGACCCCTCCCCTCATGGGCGATACGTAATATTTAAACAAACCCAAAGTAGACCCTCCACACCTACAGAGGATACTCAAAATAACTGGGACAGGTAAAATTTTCAATTTTTAAAAAATGTTCAACTCGCTGTAACTTTTCGAAAAGAGCATCAAATATGCTCAAATTTTTACTGTAAGTTGATCAACTAGTTGTGTATCAGTGGTCAAAATTTGGGAAAGATCGAGCCATTGAGCATGAGCATGAGCATGATTGACCGCCCGCGGTTGCTCCTCTGTTATTGCAAGGACAACTACATTTACACAAAGAACCAACAGATGATGCTTGGGATTAGCTTTCTCTTCATTGTGTAAATGCTGAAATCCCAATACTTTTCAATAAGCAATACCAGCGCCGGCCGCGTCCGAATGCAGGTCAATTGAGGATAGGGAAGGAAGTGATGACGTGATTCTCGCTTAGGCCAATAACCGAGGAATTCTCTGCGTTACTACGAGAAATCACTAGGAGTTTGGACAGGGGAAATGGAGATGTGTTGAGGATTTTGCCGTGGTAAACGAGTGTAATGTTTTGATTCGCGATTAATAATGCGCTCGCGAAGAAATACCCTACTAAACCTTGGACGACGAACGCGATCTTTTGTGCCTCAAAACTCACCCTACATAAGTTATTCATTCGCAACTAAGGAGAACACAATGCTAAACACCGACGCATCTGTAGTTTGCGTTTCCGCGCGAGACAATGCTGAACGCGATCAATTCACAAGTATTAACAAAATAACACGTGATAAATAAATCAAAAAGATCTTACCGCATGGTTCGCCGTCTATCTTTTACCGACCCTATCTTTTTCCAGAAATTCATGCAACCTTTATTTGAGTCAAAACATTTATTCATTTGGACTAAAATATTACAAATGTCGACACCGAAGATGACGAACCATTCAAATTTTTGTGTTCATGCAAAAAATGAAAGGAAATTATTTATTATCAACTAAATGTGCATTTGGAACTAGCTCCGACACATCACGTGACGAACTTTTCAATATTTGTTAGATAAATACACAAAAACCAGAGCTGCAGCATCTTCCACTAACTGGCCTCGAAATTACACTGAACTGCTACAACAACACACGGGTACGACGATGTGCACATTCAAATTGTCGACGACAACGCGCCCGATCCGAATGAAAACGCGGCACTTCCTTTGCCTCCAAACACATACTGAACCGCCTCGTACGAAGATGAGTACGCACACAGGACGACGACGCGATGCAACGACGAACCAAGACGGGCTGAAATGTCATCCGCTGCTGGCATCACACGACCGACTCGCACAAAAACTAGTTTTTTTTTCTCTAAAAGCACGCACACAGAACGACGACGCGATGCAACGACGAACCAAGACGGACTCTCATGCAACATTTACTATTGAGTCAAAACATTTATTCATTTTGACTAAAATATTACAAATGTCGACACCGAAGATGACAAACCATTCAATTTTTTGCGTAAATGCAAAAAATGAAAGAAACATAATTATTATCAACTGAATGTGCATTGGGTACTAACGCCGACACATGACGTGACGAACTTTTCAATATTTGTTAGATAAATACACAAAAACCAGAGCAGAATTGTATAAATCCTTTAGCATTAGTTATTATTATTATTATTATTATAATAAAATGGGAAGAGCTCACCAGTAAACATCCTTCGAAGTTTCCAGTGCGTATGTGCTACAGCATCTTCCACTAACTGGCCTCTTCTCCGAAATCACACTGAACCGCTACAACTACACACGGGTACGACGATGTGGACATTCAAATTGACGACGCAGCCGATCCGAATAAAAAAAAGCGGCTTTTTCACTTTGCCTCAAAAATCACACTAAACAGCCCCGTACGAAGATGAGCACAGCCAAATCTGCGACGACGACGACGCGGCAGGCCCAAATGAATAAAATGGCCTCTTCACTTTGCCTCCAAAATCACGAAGATGAGCACAGTCAAATAGACGAAGACGACGGACGATCCGAATGAAAACGCGGCCTGTACACTTTGCCTCCAAAAACTCATTCGAAAAAGCGGCATTTCGATTTTGCCTCCAAAAACACACTGAACTGCCCCGTACGAAGATGAGCACTGTGAAATAGACGACGACGCACTCGCGGCCGAATCAAATGAAAAAGCGGCATTTCAACTTTGCCTCCAAAAACACACTGAACTGCCCCGTACGAAGATGAGCACTGTGAAATAGACGACGACGACGACGCGCTCGCGGCCGAACCACAATTTGGGAAAGATCGAGCCATTCTACACGAAGTTATAAAGATTCTAGAAAAAGGTATAATTATCCGATGTCCAACTTTGAGCTCTTATATCTCCAGATTCAATGAACCAAATGCAATGAAATTTTGATCATTTATGACTAATATAATGAACTTTGAAAAACAGTTTACTTAATTTGAAATTATTAAGAAGAAAAAAAGTTATGGCGGTTAGAATAAATGTATGTTTTTTAGTAAATTTATCTATTTTTCATATGCATCCCATTACTTTTTCAATTTAATGCCGATTATGTTGTTACTTCCTTTCCAAACATATTCATATTGAAGTCAATTAGAGGGAATTCAAATGAACTATAATTACTATCTCGAATTTTGAAACGATGATGAAATTTTGGATAAATTGGTGGTATACTAGAAAAATAATCCAATCGTAATAATTTTCTTTCGTGTAGAGAATTTTAAGTGTAGTCAAATGTTTTCATTAGCTCATTATATAAGTCATAAATGATCAAAATTTCATTGCATTCGGTTCATTGAATTCGGAGATATAACAGGTCAAAGTTGGCTATCGGACAATTATAACTTTTTCTAGAACCTTTATAACTTCGTGTAGAATGGCTCGATCTTTTCCATATTTTGACCACTAATACACAACTAGTTGATGAACTTACAGTAAAAATTTGAGAATATTTGATGCACTTTTCGAAAAGTTACAGCGAGTTGAACATTTTTTAAAAAGTGAAAATTTTACCTATCCCAGTTATTTTGAGTATCCCCTGTATCTCCGTCTCTGACATGCTGAAAAATTAAAAATCAAAATGATTTTAAAAACTGTCTCGATTTTGTCAGCCTAAAATGCTACCAGGGGCTGACAAAATCGGGTCTTTACTGTATCGCTTTTGGCCTGGAACGATCCGTTTCATAATCCTAACAGAGCGCACTTGGCACGCCTACGGCCGTCAGTGCAACCCATACCACACCGACAGGATCGTTTTTCGCCGCGGTCGCCCGCTGCTGAACTGAGGGAAATTTGTTTCCCAACTCGTTCGGTGCCGCTCAGTTTCGATTCGGACTCGACCGCGTGCGTTTTGGTTTTTCGCCTTCTCTGCTCCAGAACCGCCTAACCAGACTCAGAACGGTGGCGGCGGCGGCGGCCGGCGAACGACTTAAGTTGACCCACGTGTTTCCCCTGCCTCCGACTACCCCCTGTTTCCTGCTATTTTTTATGTTTCGCCTTCGGGTGGTTGGGGCGTTGTTTGTGTTTGCGGATTTTCCCCTGAGCAGTTGCATTTGTGTTTCGACCGCCTGCCGTAGCTGATGGGTCGAAAGTCAGTGCTCTAGTGGAGCTTTCAGTTCGCGGGCGCCCGTTCAGCTGTTAGGCAGTGCGCGCGATTGACAAGGGGAAAGCTCCGAAACGAACCGTCGGAATCGGTCAGTGTCATTCATAGGTGGTTAATACACGTGGTGCCTCACTGGAAGGAGGATCTTCGGTGCGAAAGGATTGTGAAGCAGGTGAAAATTTGTGGCGGGAAAGTGTGTGATTAGTGCCGACGGCGGGGAAGAAAAATGTGACCAATGGAATGAGTGTGAACATGGCAAACGACGGAAACAACGATGGATAAAAACAAGCTAATGATGTTGGATTAGAACGAGCGTGGAGAGTGAAGTGCGTGCGGGAAAACACCACCTTGTGTCGCCGATAGCCATCGATAAACCAGACTAAAATCGACTAATTAATTCCCAGGAGATATAGAAACACATTGGGGTGGAATTGAATTCGGATTATAGTGCCAATCAACCTTTAGGTTTTGTATGTGACCTATCAACTAAACGGAACTTCTGCTAAGTCGATGAATCTTTGTGTTACCAGTGATTACATGAAGTTTACATAATGCTTGCAAATATGATTAAACAGATTATGAGAGATCACATATAGATTAAATACTTGTGAATAACTTTCTGATCGACGTCAACATTAAATGTGTAATTGGGTACTTTATACGTGTTTCAAGCACTTACGAAAGTGCCTAAAAACAAAAATAAATATTTTAATGAATGTTGGAAACAAAAATGTAACCTACTCAATAGGATGGGATAAAAAATGCATTCAAGCATGCATTACGATTCACGATTCAACAGAAAATCAACTTTTGTTTTGCCCGACTAGGAACTCATAAATCTGAAGTTTTGACGCTCTCCTTCTGGGAAAAATCGTAATTTTTTGAGGTTTTTCGATCATTACTCTGGAAAAATGCTCATTAAAAGTGTACCACGGAGCTTTAGGGATTTTTTTTATCAGTATTAACGAGATTTTTAGCCTTAGGCTAGTTCATCTCGGGACCTACGCTTTACTTCCCTTCCGAAGGAAGAACTCACATTTATGTGAGTTTGTCGGGAGTGGGATTCGATCTCAGGTCCTCGGCATGATCCAGTCTTCAAAAAATCTCACTCCAAGAGTTGCTGAGATTCAAAACCACAGGAGCATGATCAGTTCAACGCGCTTATTTTGCTTCAATCCAGGCATGCATTGAATCTTGCCTCATGTATGGGAGGATTGAATCCCATGATTCAATCCTTGATTGATTCCCACGGCAGAAAAATGCATCGCGTTACCATAGATATTTCATTGAGTGTTGAATGAAAATTTGTCTTTGACAGATTCCAAGGGAAGCAAGTTGCTTCCGTGATCATATAAGGAGAATGTTCTCTGTAATCTGGTTGGATATTACGAGCATCAACGTGGAAAATGTGCCAGAGAAGTTACTTAGGGACGACCAAGATAGATTTCAATAAATTTGCACAAATTCTGGCGAAAATGGGAGAATTGATTTATTATTTGCGCATTTTTATTTTATTTTTCACGACTTGGTTTACGGCTTGCTCGCAGGATTTGACACCAACCGACTAAGCTAGGCATTCCGAGCTTATCTTTCCAGTAGCTACGGTCTGTTATTGGCATATAAGTATTTCAAAGATAGTGCAAAATAGCTAGACAGAATTGCCGGTCTTCCCCGGTGTTGGTGCTTCTGAAGAACGCTTAGGAGATTTTCATGAGCCTACACTAGTATGGGACAAACATCAAATTCTCGCTCCAGTCGACTTTTTGGATTCCATTTAGGTCCCATATGAACTGTGAAAAATTTGAGCGCAATCGGTAAAACTATAATTTAGCGCAAGCAGTTCAAAGTTTTCATAGGATTTACTATGGGAAAAGTTACACTTTCAGGTAAAAAATCCCAGAGATCGCCCCTTGTCTCCTTAATTCAAATCGATCAACGCTTCTTGTACATTAATCATTTATGAAACTTTCATTCGAAGACCGCAAAACAATTGGATGCTTGTGGAAAAAGTTATTGATTTATTACTGATTAGTGATCCAACGAACGGCTTTTTGTTTTGTTTTATTAGCAGCACTGTAACTGTTGCCTTGGCTGCTGCTGTTTCTGGGAGTGGTGATGCCTCCCGCCACCCCCTGCAACAACGGCAGCAGCAGTGCTGCTGATAAAACAAAACAAAAAGCCGTTCGTTGGATCACTAATCGGTAATAAATCAATAACTTTTTCCACAAGCATCCAATCGCTTTGCGGAATTCGAAGGAAAGTTTCATAAATGATTTATCTACAAGAAGCGTTGATCGATTTGAATTAAGGAGACAAGGGGCGACCTCTGGGATTTTTTGTTTGAAAGTGTAACTTTTCCCATAGTAAATCCTATGTAAACTTTGAACCGCTTGCGCTAAATTATAGTTTCACCGATTGCGCTGAAATTTTGTACAGTTCATATGGGACCTAAATGGGATCTAAAAAGTCGACTGGAGCGAGAATTTATTTTTTCCATATAAGCGTGTCCCATACTAGCCTACACTCCTTTTAATATTACAAACCCTTAAATAAAAAAATGGGTTAACAGTTCACACATATGAGCCGATTAGGGTATGACTGTTAGAAATTAAGGTTTTTATTGATAACCCATTGAATGGTAAATGTTCATAGTTGCGTTCAATAGTAAGCTTTAGTTACATACGGCATGAATTGGATGAACTGATAGAATTTAACGTTTTACTCGTAGCAATTGTTTACGGGTGGTAACAGACATCCGAAGAGACATTTTTTTTTAAATTGCCAGATCCATATTCTCAACTAGTATTTAACCTACTCAGTGCACTTGAACGTAGCGATTCAATCTTGGGATTGAATCTCATGCACCAATCCCGCACGCTAGGATTTGAAAAAATCATGATCCAAAACGATCCCGGTTTTCGGGATAGTTTCAAAGCATGCTTGTTTGAATCATGGAGTAGAAGGATGCTCTTGAAAGACTGGATAGTCAAGTGTTCTAACCATCACACCAGGTCCGCTTCATAGCTTTAGGGATTGTGCAGCCACCTTAAAAAATCCACGAAGATTTGCCAAGCCATTCTCCAAGAACGGTGCTTTTGTTAAATGAAGTTTTATACGATTTTATCGAAGGCCGGAATCCAACTATTATAGGATCGGCGTTAAGTCAGACCGGACCATCTATTTTTCAATTATTTTGAGAAAATGTCTTGCAAGCACTTGAAATTTCAAATCTCTACCATACATGTAGTTAGCATAGTATCATATGTTAAATTATCACTCGCCCTAAAAGTGAGACTTTTTTCAAAATACATAGTTGATATCATCACAAAAGTTGTATAAAATGCTATTTTGAATAACTTCGAAGACGCCAAGTAAGCAACTCCGTTATTTTTCATGGTACGTAACATTTTTATTATCAATGGCCACTTGGAAAAGATTTACATTTTTCATGAAGTGCTCCAGTGTGCCATTTGTGTATAGGGAAGTGGAACCATCTCGGCAGGGGTCCTGTTTTGGGCACTTTTCTGCTATAGCTCAGCCAATTCTAAACCAATTGACACAATTTTTGGAACGCGATGAGATACGTAGAGTATCTAGCCGTGTACAAAATTTCAAGTCAATTGGTTTGGAATTGACTGAGTTATAGTAAAGAGTGCCCAAAATACCGGCCGCTGCCCAAGTGGTTCACTACCCTATGTATTTTAAAGCTTCGGAAGAAGTATCAAGTATTTTTTTTATTTGTATTAACCCTTATGTGGCCGGCAGGGTACCCGGGTACCCAGCACCTATTTAAAATACACGGTGTAGAAAAAAGCAAAAAGTTTGCCGGCCACATAACGGTTAACGAGATTTTTAGCCCTAGGCTAGTTCATCTCGGGACCCACGCTTTACTTCCCTTCCGAAGGAAGAACTCACATTTTGCGAGTTTGTCGGGAGTAGGATTCGATCCCAGGTCCTCGGCGTGATAGTCAAGTGTTCTAACCATCGCACCAGGTCCGCTCCGAATGGCAGAATGAACATCTTAACATATTAAAATATGCTTCTATGGAAAGATAGCATAGAGTATCTTCGTGCCTGCCACACGATATACACATTAAACTGGGTCAACAAAGTCGATTTTTCGGAACAAAGTTTTTCAATGCATTTTAGTGTCTAAAGCAACTGTGCAAAATTTTTGAACGATTGGTTGCTTCCCTGTATTCCGCATTGCGATTGAAGTTTGTATGGAATTTAGTATGGGGGAATGTGCTTTTTTGCATTTTTCTCCTTAAACGATCCAATTTATGCCTTTAAAGTATAGCCACAGACAAACAGACGTAACACTCCGAACATTTTTCGATTCAAATCATAGTCACAGAAACATTTTCGCCCAATGCTAAAAGGACTATGTTTGGCCGACCACCAACTAGGTGGCGGTAGTGAGCAAACGTCAAACTCGAACAAAAACTATGCGAGCGCCATGGTTGGGCAGTTGGCCAACTATCAAATTTGGAAAAAGACCGTTAAATCGGTGTACGGTGGGAATTATCAGAGTGTTACGTCTGTTTGTCTGTGGTATAGCCTAGGATACGTATTCCGAAAAACTGTGCCAAATACCGCAAAATGATCGGACTCTTGTGAAAAAAGTTATAACTTACAGATTGCCCGGTGGTGCTTAACATTTAACATGTAAAGGAATAACATCAATAATAAAATCTCAATTTTAGTCCTAAGTTACCCAGCGAATAACTTTTTTCACAAGCATCGGATCACTTTGCGGTCTTCGGCAATATTTTTTGGCATATCCTAGACTATACTTTAACGTCATTAGTTAGATTGTTTTAGACAAAAAGAATTAATTTGGAGAAAAATGCAAAAAAGTACGTTTTCCCATACTAAATTCCATACAAATTTCAATCGCAATGCGGAATACGAGGACGCAACCAATCGCTCCAAAATTTTGCACAGTTGTTTTGGACGCTAATACAGATTAAAAACCTTTGTTCCGGGTTGATGCGATCAACATTTAATTTCCCCCATAAAACGTTGACCCATTCTAATACGCATGCAATTATTGACAGAGGAAGCTCTCAGTTAATATATGTGGAAGGGTTCATAAAACAATAGCTGAGAAGCAGGTTATGTCCTGGGAAAACTATCAATATCAATGCTTTCAAAGTTGTTGCATTTGTGAAAACACAAAAATTGGCAAACATGAAAACTTACTTTTTTTTTTTTCTAAAAAACGAATCAGAATGATAAATTTCCAAAATGTATTAGAACGTAAGATTAGAAAAATAAAACGGAAATCGATGAAAAAAATTGAGAAACAATTTGAAGCATTTTACATCTTAGGCTACTTGGTCAGTTTTGAGAGTGGAAGTCCGCTTTCTACATAATAATAACAAAACAAAGAGTAAGGTTTTTAGAAAATTGAAAACATATGACATCCAACATACAGTATTGCCCATGAAAATGCGATTTTTTTCTTTGATATTTTACGCAATTGTTTAAATCATTTCAGCTTCTTCAGATGAGGCTACAATAAGGAGATGATTGTACTCAGAAGTTCTAAAATTTATGTAACAATATCCAATGGTTACGTATATAGAATCTATTTGTGAAAATAAAAATGGAATGGTGTTTGTATGCCACGAATAGACTCGGGAACGGGTCAATAGATCAACATAATTATTAGGCTCAGTGTACCAGTTATGGCTATAGTACCTCAAATTCGCCATAGTTGATTTTCAACCTTTAAAGATACAAATCAACAAGAAAAAAATCGTGAACAACAGATCACGATCACAAAAGATGATTGCAATCATTCAAACTTCACAATTTGCTCAAATTATGGTAGAAATAAATCATTTTCCTTAACTTTTCGGCCTCCTTGCACCCTATTTCGCCATAGTGTACCAGTTATGGCAACTCCCATAAGGAATGCATGTAAATAGTGCGAAGTGGAACCCAAATTAACAAATGTATCCATAACTGGTACAGGGTTCCTATCATTGGCACACGCCGTAATAAATACTAAAAGTAGTTTTGGCTCCGTTTCTATATTTTTCCTGTAAAGTATGAAAACTAATCAATCATTTGACTTATTGTTTACATTCTTCGGTCTTCTTCTTATTTTTGTAGAGATAGTTTTTCTTAGGTAGTGCGATAACTGGTACAGGCACCCTAACTGTTGCATTTGTGCAGGGCTCTGGCGTGTTCGTAGGGAAAAAAATGTAAAAATCGACCAGGACAGCAGCAAGAACGACAACGTTTAGAATTTCATTTTGTCAACAGAACTGCATATCAAAAAACATAGTTGGCAGGCAGTACGACGACGTCTGCCGGAACAGCTAGTACTTAATAGCTGCCCACCATCACAAAACCCAAATTAATTCACCTAGTGGTGATAGTGCCTTTCTCGTCGAATATGTTTTCACGATCTCCCGTCGACGTAAGTCAAAGTGTTCCTGAATCCTGATATTTTTTAAGAAAAGCAAGCATTTTTTCAAAGCCATCATTAAATTGAAAACTTATGATGGCACATAGTCCGACGTTATGTTCAACGTGTAAGCAGAGCTCAATAATACCAGACTTCTCAGTTGGCTGCTTGAGCACCTTCACTAGCACTGGAGACTGACCAATATCAAGACGATACTAACAAGCTAAGATATAACATTTTACACAATTACATATCACTTTGCGGTCGACAAAGTTTTTTCTGCGCATTTTAGGCTATATTTTAATGACAGTTGAAAACAAGAACGATAGGTAGTGAGTATAGTGAGACGTCTGTTTGTATGTGGATTTAATTTGTGAGGATTTTGTTCTCTTACACATTTTTATCGCTTGCATTGATTTTATTTACTTTCGTAGTTCTGGCGAAGCACCAAACGCTGGTTGTGCAAATCTACCGGTAGTCTCTAATGTGGTATGAACCTGTTTTCCTTTAACCGTTAACCGTTCCTCAGGTTATTAAAAAAGCCGAAATGTGATGTGTCGCATGGTGCATTTGGTTACTTTCGATGCGGTACCGGAACAGGCTCCGGAGCAATACCGGGTCTCTCAAATATAGCCTGAGATTATTTTATTGCTAAGGTTCATATGGTTACGTAAAAACCAATATTTATTTTTTTTTTATATGTATTAACGAGATTTTTAGCCTTAGGCTAGTTCATCTCGGGACCCACGCTTTACTTCCCTTCCGAAGGAAGAACTCACATTTTGTGAGTTTGTCGGGAGTGAGATTCGATCTCAGGTCCCCGGCGTGATAGTCAAGTGTTCCAGCCATCACACCAGGTCCGCTCCACTTATATCTAATTTATCTCATGCATGGGCATAGATCACTTTTACATTTAACCACTTCCAGTGAAACACCCAGAACCGGTTCCGAGACACTACCGGTTGTCCAAACTATGGTCTGAGGCTATGTGCTTACGAATCGATCATCGTGTTAACAAAAAAGCTGCTATTTGATGTAGGTACTGTCAAACACCGCGTATTCATCACTCTTCAATATGACAATTTTTAATTCGTACCCTGCTCATTCGACATTTGCCGAATTAAAAAATGATCAAATGTCACAGTGTAATACTCTGTAAATATTACTAATGAGGCTTTTACGAACATACTAACATCATCATTTTGTGCAAATACCCTCTGAATCTGTTTGATTTCGACATAAATTCGAACTAATGTCCTCTAGGGGTCCAAAATTCAACCGTTACCCTACTGCCTAAAAGTGATGTGAGTTTATTTTGTACACACACATACATACACACAGACATCACCACAACTCGTTGAGCTGAGTGGATTGGTATATGTGACTCGACACTCCGGGCTTCCTATCAAAAATTGCATCCAGTACACTTAGTGTACGAGAATTTATTTCAAAAGTTATACTTAAGATAGATTCGTAAAAAAATCACATTAACCTTCTTGACCTATAGTCTAATAAGCACTCTATTTGTCCCAATATGACAAATGACAAAAATCCTGGTTTACAACATTTCTCCGTCAGATGAAATTTCACCGCTGGAGCCCAATTTGTAGGAAACAACAAAATGACCATTTCACCGTCAAACATATATGAGGGAAACCGTTTTTTTTACGACTCGGATCTTGTGATGAGCTTCTTCCTATCCATTCAAAAGATAGAGCAAAGTTCAGCCACAGAGAATCAGAAGACGGTCCATAAATATTGTCGCTATTCATCTTCAAGGTAGAGCGTTTATGGCTTTTTCGTACGTCGAAAGAGAGAGTTATCATTTGCCAGGCACGAAACATTAATTTATTCGTTAATTATTTGAACACTATAACTTCGCACTACTGTACGGCATCCGTGCGTCGCGTCGGTCGGTCGCTGCACTTGCTATTTTATTTGTTGTCGACAATTTTACGGTCACGACGACATAATAAATGCTGCTTGTAGCCACGCACGCTGCAATGCGGGTGTGACGGAATTTCCTAGGACGTTGTTGAGTCTAGGCTAGTGCGGCTGCTGCTATGTCACAATGTCGCCATATAGATTGCAGCTCCTGCCAATTGTGAACCAACAAATGCCAAATCGTTTTATTGCACTACTGCGAGGATGAGTGAACATGGACTTTTATTTTATCGTATGGAAAGATCGTCATAGTCCTTAATATAGACGTCAATTTTAAACAGAGTTAGTGCGTTGGTTGGGTTTGATTGCATAGCTTTGATTTACGCCTCTGATATGCAGTTACTAAAGCCAATACCTTCAAAAGCTTTGTTTCTTTTTTTCTGGTTAAAAAATTATGGTATCGTCAATTCAGCTTAATATGTTGTTTACTCAGTGGGAGTTTATTTCAGGACTGTGTATTTATTTACTGTTCTGAAATAAACACCACTAGAAGCTCAATTATTTTCCAAATATTTTCTAGCCCCTCACCATCACGAAAAACAATATGCTTTATCACATCCCCATTATCGACATTCGACAAATCCCTCAATTACAGCATGTCGAACACTGATTGATGTAGATTATTGAGAACTCCACCACCTTTCAGCCACTAGATAGCTTTACATACGTCATAACACATAAAATTAGCCCGGTGAGCATCACTCTGATAATCGCCTCAGATCTTCCCACATCATCGCATGCTCTCGATTCACCAGCACAACACCATAACAGCAATAATTAATTTATTCCTCACAAATTGCAGCTCCCCCAGCTGATCAGGTGGGTTTTCGAATGAAGGGCCTTTGTTGTGTGTGAAGATTAAAGAAATATTGATTATTGCACTACCCAAGTAGCAATATGAATGTCTTAAACATTGATGCATCTTATAACTTCATGTAATAGTTTTTCATTCTGGAGTTTAGGTATTCTTAAAACTATCATATAGCTCCTACAATGGCTTGCAAATCGCATTATACACTCCCGATCAAAAGTTTGGGGTCACCCCCTTCAAAAACATGTCATTTTTTTAGGCCCATATCTTCGCAAATTTGCGTCCGATTTCAAAACCCCAGGTCTCATTCAAAAGATAATAAGTCAAAAAAAAAACATTGAACATGATTTAAACGAAACTTTTTCAAAAAATGTTGTATGTAAACTTAACTAAAAGTTGCCAAATTTTCTAAAAAACGAATATAAACTTACGGCAGTGTCGCTAGAAATAGGGTCGACCAAATTTTATGATGAGAGCGGTAATGTAACCCATTTTCTATTAGCTTTCAACTGCTTTTTACATAACTTAGCTAAAAAATCTAAAAAAAAAACTTATTAACACTCCCACTGCCATGCCTCCCAAACAGTGGGAACGGTAATTTCAACTTGATATAACTCAGCCGTTTTTCATCCGATTTGCAAAATTTTTGAAGCTCTGAATTTTCCCAGCTTTCTAGATGAATATAAAATGTTCAAACTTTGAATTTGACCAAAGTTCTATTTTTGAGTACTCAAAAACTCGGAGCAAGTACCTTAAAAATGCTGTTTTTCTGGAGCCATTCCGAATGTAAATTAGTTTCCACGCATATTTTAATGTTGAATTGCCCATATTAATAAAGCAAAATGATTGCAAAGAAATATATGGAGATACTCATTATTTAAGACTATAAAATCTTCACAAAATTACGTATAATACAGAAAATTTGTATATTCGATTTGAACTTTGTATTCATCGCGACAACCCCTGTGTTTTATTGCTTGAAACCAATCACGTGCACATGAGATATCTTTTTCCAAACGATTGTGAAAAGTATTAATCTCAGAAACTACAAAATTTTCATAAAATCACGTATAATACAGGAAATTCGTATTTTCAGTTTGAACTCTACGTTCATCGCGACAATCCCCATGTTATATTGCTTGAAAACAATCACGTGTACATAAGAATAGATTTACAAATAAATGGGGACAAGTGTGAATCATAAAAACTACAAAATCTTCACAAAATTACGTACAATACAGAAAATGTGTATATTCGATATGAACTTTGTATTCATCGCGACAACCCCTGTGTTTTATTGCTTGAAACCAATCACGTGCACATGAGAAATCTTTTTCCAAACGATTGTGAAAAGTGTGAATCTCAGAAACTACAAAAGTTTCATAAAATCACGTATAATACAGGAAATTCGTATTTCAGTTTGAACTATACGTTCATCGCGACAATCCCCATGTTATATTGCTTAAAAACAATCACGTGTACATAAGAATACATAAACAGATCAATGGGGACTAGTGTGATTCGTAAAAACTACAAAATCTTCACAAAATTACGTACAATACAGAAAATTTGTATATTCGGTTTGAACTTTATATTCACCGCGACAACCCTTGTGTTTAATTGCTTGGAACCAATCACGTGCACATGAGAATTTTTTTCCAAATGATTGTGAAAAGTGTAAATCTTAGAAGCTACAAAATTTTCATAAAATCACGTATAATACAGGAAATTTGTGTTTTCAGTATGAACTTCATGTCCATCGCGACTATCCGCATGTTATATTGCTTGAAAATAATCACGTGTACGTAAGAATACATTTACAGATAAATGGAGACAAGTGTGAATCATAAAAACTACAAAATCTTCACAAAACTACGTGTAATACAGAAAATTTGTATATTCGGTTTGAACTTTATATTCATCGCGACAACCCCTGTGTTTTATTGCTTGAAAACAATCACGTGTTCATGAGAAAACTTTTTCCGAACGATTGTGAATAGTCTGTTTCTTAGAAACTGCAACATTTTCACAAAATCACGTATAATACAGGAAATTTGTATATTCGATTTGAACTTTGTGTTCATCGCGACAACCCTAGTGTTTTATTGCTTGAAAACAATCACGTGTACATAGGAATACTTTTCAACGCGAAAGTGAGAAGTCTCTCTCTCTCTTCTTGGCGTAACGTCCTCATTGGGACAAAGCCTGCTTCTCAGCCTAGTGTTCTATGAGCGCTTCCACAGTTATTAACTGAGAGCTTCCTCTGCCAATGATCATTTTGCATGCGTATATCGTGTGGCAGGCACGAAGATACTCTATGCCCAAGGAAGTCAAGGAAATTTCCTTTACGAAAAGATCCTGGACCGACCGGGAATCGAACCCGTCACCCTCAGCATGGTCATGCTGAATACCCGTGCGTTTACCGCCTCGGCTATATGGGCCCTGTGAGAAGTGTGAATCGTAAAAAATACAAAATCTTCACAAAATTACGTATAATACAGAAAATAAGTATATTTGGTTCGAACTTCACATTTGCCGTAACAACCCCTGTGTTTTATTGCTTGAGAACAATCGCATGTGCATAAGAATACTTTTTCAAAACGAATGTGAAATGTGTAAATCTTAGGAACTAAAAAAACCACAAAATTACGTGAAATACTAGAAATTTTTATTTTCAGTTTTACACTTCACGTCCGTCGCAACAATCCATGTCTCTCATTGCTTCAAAACAATCACATACATACATAAGAATACATTTCCACAGTGATAGCGAGAAGTATGAATCATAAAAACTGCACAGTTTTCACAATTTTACGTATAATACAGGAAGTTTGTATTTGTGGTTGGAACTCAACATGCGCATGATAAGTATGATTCTTGAAAACTACAAAATCTTCAAAAAATTACGTGAAATACAGGGTTTTACTTACACATGTTTTATCTCTCGCTTCAGCTCTAGCGATTGCTAGCTCGATTTTATTTGTGATAGAAGACGTAAATTAGTGTCATAAGGTCCCCCCTTTTATGTGCATTCAAGTGAACTTAAATTTATATGATTTTTTTCTGAGAGTGTACACTTACATTTTAACGACGATGATTCACGATACACTGAAAATTTTCAATGTTGAAAATTGTTTCTTCGTTCTTTAGATAAAATCATAAGATAATATTCTTGAATTGGCAATTCCCCGCATGAAAGAACGAAATTCCACCCTATGGGGGAATTCCCCCTGGTTGAAAACCACTGGTATAATGCAAGATAAATGTATTTTAAGTTCGAGCTCAGCATTGATCGTGACAACCTTATTGCTTTTTTGCATGAAAATAATCAAGTACATAAGAATACATTCGCAGAATGATTGGGAGAATGAGGAACTATTAGAACTACAATATCTTCACAAAATTACGTAAAATACAGATTTTGTTTTATTTTTGGTGGAAACACAACGTTCGTAGCGGCATCCTCTTTGTATAATTATTTTGAAATAGCCTTCAGTTGAATTGTTCCGAGTACATCCTTGCTGGAATCTCTCTAAAGGTGGTATTATATACCCATATACTGCATGCACTAATGTCAGAGCATAATCCTACAGTAATGTAAATGAACGTATTTCCAGAAGGATCCTTAGAAAAATTTAAAAAATCCTAGAGTTTATTCAAAGAAAAATGTTTGGAAGATTTTGAGAAGAATTTCCTGGAGGAATTCCTGCTGCATTTTTGAGAGAAATTTCGGGATGAATTCATGGGAGAATTCCGAAAGAGTCTTTCCTGGGTGAATCCCTGAAGGATTCCCTGGAGAAATGTATGAAAGCACTTTTAGCATGTAAGTATCTAGATGTTTATAGTAAGTCACTGTGACTTCTGCATAATCTAAAACCTGCCCTGCCGTGACTTTTTTGTGGCATGTGTGTTGCTTGGAGGATTCCCTGGAGGACTAATAGTCTCGCTTTTTGAAAGAATTACTAATGGAATCGCTGAGTAAACTTCTGAAGAAACTGCTGGAAGGGTTACTGAAAGAATCCTTGGATAATTTCCTGGTTCTTGTATGCATCTTTATTAAATTATCTTCCAATACTATTCGCTGCATAAATTCCTCCAGAAATTGTTGAAATAATAAAAAAAATCAAATAATCCTGGAGAAATTCGTGGGTACATCCCTGCAAAAGATGACTGAAGAATTTCTGAAATTTCTGAAGGAACTTCTAACTACATTTTAGAAAAGAACCTGAGAGGAATTTCTGAAGATATCACTTGTAGAATTCCACGAGCAATCCCTGGAAGACTTCCAGGAAAAATGCCGTAAGAATTTCCGAAGGAATCCCTGGAGTATTATCTAAAACTATATCAAGAGGAATTATTGGATAAACTCTGGGAGGAGTCCTTCGAGAAATTTGTGAAGAAATCTCTTGAGGAATTCCTAGAAGAAATCCTATATAAATTTCATGAGGGTTCCTTGGAGTAATTTCTTAAAAAAAATCCTGAAGGAATTATGGGAGGGATCCCTAGAAAAGTTTTTGAAGAAATCTCTTAAGGAATTCCTAGAGAAAGTTTCGGAGGAATTACTGAAGGAACCTCTGAAGAAATTCTTGGAGTAATCCGTGAAGGAATTCCTGGAGGAATGTCTGAATTCCTGAAAAAATCTCTAGAGAGAATCCTGAAGGAATGCATGGAGCAACTTTTAAATGAATTCCTGGCGTGACCCCCTGAGGAATTTTTGGATGAGACCCAGTAGCAATTCCTGGATATATACCTGATGGAGCTCTTGGAGCAACTCTTGGTGAAATATCCAGAGGAATTCTGGAAGGAACTTCTGGAGAAATTTCTAGAAAAACCCCTTGAGAAATTTCAGAAGGATTTCCTGGAAGAATCCTTAGAGGAATTTCTGGAGGATTTCCTGGATGAATTTTCGAAGAATTTCTGGAAAAATCTGAAATCTGCAAGATGTCCAGGAGCATTTCCTGGAATAATTCCTGAAGAAATTCCTGGAGTTATTCCCGGAGGAGTTCCTGGAGCAATTCCTTGATAAATTCCTGAAGGAATGCCTGGAGGAATTCCTAGAAGTATTCCTGTGAGAAGTGTTGGAGGAATCCTTGAAGGAATTCCTGGATGAATCACTAGAGAAATTCTTGAAAGAATTACTGGATGAATTTTTGGAGATATCTCTAAAGGAAATCTGGAAAAAAAAATTTTCTGAAAAAATCCCTTGAGAAATTCCTGAAGGATTTTCTAGAGGAATTTCTGAAGGGATTCCTGGAGAAATTTACGAAGGAATTACTGAACTAATGCCTAGTGGAATCCTTAGAGAAATTTGTGAGAAATCCCAGGAGGAATTCCTGAAGCAACTTCTAGAGGAATTCCTGAAAGTATCCCTGGAAAAAACCCTGGAAGGATTTCTGAAGAAATCCTTAGAAGATTCTTAGAGGAATTTCTGAACGATTTCCTGGATGAATCTTTGAAGTATTTCTTGGAGGAATCTTCGAAGGATTTCCTGGAGGAATTCTTGAGAAACGCCCTGCAGAAATTCATGGAGAAATCGCAGGGGGAATCATTGAAACAATTCTTGAAACAATATTTGGAGTAATTCCTGGAGAAATGCCTGAAGTTATTCCTAAAAAATCCTTAAGGTATTCCTGGAGAATTTCCTGCAAGAATTTTTGAAGAAATTCCTAAAGGATTTTCTGGAGAAATTGCTGACATAACTTCTGGAGAATGTCCAGGAGCAATTTTTGTATCAACTCCTGAAGAAATTTCTGGGGCATTTCCTGGAGATTTTCCTGCAGGAGTTCCTGGAGCAATTTCTAGACTAAATCCTAGAGGAATTCCTGGAGATATTTCTGTGAGAATTTCTGGAGGAGATATTCCTGGATTACCTGGAGGAATCCCCTAGAGGAATCATTGAAATAGTTATTGGATGAATTTTTGGAGGAATCGCTAAAGGAACTCTGGGAGATTTTTTTTGTAAAAATTTGTAAAAATCTTGAAAAGTTCCTGTAGGAATTTCTAGAGGAATTTCTGGAGCAATTCATGAAGAAATCCTCAAGGGAATTTTTGAAAAATCACTGGAGAAATCCTTAGAGAAATTCGTGCAGAAATCTCCGAAGAAGTTTCTGGAAGAATTCTCTTTGCAGAATTCCTGAAGGAATCGCTGCAGCAATTACTGGAGGAAAATCTGGAAGAATTCCTGAAGGAATCCCTGGAAAAATTTCAAAGGGTCTTCCTAGAGATAGTCCTTGAAGAATTTTTGAAGGGATCCCTGAAGAATTTCATAGAGAAATTCTTGGATGAATTTATGACAGAATTTATGGAGGAATTTCTAGATCAATTCCTGGTGAATTTTCTGGAGAATTATCCTATATTTGAGGAATGCCTGCATGAATTCCTGGAGGAATATCAAGAGGGATCCCTGAAGGAATCGCTGAAAAGAACCCTGGAAAATTTTCTTCATGAATCCAAGTTGGAATCCGTGGAAAATCCCTGAATAAATTCCTGGAAGAATGCCGAGGAGAATTCGTAGTGGAATTCTTGGAGGAACCCTTGAATAAATTCAAGGAGAAATCTTTGGAGGAATTCCTGTAGAAGTATCTGGAAAAACCCTTGGAGGAATCCCCTGAATAATTACTGGAAAAATCCTGTAGGAATTCCTAGGGAAAATCCTGATGGAATTCTTGGAGGAATCCCTATAGCAGTTCCTGAAGAAAACTCTAGAGGAATTCCTGAAGAATCCCAAGGAATTCCCAAGAGAATCCCTAAACAGTTCCTGATGGAAGTACTGAATTTATACCTGGAGGAGTTCCATAAAGAATTCAAGGAGAAATTCCTGAAGGAATCCTAAGAAAAGTTACTGGGGGAATTTTTAAAATAAGTTGTTCCAGAAAGAATCACAGAAGGGATTTCCGAGTGAAGCCTTGGAGAAATTCCTGAAGGAGTTTCTGGAAGATACCCTAGACGAAAGCGTGTAGGGATTTTCTGAGGAATCTCTGGAGAAACTCCTGGAGGAATCTCTACAAGAATTCCTGGAAGCATTTCTGAAGGAATTCCTATAGGAATATGATAAAAAATTAGAGGCATTTCAGTAGGATTCCTTGGAGGAGTTTTTAGAGGAATCCCTGAAACAATCCCCAGAGAAATCACTGGAAGAATTCTTATAGGAATTCCTGAACAAATTCGTTGAGAAATCCCATGATAAGTTCCTGAATAAATCACAGATGGAATTCTTGGAGAAATCCTGAAGTAATTCTAGAAAGAGTGGATGAACTTTTGGATGAATCCCTGTAGCAGTTCCTGAAGGAATCCCTGCAGGCGTTCCTGTAGAAACCCCAGGATGAATCCTGGAAGCAATTCCAAAAGGCATTCCTAAGGGAATCCATAAAAAGTTCCTGGAGAAAGTACTGAATTATTTCCTGGAGGAATTTTTGAAAGAATTCCAAGAGGAAGTCCTAAAGAAATTCTTAAAAGAGTTCCTGGGGAATTTTTGGGGGAATTTTCAAAAGTATTCCTGCAGTTGTTCATGAAATAAACACAGAAGAAATGATCTCAGGATGAATTTCTGAAGAAATTCAATGAGGCACCTCATAAGCAATCCCATGAGGAATTATTTTTTTATCTGTATTAACGAGATTTTCAGCCCTTGGCTAGTTCATCTCGGGACCCACGCTCTACTTCCCTTCCGAAGGAAGAACTCACATTTTGTGTATTTTTTCGGGAGTGGGATTTGATGCCAGGTCCTCGGGGTGAAATGCCTGTGCTTTAACTAACCATCACACCAGGTCCGAGGAATTAGTTAGGAAATCCCAGGAAAGTTTTCTCAACAATTCTTGAAACAATTTCTGTGGGAATGCCTAGAAGAAAAAAAAAATGTAGGAATCCATGTTTCCAGTGATCTGTAAATTTATTCTTATATACACGTGATTGCTTTGAAACAATATAACACTAGGATTGTCACGATGAGTGTAGAGTTCGAACCGAATATACAACATTTCTGTATTGTACGTAATTTTGTGAAGATTTTGTAGTTTTGATGATTCACACTTCTCACAAATGCTTTGAAAAAGTTTTCCTATGGGCACGTGATTGTTTTCAAGCAATAAACACAAGGGTTGTCGAGATGGACGTGAAGTTCAAACTGAAAAGACAAATTTCCTGTGATATACGTGATTTTGTGAAAATTTTGTAGCTACTAAAACGCACACTTTTCACAATTGATTGGAAGAAGTTTTCTAATGTACACGTGATTGTTTTCAAGCAATAAAACACAGGGGTTGTCGCGATGAATGTAAAGTTCAAACCGAATATACAAATTTTCTGTATTACACGTAATTTTGTGAAGATTTTGTAGATTTTATGATTCACACTTGTCCCCATTTATTTGTTAATCTATTCTTATGTACACGTGATTGTTTTCAAGCAATATAACATGGGGATTGTCGCGATGAACGTAGAGTTCAAACTGAAAATACGAATTTCCTGTATTATACGTGATTTTATGAAAATTTTGTAGTTTCTGAGATTCATACTTTTCACAATCGTTTGGAAAAAGATTTCTCAAGTGCACGTGATTGGTTTCAAGCAATAAAACACAGGGGTTGTAGCGATGAATACAAAGTTCAAATCGAATATACAAATTTTCTGTATTATACGTAATTTTGTGAAGATTTTATAGTCTTAAATAATGAGTATCTCCATATATTTCTTTGCAATCATTTTGCTTTATTAATATGGGCAATTCAACATTAAAATATGCGTGGAAACTAATTTACATTCGGAATGGCTCCAGAAAAACAGCATTTTTTAAAGTACTTGCTCCGAGTTTTTGAGTACTCAAAAATAGAACTTTGGTCAAATCC
This sequence comes from Aedes albopictus, assembly GCF_035046485.1. Lineage (NCBI taxonomy): Eukaryota > Metazoa > Arthropoda > Insecta > Diptera > Culicidae > Aedes > Aedes albopictus. The sequence goes on along the minus strand of NC_085138.1, from coordinate 254,455,498 downwards.
ATAGTTTGATCATTTTATATTCATCTAGAAGGCTGGGAAAATTCATAGCTTCAAAAATTTTGCAAATCGGATGAAAAACGGCTGAGATATTAGCAGTTGAAAATACCGTTCCCACTGTTTTGAGGCATGGCAGTTGGTGTAAGTGATTTATAGCATGGCAGTGGGAGTGTTAAGTAGATTAATCCTTGATGTCATCGACCAAAAGTTTGGGGCCACCCCTCAAAATGATGTATCGGCCAAAAGTTTGAAGTAGGTCACTATCGTAAAACATGGAAAAGTGATTTGTTGATATCTTTGTCATCTTTCATTCAATTTTAATTCTTCTTGACTTATTTTAAACAAAATGAATGATACTTACTGCATAGACATTGAACCACACATATTTGTTGAAATTTACATACTAAAACTTAACGTAAAGTTGCCTCATTTTTAAAGTGTGGTGAAATGTGTTAACTTTGCATAACATTTTTATATACAAAAATCGTTAAAAACGTTAAGTTAAAGACATCAGACGTAAATTTAGTTAATTATCTTTGAAATGAGCCAAAAAGAATTAAAATTGAACTATAGATGACGAAGATATCACCAAATCACTTTTCCATGTTTTATGAAAGTGACCCCAAACTTTTGGCTGATACATCATTTTGAGGGGTGACCCCAAACTTTTGGTCGATGACATGAAGAGTTAATTTACTTAATAACTTTTTTTTCTAAATTTTTCAGCTAGGTTCTGTAAAAAGCAGTTGAAAGCTAATAGAAAATGGGTTACATTACCGCTCTCATCATAAAATTTGGTCGACCCAACTTCTAGCGACACTGCCGTAAGTTTATATTCGTTTTTTTTTAGAAAATTTGGCAACTTTTAGTTAAGTTTACATACAACATTTTTTGAAAAAGTTTCGTTTAAATCATGTTCAAAGTTTCTTTGACTTATTATCTTTTGAATGAAACCTAGGGTTTTGAAATCGAACGCAAATTGGCGAAGATATGGGCCTAAAAAAATGACATGTTTTTGAGGGGGTGACCCCAAACTTTTGATCGGGAGTGTAGGTTGTAGTGACTTCATTCTGTCAACAGCACGATAGGGAAAAAATGGCTTGTAAGTACCGTACCGGGGTAACATTCATCAGTGGGCTAACATAGGATCGGATTGACTCATCTAATAAAATGCTGAAACAAACATTATTGCAATTTCCAAATCATAATGGGCAGACTTAAAGGGTGATACGGTCAAAATTTGGTCACACAATTTTTTACATATCTTTAGACTGCGTACATCAAAACAGTTGATTTTTGGACCAGTAATGCTACATTATATGTAGCTTATACCATAAAATTTTCATCAAAATCGATTGAGTATTGGTTGATATATAGACAAAACCATCGACCTACCTTTTTGAAATTTTGTACAAAGGCGCTCCATAGTAAATTTTCGGAAATTTAAGGTCAATAAAGCATAATTTTGATTATAGAACTACCAATACTGCTCCGATTTTTATCAAAATTTTACAGTATAGTACTATTATGAAAATACGCTCTTAGTAAAATTTTGAGCCATTTTGTATTAATACTTTCAAAGTTGTAGCAGTTTGAATATGAAAAAAACTGACCGGGAGCCACTTAAGCAAATATAACTTTGTAACGGCTGGATCAAATTGAATGAATTTTTTACACAACATTTTGATATGCATACTTCACATACAGAAAAATTTACATTGAAATCGGTTAAGTATCTCTGGCTCTATAAATAAAACGGTAAAAATGTGTGAATCCACTTTGCACAAAATTTTAAAATTGCGGATCTCAGGGTTCAACAATATCTCCGCAAATACTAGACCGATTTTGATGAAAATTGTATGGTACAAGCTACATATAATGTACCATTACTGATCCAAAAATCAGCTGTTTTGGTGTACGCAATCTAAAGTTATGAAAAAAAAAGTGTGACCAAAATTTTACTTGACTTGACAAAATTTGACAAAATTTGACCACCTAAACAAATATAATTTTGTAACGGCTGGATCAAATTGAATGAAATTTTTACACAACATTTTGATATGTATACTTTACACACAGAAAAATTTAAATTGATATTGGTTCAGTATTTCTGGCTCTATAAAAAAAGAGTAAAAATGTGTTCTTATTTTTTAATCCTCTTTGTACAAAATTTTAAAATTGCAGTTTTCAGGATTCACAATATTTCCGCAAATACTAAACCGATTTTGATGAAAATTTTATGGTATAAGCTACATATAATATACCAATACTGGTCCAAAAATCATCTGTTTTGGTGTACGCAGTCTCAAGTTATGAAACAAATTGTGTGACCAAATTTTGACCGTATCACCCTTTACTGTACGTGATAGTGCAGCATAATGGCCTACTTTTCCATATGTTCAAAAGTGTTGCATAAAGTAGTACATTATGCAAAAGAAAAATGTTGCATAATGGGCCATCCATTAAGTACGCCACGGTCCTAGGGGGAAGGGGAGGTTGTGAAATTGTCACAAGCAATGTATAAAGTAAGGTACACCGGGGCAAGTTGAAACGGGTGTGGCAAGATAAAACACGAAGTTTTGAAATAGATTTTAATACAATTTGGAAATTTATCATTCGCTAAAAGATTGTTTGAATCAAAAACTATGTGTTATGGCGATCGAACTGTTTATCATCATTAGAAAACATCATGTTAACCCGCTGTTTCATCTTGCCCCACCCGTTTTAACTTGCCCCGGTGTACCTTATAGGAAAATCGCGTACGAAGGGGGGAGGGGGTTCAAATATTACTAATTTTAGCGTGACGTACTTAATGGATGCTCCCTAATGATGCTTATTATGCAACACTTTTCATTGCTCAAGAATGGTTTGTGGTAGAGAACTACTTATGCTTTTCAGGCTTCTCTCGTTAATTTTATTAATGCCCCACTGCATTTCCCACGTAACAATCTTGATTCTATTTGGTTTTATTGGTTTTTATGATAGTTTTATCGGACCATTGCATATTCTAGTTGGTCTTATCAGAGTTTCAGCTGAGCACAACTATTCTTCGTCAATATGTGGTTTTAAAAACACCTCCAATAATACTTGAGGTTCAGTTCATAAAACCATAAACACAACAAGAACTGTTGAACTTATATTCAGTTTTATACGGTTCTTGTAGTTATCTTCAATCATTCGTTCTTGATCAAGAGCAACTGTTCTTGCATGAGAACAGTTTGGTTCATGAAAAATACAAGAAAAAACTCAAGCATCAGATTTTGATTCTCATCGCGACGCGGTGCAGTGCCAAGTTCCTCCGGTTGCAGCATCCGAAATGAGGTGGGTATGGTCATCCAGGACTTCGATTCCCGTGCAATCGGGGTTCCAATCATCGATCTTCAAAATCAACAACTACTTACCTGTTGGAAGTGCTGACCGGAGGAATGAGGTTACACCGCATCAAGGCCGGTTATCGAAAAAGGTCTGCCTGGTTGGCAACGGTTTCGGGCTGATAATTAAATTCATCGGATGAGATTCACAAAATCCACCGCGATGCGATAATTTATTGTTTGTTTACAATTTGGCGTACATGATTTATGACGTTCTCGGCGGAGTTTGCATAAACCTACATCAAGAACGTTATAAACCTGAGTACTCTTGAGTAATACTTTTTACCCTTGCATAAGATGAAATAAATTTAATACGTTCTTGATGGAGGTCAACCAGGCTGCATTGAGAACGTTATAAATCTTAGTATTCTTGAGTTATGCTTTTAGCTCTGGCATGAGTTGAAAGAAATTTAAGACGATCTTATGGTGATGTTGATTAAAATCATCGATGATGGACCGACCACCGGCCTAGATTTCAATAGAAGCCATGTTGATAAAAATCATGGGCAATGTTCGCATGGCCAGGAATAATATTTTTAAATATTTTATTAGTGCATAATAATGGAAGCGCGTTGCAATTTTTGGAAGTATCTTGCAACATATATACGATGAATTTTACTTGGCATTTGGCATCCTTGTTACACCACGGAAATATTTCCAATTTGTGTAATAAATTAATCCCGACTACAATAATGTGTCATTTTCATTGTGTTTTTTTAAATTTCTATTTAATTCATCAAGCTTTTCTGTCGACATAAAAGCTGCATCAGCAACAAACAACACTGACAAATTTATTATCGTTTTATCGTACACTTGAAGAATTCTACAAGGAGGAAACAACTCGCCTTGAGGACAACACAGTCAGTCGTCGTTGTTGCAAACGTTATCTGTCGCTCTTCCATTCCCACCTCGAAGTGCTCTCTTCTCCTAGAAGCCACCATTGTTTTATCTGTCAGCAAGCTTCCATCGTGGTCGTAACGTAGGACGAGAGAAGGCGTTGTTTTTCTTCGCACGCCGTTGACAATTTCATAAAACCTCTGCATATCATTCTGTTCCATACTCTATTGCGCCTCAGCAATCACATTTTTCTCATGCTTTCTTTTCTTTTTTCGGTGAATTCGTTTTTTAATTACTCTTGCATCCCTATATCGCTCCCTGCTCTGTCGGTTCCCCGGGTATCCGGCTTCTGGCAGCATTCTTCTCATCCATTACCCTCTGGCATTCCTCGTCACCCATTCCTATGTCGTTTTCAATCAGCGGCTTTAACCTCCCGCGCTGCGTTAATTACCTCCGTGGATAGACTCCCATATGATTCCCACAGCAATTTTCGAAACAATCCTTGGAATATTTTTTGAATGAATCTTCGAAGAAATTCTTGAATGAATCCTGAAGAGGATTACTGAACGAACGACGAAATTCCTAACAATCGCTGATGGAAATCTTGGAGTAATCCCCGGAAGATTGCTTGAAGGGATTCACGAAGGAACCTTTGGAGAAATTTCCCAATTATTCGTTTTAGAAATACCTGGAGGAATTCTCGTAAGAATTTCTGAAAGAATAATAGATTAAATTCCGAAATGAGTCTTTAGTGTAAATTCGATGAAATTTGTGCAACAGTTCTTAAAAAAAGAAGAAACCCTGAACGAATCATTAAATTAATCGATGGAAACTTTGAAGGAATTTCTGATGGATTTGTTGAAAAAAATATACTGAAGCAATCATTGGATCTGCAGTTATTATAAGGAATCCCTGCAGAAATCCTTGAAAGAACTCTTATGAAAATCCTTAGCTTAGCTTAGACTGACTGTACATGTCAATGATTTCTCCTCCAGGATTGATCTGAACGGGTACGGATTGCACTGAGATCCAACTGAATAACGGGCTGGGACACTCCACTTATTCTCAAAGTGCAATATAAGCATGTTATATGTTTTGGCTTAATACCGGCGCAGGCCAAGTCCTTAGAATCAGTTGGGAAGGGAAAGGAATGTTAGATTGTGATGGGGGATTTCCACGAATAGTTAATAGGGTTAGATGTGAGATCTGGGAGTCACCTTTGGTCGATGATACGATCCATGGATTGGGGATATATTTAGGTAATAGATTACTCTGGAGACGCGGCACCGTTCGCTTGGATGCATAACTTTTAGGCATTACATGATAGATTGACACTGTGTTGTGAAAGTTGGAAGGAGGCAAAACGGCTTTTTAAACCCGTTTCTGTTCTAGCGATGGCTATGAAATTATGAATATACATGAGTTGTGTATGTATAGAAGAGAATCAGCATGAGTATTGGTGACCGTACACTACCGTAAATGCTACTCCGTTATAAGGCAATCCATGACGACATATCGCGATGGGGGTGACAGCTGAAATTGTAAACACAGTGCAACTTACCAAATTTTCGTCGAGTGTTCTCAGTGCTTAACAAATTCCTTTGTGATCAACTGTCACCCCGATCGACGAATGTCAAAAATACATGGTAAACAAAGAAAATCAGCTGATCGCATCTGTCTCATGGATTGCCTTATTGATCTGAGCTAGCGAAATTGCGCAAAGTACCAATATGCTTGGGGAGCGTCCATAAATGAGGTTGAATTTTAAAGGGAGGGGGGAGGGAATAGTCTGGGTTTGTGTGACGAGCCATGTATTTGGTATAGGAAATTATGCTACGAAGTGGGAAGGGGAGTAAAAAATGGCTACGTCAATTATGAACGCTTCCTTGGGGCTTGGGATTAGCACATCATCCTCAATATTGATGGAATAATGACAGTTTAAATTTAACATTTTTTTTTCAAAAATCGCAATTCAATATCACGACAATCTTTAGGTAAACCGAAATTTACGTTTTCGTTTCATAAGGAAAGGCTATATGCATACAAATTATTTGAAAAACGCTGAAAGTTCCACACCAGACATCGCACAATCATTGTTGAGATAAATTATGCAAATGATCGGACTACCGGCGATGATGCTATCTGTATTTGTATATGAATGGTAGTGACCGAACGTGTTCATATGGGATATGGTTGCAACCAGTTCCGACAGTAGAGTCCGGCCAACGAGCTATCAGTCACGGCTGATCATCGTTCAACATGTGTAGTACCTCTATAGCAGCAGAAGCCAGAACGGAGATGCAAATCTCACGGGCGCATCTCGATTTAAAGGCAGTCAAATGGGGTACTGTACAGTGCGACTAGTTCAAAGACAGTCATCAGCAGCCGCCGGCCGGACAGATGCACTGACTGACTCCGTTGGCGATGCTTGTAATTATGATTGAGTGAATGCAATTCTATTCCATGTTTTCTGATTGTTGTACATTTTGGATTTTGCATCTGGTTTGCGCTGTTGTAGTAACACAGACGATAGTCTGTGGAAATACCGTTGATTTATGACACGTGATTCTTGTCTCGCCGGAATAGTCAAATTATTTCAGCAGAACCGCTTGACGAGCACTCTTTGAGTATGATTGTCAGTTTTATTCAGGTGAAGTTGTTTTGATTTTTATCGCTCTACATGTTGGAAGATGAGAAATAAAACTACTCTGACTTTATATTAGACTTTGTGTTATATTCAAATCTGTTTAAAAGATTTCACCGTGGCCGTTTGCCATGCTTCAGTCTATCAATGCATACTCAATAGAAAAAAGAAAAATTTCAACGAGAAGCTCTTATTTCAAAATAATATGCTCCTTGGGGGAACTTTCTTAGAAAACGCATCCAATTTCACCTCGTGTCGTGAGCAGGAAAAAAACATCTGCTATACGTTCTTCTCCTTGGCAGAGCGCCGCAACATGAAAAATATAAGCACGACCCGAGCAGAAGAAAATAGCAAGTTAATAACTACGAAGTCACATAACCTGTTTTTATATCTTGTTTTGTTATTATTGAATTATCAAGGCATAGCTTTTCCATAACAAATTTTGTTGGACAATCTCATTTTGTTATAATCAAGCTATTGATATACATTATCTAAATTACATTTAAATAACATGTTTTATTGAAGTACAAGTTTAGTTATTGTTGTAGTATTGATCCACTCATCAGCAATAGCACAACAGTAACAAGTTTTGAAATTACAGCAACAATTCGACAATTATGCCCTGTCCCTTTGTGTTGTTCAATTTTTGTATTCAGTTAAGAAGGAAATTTCTGAACGACTCCTTTTAAGAATTCCTTAAATAATTTTGGGATAAGCACAAGTTCTGGAGGAACTTTCGATAAATCCCTGACGAAGTCTTCAAGAGAACTCCTCGCGTAATTTTCTTAGAAATTTCGAAGTTAATTCTTCTAAGCAGTTATTAGAATTCTTGGCAGAATCTTTTGAAAAACTCCTGGAAAATCTTTCGGAAAAACTCCTGGTGAAATCCTCTAAGAAATTTTCAGAGAAATCTTAAGATGAACTTCAGGACTAATGATCACAGGAAATTCTGAAGAAATCCTTGAAGGGATTTTATGCAGTATTCTTGAGGAATTTCTAGAGGATTCTTTGATAATCCATGAAAGATTCCGTAGAAGAACACTCGAAGAAATTTTTAGAAGATTTTTGGAGTCATTTGTGGAAAAGTTTATGACCAAATCTGTCAACGAATTTCTAGAAGAATTTCATGACAAAGTCACTTGATAAGCATATAAGGAGTTTTTGACGGAATCCTTAGAGAAATAAATAAAGGAATTTTAGAAAAAAAATATTGCAAAAAAATCTGGTGAAAGTCCTGTAGGAATCATCAGAGGAAACTCAGGAAAAATTATAGAAAATTTTATGGAGGAATCCTTGTAGAATCCAGGAGAAATATTTGACATAATGCTTGAATTCAGGGAAAAATCGGAGGAATTAAAACAAAGTTCCAGAAAAATTGTAATAATCTGTACAATATTTCCAATATCCCAAAAAAAATTCTGCAAAACTGTTGAGCATTCTAAAAATTCTTCAGTTTCCATGCTGAAAAAAAAAAACAAAACAGAAGTCACAAATTGCTATCGACGATCAAACTTTTTCAAGTACACGTGTTGATTTCAAAACCGGGCACCGAAAACAATTAAAGTAGAACAGTGTATAAATTACAGGTGGAAATCGAAACTCGTCGTATTTGATAATATAGAAATTACTAAAGTTCGGTTATCTTGCGACTTCAAATCTCTTAGAATGAATTAAAAGCTGTATTACAATTTTTCGATCATTTGAAAATATGTCTTACGTCAGGGTGATGAACCTCATGTTATTGGCGGGCTTGTGAGACAAAGCGAATAATTTTATATTAGGGGGATTCACTTAACAGCGTAAACTGATTAAACTGATTAAACGTCGCGAACACCAAGGCAATCTTTGATTATTTCATTTGCAAAATCATGAAACATTTCAAATAAGCAGAAAATCATGGCTTACGCAGCAATTTAATCTGTTTAGTGAGTACCCCTATTATAAGTATTATAGCTTATTTAGTAACGAGTTTGATATCATAGCAAATTCTGCTCTCCGATTATTATCAATAACATATTAATATCAAAATTTGTTATTGAAATATTTTCCGAATTCACTGTTATTAAGTTGTTATTAAAACTAACAAAACAAGTTATTGAAATGGGTTCCCAGGAACATTTTTTTGTTATGGATTTTGTTATTTTGCCGCTTATGACAGACAAGTTTATAACACAATATGTTATGGTAATAACTTAGAAATAATCGATTTTATTATTCAGTTATTTTCCCCAAATAACACAGCTCCTTATGCTGTTGTTATTCCCTTCTGCTCGGGGAAAGCTGAAAAATAACGAGCCTTCGTTCGAGGAATTCCCTGGACCATCCCTTGACACCGAAAAGTGGCTCAATTTCACTCCTTCTGGCTTTCTTGTCCCGCTGCACTTCCGCCACTATACCGTCAAAGGATTCAACCCATTCAGCATTTAGGTAGATTTGTTTCAATGGCCACCGCGCGCCGTTTTTTTTTCTTTTGATGCAATCAATTTTTCAACTACGGATCTACGTCACCCGGATAATATTACCGATTTTCTTTCACAGTGCACAACATGAAAAGAATCGCAATCGATTGCATCTATCAAACAATTTCATATTTGGCATTCGGAAATAAATTACATTTTTGACAAGGCTTGGCGGATTTGGACGGGCATCAGTAGCAAGGTTACTGGATTCAATTAACTATAAAAAGCTTAGGGGCCCTCCATTAAATACGTCACGGTCCTAGGGGGAATGGGGGTTTGTGAAAGTGTGACAACCCGAGTAGAAACAAATAACTGACACATAACTGCAGCATACCAAAGTCAGGTATCATACCAAAACGAGGTATTGGTCGGTTACCCAGGTATTGGAAATAACTTATTTTGGTATTTTGTAGGTATTGATAAAGTACCTCAACGAGTTATTGGTTTGGTGTTGAGGACTGCTTGAGGTATTATGCAATTATGGAAAAATCACTATTTGTATGGAAAAATCGCCGATTATTATTGGAATTGCAATATTTACCTGATGTCATTATTCACGTGTTATGCACAGAATATACACCAGTTATTATTTTAGGTATTTTACCTCTTATGCAGGGCTTCTTAACACCTCATTCAGGTTGTAGGTACAGGTATACCTTGATTTAGTGGACCCTCGATTATATAGACCCTCGAATTTATGTACTTCGATTTTATGTACATTTTCATAATTATTTTTTTTCATATTTAATTAGTTTAAAACTTGCAGTTTGTATCATGATGGCTTATAATGCAGGGATTTTCAGCCATTTGACACGCGGAGTACTTCATATCAATAAATTGTTTTGTGGAGCACCCATATTAGCGCTAAAGCACACCTTCTGAGAAAATTTTGAAGAAGTTTTGAGTTTCTGATTCTCAATGTATCCGTGAACCACATTCTAAAAAAAATGAGAAAATTCAAGGATGGTTTTCTAGATGAATACTTTGAAAAACTTCTGGAGGAATCTCTATTAAAGAAATCCTAAGAAGTTCATAGATGAATATCTGGAAAAATCTATCCAAAACTTTTTGAACCCATGCAACATTTTTGGAAGCTATCCGTGCAAGACTGGCTTAAGGAGTTCTAGGAGAAATTTCTAAATGACATTCTAAAGACTAAAGTAATCTCTGGAAGATTTTGTGAAAAAATTTCTTTTGGATTTCCTGGATGATTTTTTGAAGTAAATCTATGAGCAGTTTCCAAAGATTTCTCCAGGAACTCGTGAAATATTTTTTAAACAAATTCTAGGATGGATTTCAGCAAGGGTCTTTGGAAGAATTATCGAAAAATCTGTGGAAGATTTTTGTTTTCAAAGTAATGGAGAAATTTGTAGAGAAATCTCTAGAGGAAAATCTGGAGATATTTTCGAAGAAATTGTTAGTCGAATTTGCGTTGCGTTGCGTTGCAACGGAGTAATTCGTAGATTGCATACTGAAAGTTGTCATGTTAAAACTTTAATATTCCTTTTCTAATTGCTTATAGAATGCTGTTTAGGAAGAAACAGCTATCCAATCAGAGGTAAAAAAGACATGAAAACTTTCACTACCGACCACGCCAATCTTCTCTGTTACGAGGAAAGGAAAGCATGTTATGATATGACACCTACTTAATGAAAGGCCAGCGACTCACCGGCGCCCCCATAGGCGTCAAGGAGTTGGATATTAGGAATGGGTTGATTGGGGATTCACTATATTTAATCGAGTGATGCGGCAAGATTCAGATTGTGTAAGTGTATTTGAGTTGATTATGTAGATGTGTTGATGTGAGTGTAAGTGATTTTTTTTAACACCAACGTTGGGAGTGACATAGCTAAGAAATTTGTCACTCCATGGGCCTTTTTGCTTCCGGGATGGGGCACAGGCATTTGGACCATGTGTCCTGGCTAACAAGCCTAGGCTTAAGCGCCATTGCTCGCTCTCTGAAACGATAAGAAACGCGTTATGTGGATGGGAAGAGATAATAGGGAAGGGATGATATCTATTTATCGAGATGCCAGCGACTCACCGACGCTCTCGTAAATAGAAAGGAGAAGGGATTTTGGTACGGGAAAGGTCGGGTATGATTAAATTATGGGACTGAATTGTTATGAAATTAATTTAGTGTAGTTATTTTGAAATATACACAAAGAAGAACAACAAAACAAGGCGTTTAATTGGGACGAGCTCATCAAGTTAAGTCTCCTGCAACTGCTTGACTTGAAAAGCATCAGCCGAACTCGATAAAAACTAGGGTAAAAGCTCCCTTAGTGGAGGTAGTACCAAGTGGTGGTAGTGGCAATTTAGCACCATTTTGACGAAAAAGCTTGCAAATTACATTTTTAATAGATGCATCATTCCTAAATACTAACATTAATTCAGTTTTGTGTTCAAGATTTGCCGAAAAACCTATTTAAAACAATTATTTTCCTTAATTTTTTTGCTCCTTTGCACCTATAGTGGTGGTAGTGTTCCCATAGTGGTGGGTCCCATAAGAATTCAATGGGATGCGCCACTATAGGAACCAATGTTAAATTTTACCTCCATAATAGGAACCGTGTACCTATAGTTGGTGCAAGTGATTTATTAGCAAAAACTGAAATAAACAATAGTTTTTGCATTTTTTCTAGAAAGTTTATGTGAAAAACTACCGATTAACGTTTTCAGCCTTTTTATTTTGTGGTTTTATCAATTTTATTCAATTATTTTACTGCTAGGAGCTACTAATAGCACCACTATTGGTACACTTACCCTAATGTGTAAAACTAACAAAGTCAGCTTACAGCTATTTGAAATTGCATTTATGCAATTCAGTATTATAATTTCTGTTTTATCTGATTCATTTCAGTATAATAATGGCCTACTTTTCCATACAGGCTCATTATGCAACTGAAATGAGTTGCATAATGAAAAATAGTTGCATTATGTTCATAATGCAACTCATTTGGGTTGCATTATGAACATTATGCAACTCAAATGGGTTGCATTATGAAAAAAAACATTGCATAAAATTTTGTATGCGACTCGTTGCAAAACTCGATTTTTTCAGCACTCGTAGTATTTATCCAACTCGGCAAGCCTCGTTGGATAAATGTACAACTCGTGCTGAAAAAATCATCTTTTTGCAACTCATTGCATAAATAACTATTATCGCACAGAATTGGGTACATAACAGAAAGTAATACAGTCGAACCTCCATGAGTCGATGTTCCTTGACTCGATATCGACTCATGGAGGTAAATTATTCCATACTGAAAAATAATTTCTGGGTTACTATGATGATCCCCCCAAAAAGCTTCCCAAAGGATTTTTGTTCCACTACTCGATATTTCCTTGAGTCGATGGTCCCTTCAATATCGACTCATGGAGGTTTTACTGTATGACAAAAGGAACATTCTCACCGAGTTTCAACGATGAATCACAGCCGCAGCATCGAAAGACGAATCCTTAATTCAGCAGGTACATACTTCAATCTTCCTCATCTTCATTTAACGATAGTCATAAAACAACACTTTCTTTTGTTTTTCTTTCAAATAAGTAAAATTTTCACACATATATCAAAAGAAGCCGAAATCACTAGCAGTAACGTCCCCAGCCACTTGAAAATGCTGCCATGCATAACACAGAACGTAACGGAAAACATTCGGAACACGCGGTTTAACATCCGGCGGACTCACAAGCGAACGACCCGGAAGGCATAGCACCAGCCCAATCACCCAATTCATAACGCGAAACAAAAAGAAATCGGAGCTCGAAAAAAAATGACAAGCAAGGCAAAACTCGACCGGCCACGGCAAAGCCTACTGTTCCTTTTTAAGAAATTGTTAGTCGAATTTATAACAAAAGTCATGGGAGATTTTCTAAAGGAACCTTCAGGGTAGTTTCTATAGGAATCCCCGCAAAAAAAATCCCGAATGGATCTCACATTTTTTAAAGCGTCCCTGGAAGAATTTCTAGAGAAATCCAAGGAAGTTTTTTCTGACAGAAATTCAGATTAAAAATAATTCCTGGACCAATTTCTATAGCAAACCCCGGAGATTGTTTTGATATGGGAATCGTTTAAGAGAATGCTTAAAGGAATTTCCGAAGGATTTTTTGGAAAAAAAATCTACAAAAGTCTCAAAAAAAGGTCTGAAGGATTTTCTGAAGAAACCCTTAGAGGAATTCCTACAAAAATCATACACAACTCATCCTGAAACCAGGAGAAATCACTTGTGAAACTTCTGTAGAAATTGATAGTTGCTGTGGGAATTTTTGGTTAAATTCTTGGAAGAATTTCCAAAGTTCAAATTTTTGAAGGAACTCTTGAAACATTTTCTGAAAAATTGTTTCTGAAGGCATCGCTGAAAGGAATCTGAATAAATGTCTAAAGATATTTCTGAAGGAGTCTCTGAAAGCATTTTTGTAAGAATCTCTAGAGGAATTTCTACTTAAATTCATATTTTTTGCCTTTCTCGTACACTAAGTGTACTGGAAAGGCTATATGTTCACTTGAAAATTGACTTTTTGATAGAATGCCCGGAGGGTCAATTCATATATACCGATCAACTCAGCTCGACGAATTGAGGTGATGTCTGTGTGTATGTATGTGTGTATGTGTGTGTGTGTGTGTGTGTGTGTATGTGTGTATGTGTGTGGACAAAAAAACTCACATCACTTTTTGGCAGTAAACCTTAACCGATTTTAATGACCGACGGTTCATTCGACGCGTAATTAGGCCCTATTGTTTCCTATTGAAAATGGTTCGGATCGGTCCAGCCGTTCCGGAGTTATGGCCCTTTAGATGTTCCGGAACGGTACTCCTGGAAGACATGAAAGTGAAACAAACCCATGCATGCGACCCATCAAACCACGGCATTTTCGATTATCTGATGAACGGTAAGCAGGAAAATAGGCTAAGACCTTATCTGAACCAGTAGTGTTCCGGAACCGGTTCCGGAAGTCCCGCCGGAAGTGGCCAAATATAAAAGTGAACACTACCCATTCATGCGACACATCAAACAGCGGCATTTTGGTTAACCTGATGAACGGTTAGTAGGAAAACAGTTTTAGACCATATCTGAACCGGTAGTATTCCGGAACCGTTTCCGGATGTCCCGACGGAAGGGACCAAATATAAAAGTGAACCAAACCCATGCATACAACACATCAGTGCGACTTTTTTTGATAACATAATGAAAGGTTAGCAAGAAACTAGTCTCTGACCATAGCTCAACCGGTAGTGTTCCGGAACCGGTTCCGGATGTCCAACCGGAAGTGGTCAAATATAAGAATGAACCAAACTCATGCAGGCGACGCATCAAACAGCAGCATTTTCGGTAACCTGATGAACGATTAGCAAGAAAATTGTCTCAGACCAAATTTGGGACAACAGGGCCCCTAGAAGGGGTAAAATTGGGCCAATTTCAATTAGGCTAAGGTACACCGGGGCAAGTTGAAACGGGTGGGGCAAGTTGAAACAGCGGGTTAACATGATGTTGTCCAATGATGGCGACCAGCTTGAATGCCACAACACATAGTTTTTGATTCAAACAATATTATGATGAAAGAAAAATTTCCAAATTGCTTTGAAATCTATTTCAAAACTTCGCGTTTCATCTTGCCCCACCCGTTTCAACTTGTCCCGGTGTACCTTATGTTATTGTCAAAATTAAAGTTGAAGCAGCACTTTAGACAACCCTAAACAATATAAAACTGAACGTGTCTACTGAATTCAACATTGATTTAGAGCTAAAATATAATATTGGGATGTACTATGCAGTTTTGGCCCAATGACACCCCCACTGACAGTAAGATTTAAAATGAAGAAATGGTCGAAGTATTCATATATGCAAGAGAATAAAATCGTGGCCAAAGCAATCTCATCAAATCACACCATTTCAAAATCATGTGGTGCACAGTGGTCCAGATTTGAAATACCTGGCAAAAATTGCCAAATCATAGTAGCACAGACGAATTTATCTTCGTTTGTGATAGTAGTCTGCTAGTTTTAGCCTAAATGAATAAGGTTTCAGTATTTTTAAGATCTCAATTTAATTTTTATGGCATTTTCATTATTTTTCGTTTTCTTCGAACGAAGTCCGAACAAAATAACTGTTTTTCATACAATTTGACTATATGCATATCACCATGATGCTAATGTTTTGGCAGCTCTTCGCACTCGTTTAAACTCGTTTATGTTCATTATCAAAAATGCAATATTTTCCATCAGCAGCTACTCAGTATCGTAACAAGATACAACATCAATATTTTCAAATCCTTTGAAATCTATTCAATGATTATGACATTATAGACGAGTGCCTGATATACTGTAACCCATGAGATATATGTTCAAGAACTGAGTTTCTGTCAGCTTTTCCTAAAACTGGACCTCTGTGCGTTGTAAATATAAGGTAGGATAGATCAACTTATCATGGGAAAATTATAATTTGTCGCATCAACACTGAATAAAGTTTTTCCAATCTCCTTTTGCGTCTCAAATTACTGTGCACAATTTGTGTGCGGCTGGTTGAGCCCTCGCTCTTCTCATTGCGATTTAATATTGAATGGAAAATTTTCCTTTTCTGCATTTTTTTCACAAGGTCAAATTTTACATGAATTGTATTAAGCGTATAAGTATTCTCAGGATCGGCAAACGTCGACGGAAAGATTATTAGTACATATTCGACGAGAAAGGCACTACCACCACTAGGTGGATTAATCTGGGTTTTTTTTTAAATTGGAGGAATTTCAGAAGTAAATTATGAAAAATGCTTTGAAAGAATTCTTTGTGAAATTTATAGAATAGATGGAATTTCTAAACAAATATCTGAAGAAAATTTCCAAATGAATCCATGGAAGATTTTTTGAAAGAATCCGTGAAGAAATTTTTGGTCGATTACTTGGACAAGTTTCCACAAACAAAAATAGAAAGATGTTATGCAAAAAATTCTGAAGAAATTTTTGGTAGATTTTCTAAAGAAATGTCCAAAAAAATAATGCCATGAGGAATTGATGAATAAATAACTAGAGGAATTTCAGAAGTAATCCCTGGAAGAATTTTTCAAACAATCTCTCAAATGATTTGTGAAAAATCATGTAGGAATTGGTCAAGCAATTCTTGTCAAATTTCGTTAAATAATTCTTTGTGACTCTTCTGGAGGAATACATTGAAGATTTTCTGAAATATTTTGTAACATGATGATTTAAGGTGGGAAGTTTTATTCGGAGGCCGTCGTAATAAAGTTGTTCTGGGTTCATTTAATTTTATTTACACCTCAGAATTGCAACGAAAGGCAACCGAGTAGATAGCGGCACAAGCCTACACTACTCAAACAGTAAGATCGTTCGTAACCACGCTCTATCAAGTGCTTGTCACGAATCTCTAAATTTTCGAAGGAACCCCTTGATGAATTTCAGATGGGATCCCTGGAGGAATTTATGAAGCAATTCGTAAAGAAATTCCGGGGTAAATAAATCCTCAGAGACATTTTCAAAGGAATCCCTTCATAATCATCGGATTTTTTTAATTTACATAGTTTGGAGACAAAAAAATGCGATCGTAAAAAAATAGCGAGATAATGGTTTATTCTTTCTTTAGCGAGAATTACTAATATATGCCAAAAACTCCAAGCCTTTTATCGTAAACTCAATTTTCATGCACTTTTTATATGTTTTGTTACATTTTAGTATAAAATTTAAATAAAAAATTTTGCTTCGATTTTATGTAAAATTCGATTTTATAGACATTTCAACCACCAAAGGGAGGCTGGGTTGGAAAAAGGTGCTACGTATGTCCATATTTTTGGAGGCGGCGAAATCAATGAGTCGTAGGCCGTTTTCGTTCGTCTGCTGGTGGGCGCTGAACTTACCAATCGTCGGTCTGAATTCCTCCTCCTGGCTTGCCTGAGCGTTCAAATCTCCTATGATGATCTTGACGTCGTGGCTTGGGCAGTAGTCGTACTCGCGTTCGTGCTGCGCGTAAAATGCGTCCTTGTCATCATCAGTGCTTCCGGAGTGTGGGCTGTGCACGTTTATTATGCTGAAGTCGGCCCATGATTCTCAATCTGCATATTCTTTCGTCGATCGACCACCAACCGATCACGCGCCTCTGCATATCACCCATCACGATGAAAGCTGTTCCCAGCTCGCGTGTATTGCCGCAGCTCTGGTAGATGGTAAGATTACCTCTAAACGTTCGCACCATGGATCCTGTCCAACACTCCTCCTGCAGCGCTACGATGCCGAACCCGCGATCCTTCTGTAGATCGGCGAGTATGCGGGTGCCCCCAATGAAGTTGAGAGATCGACAGTTCCACGTACCGAGTTTCCAAGTCCTTTTTGTTCGCTGGGGTCGCTGCCGTTGGTCTCGGTTCGTATTACACTAGTTTACAAAATAAAACGAAAGTCGTGAACTTCTGTCAACGACCAAAATTGTTGAAGCACAATTTAGCGCTGATTTCAAAACCGACCTTCAAAAAATTTTAAGTAGAACCGTTTTTGAGTTTTAGCTCAATATCGAGTTTTACAACTTTTCAAAATATGTAATTTACTAAAATTCAAATATTTGTTCAACCAATTTTAAATCTTTATCCATAAATTGAAAGCTGAACACAATACCATTCGATCATCTGAATACAGGTTTTGCGTCAGATTGATGAAATTCAAGACATTGGCGAGTTTTAGGGACGATCTTCTTAAATTTTAGCAAAATTCCCAAAAATTTTTGAAGAAATGTATTTTTTTCAATAAGAAAAAAACAATTTAAAAATTCTTTCTCGACGTTTATTTGACACATCATATGTAGGCGAGTTACAGTAGAAATTTCAGCTCAATCGGAGCATTGATTACGGAGAATGAGATGTTTGAAGTGAGCGACTTTGCTTAAAAATAGAACAAAAATCGATTTCATATCATCAACCTTGTATGAAAAATCGAAAAAAAAAAACCACTCTACTGTAATTTTTTTCTTTCGCGTTTTCGAACTCAGGGCATGATTCTACACCAAAAATGATCATCAGCTTACCGAGTTCAAAAATGCTGTAAACTAGTGTTATTTTGTTGCTGATTTTCCGTTACAATGTTTTTTACGGCTGGCTCGTAGGGCCTGACACCAACCCTCTACTTTCCGGAGCACCATAGGGCACAGTTGAGCTTAGAGTCCTTCCCTGGTACTCGGACGTAGATCAGCCGCCCCTAACATGGGGATCAGACGCTGTTGTGAGCCGCTCCTCCTGGAGAACAGACGCTCAGGTTTGCAGTAGGAAAAAAGTTTACTAAAAACATTACACCATGTGCTACATTACCGGGGTCGCGTTACACAGATCGTGCTGGTGCGAACGCTACCTTACGTACCTATGACATCCTTGAACTTATCTTACGTTATCAATGTCCAACCCCTAATATCTTCATCATTTTTAATTACTTTCCCAAACTCTTGAATTTATGTTTCCACGTGAACTCAAAATAGCACTAGCAATTATTCGACCGAGCACTCCACACCGTGTGCAATCAAAAGTAAAACGTGCGAGCATTCTCACAAAATCTCTAGATGAATCGGTTTGTTCTGAAATTATCAGCATACACGACTGACTAGCCGGTTTTGCGAATCGAGCGTAAAATACACTATCATTAATCATTGTTAGCCCTTTCCGACTAGCGAGCAACGAGCAGTTTGCGATAAAAACCTGGTCCGGTGGTGTGAAACATATAGCGATCTAAGTGACGATGACGACGACGACGACGACAACGACAACCACCAACTGTGAGTGAGGAGTGTTCCGTTTCCGGCCGTTTGAAGAAAGAAAAGTGTTAGAAGTGCCATAAAGCGAAGAAAAGCGTGTTTTGAAGCAGTGGGGGTAATCCGGTCCAAAATATTTACGCAATGAACGAATTCCGGCGCCGGTGGGTCAACAGCGGTGGAAGAACACTACTTCCAGTGGATTGAGGAGAGTGCAGTTACGACGGGGGCAAGGAAAAGTGTGCGTGAATTGAAGAAAACCGGAAAATTAGGTCCGTGGTGAACGCGGGAAAATACTAGCGTAACCATAATCCGTTTGTTAATTAATCAAACCCCCATTATGCGATGATTATACGCGCTAGTGCGACGACTATTAGGACCACTTTGAGCAGCACAGTCGTTATTACGGCAGACGACGACGAAGACGACGACACCAACTTTAGTGGATCCCGGGAGGTTTCTGTTGCCGTTGTCTCTGCCATCACTTCTAGCGAAATCGAAGGCTGCAGCTTCACCTTGGACCGGGACACAGCTGGAATTATTGGAGCAGTAACATGGTCACAGGCGCGAGGAATGCAGCGGTTGTCCTTGGAGGAGCCGTACTTCTGCTCTTGGGGTAAGTTTGAACATTTTATTAACAGTTTATCATGAACATTCATACGCCCAATGTCACTGTCATACTAATATTTTAACATGAATCCCTGTAGCAATTTCCGATGATTTTTTTAAACGAATCCCTGGTGAAGTTTCAGAAGGAACACATGGGAATCTACCTAAAAGATTTCTTGGAAAGGGAATATCTGAAGAAATTCCTGGAGAAATATCTTAAAGAATTCCTGGAGGAATTTCTGAAAAAAATATTCGGAGGAGCTTCTGAAAGATCGAAAGATTTCCTGAATGAATTCATTTACGGATTCCTGAAAAAAATCTAATGGAAGCTTTTCTAGAGTTTTTTTTGGAAAATTTTCTGGAGGATCCTCAAATGAAAAATCCAGAAGAATGCCTTTGAACTTCAGGCTTTACGTATGCTCAATCATCAGGTATCAGTAGGTTGGTTCCAGAGGCACGTTCTCCTCCATTTGGAAAATTTGTGCCATCATCGCCATGAACACGAACCTTTTCATCATTTACCTAAGCGAGAAGGGAAGGAAAAAAGGATGGGGCTGGGGAATGGACAGGTAAGGGAATAGGATCGTCATACACGTTTAAGCGTTACCACAATGGGTTCACATAGTGTCCTGAAAAGGACACTGTAATAACGCATAAGTGTACCACAATGGGTTCAAACAGCGCCCTGAAAAGAGCACTGTGATAACGCATAAAGCGTGAGCCTATAACTCTTCACCACAGCGGGTTAAAAACAACAGAATACCCTGAAGATTTAGGTTTCTGATGTCAGTTTCACTTAGTAAGTGTTTAACGAATACTATACTCCCTTGCTGAATATTCGCCATGTGATAACTGAGTCGGTAGTGGCCAGTCAACGCTTTGACCAGCATGCTGCAATTCTGCTTTGACAGATTTGTAAGATACTTCGCCACCCTTGGAGAAGGCTCAGTACAATACAATTTTGTTTAACGACATGATTCCAAACTATTCCACTA
This sequence comes from Aedes albopictus, assembly GCF_035046485.1. Taxonomy (NCBI): domain Eukaryota; kingdom Metazoa; phylum Arthropoda; class Insecta; order Diptera; family Culicidae; genus Aedes; species Aedes albopictus. The sequence goes on along the minus strand of NC_085138.1, from coordinate 254,434,853 downwards.
TTGTCTGTGTTGAGTGGCAGCCCAGGTGTGAATATTTACCTTTGCCTAACACTTCGATATCGGAATAGCTGGCTCAAGGTCAATGAAGTCATGTGATGCTCCAGTGCGAGCTAACTCATCAGCCATTTCATTTCCAGCGATGAAAGAATGTCCACATACCCATACAAGGTGAACAGCATTTGCTGAATTCAGCTCTTCGATTTAAATTCGACAAGCGATAACTAACTTTGATCTACAGTTGACCGAAGCAAGTGCTTCAATAGCAGCCTGGTTATCTGAACAGAAGTATATTACTTTGCTCATTACGTGCTGAAGTGCTGATTGCACTCCGCACATAAGAGCAAAGATTTCAGCCGGAAAAACGATGCAGTGTCTACCAAGTAAGTAAGACCGATGTAGCCTTAGCTCACGAGAGTGGACACCAGCACCTGCTCGACTTTCGAGAAGGGAGCCATCAGTATAACATACGATGCCGTCCGAAATACTTCTCTCCGGATAACCAGATGTCCACTCTTCTCGGGATGGAAATTTCGTGGAAAATGTCCTATATTGAAAATTACAAGCAGTTGTAAGATCACTTAGAGCAAGGACAACTTTGTTCCAATCCACCAAAAGTGGAAACAACGAGGTGTGTATTGATCAAGCACATTCTTTGGAGATGGCCTTATTTTGATTGGATCGTTCTCACTTCGCCCTTTTGCCACCACACAAGACATCCATAGGCCAATGTTGGCCGAACAACAGTTGTGGAAATCCACTTGATATATTTGAGTTTTAGACCCCAAGCTTTACCAAAGGTTCGCCTACATTTCCCGTAGGCCATGCAAGCTTTCTTTATTCTAAACTCAATGTGAGGTTTTCAGGAAAGCTTGGAATCAAGAAAAGCTCCAATGTACTTTACCTGTTCAGTCACATCGATTTCAGAACCACGAAGACGCAAAGTTCGAACGCCATTACGGTTAGGCCTTTCCGTGAAATGAACAATAGATGTTTTATCCGGATTAATTAAAAGGTCATATTGGCGACATCAACCCTCAAAACCATAAGTAGGAAAACCGCTATTATTGAGTTGTCTAAATAGCGTATGTGCTACGAGATTCCACAAAAATGGTGATAGGACTCCCACTCCCCCTTGGAGGCATCCACAAACACTCAATTTCCTAATCGCTGCTTTACGCAATGTCGAGAAAAGATGTCGACATTTGAGCATTTGGTAAATCGAATTGGAAATCATTGGAGACAAACCATGACCCCGTGCGGCTCCTAATTGGGTGAATGCTTTCTCAATATCGTTAACAACTTTGTTTGTGTATAAGAGTCACAGTGGTCTTTCCAGACTGGTAAGCCTGTTGGTTCACACAACCCCCCCCCCCCCCCCCGTAACTTGACAGATGAGCTCAGTTTCGCATACCTACTTGCAAATCGCAGATGTCGCTACTGTTCGTAAACAACGGGTTCATCCTTCACTGACGCAACAATTTTTGTCCATGCGAAAACATTTTTTTGTTTCGTGGTGAGTGGAAGCCAACAAGAGGCTAACGTTTCGTATTCAACAGAAGCGCACAGACTAATGTTCATTAAATTGAAATTATTTTGATTTTTCTTTTTGTTGTTGTAAGAAATGTAATAAAAGCACATGTTTAAACGGTCTTCCATATTAATTGGTGACTGCGTATGCTAAACCAAACCGAAAATCAAAAACATCTGCAAATGATTATTTTTAACTTCTATTTTGGCTTGGCCACCGGATATGTAGCTGTAAAATATTAGCATAAGTAACCTAATTTATTACTTGCTGGTGCTTAATAACCGCGCTAGATGAAAACATGAGTTTCTTATTAATTTTATGATAGCCGACTATTTTGCCTTTACTTGTTTTATAGATATAATTTTCGCTTCTAGTAAACAAATTCATCATTTTTTTTATAGAATGAGAAAACCTGCAACAGATACCCAAGAGGTGGTTCCTCGGGTGATGTGGGGATCGACCCACTAAAAACTCATTCTCTCTCTTCCTTACCTTCGCGGTACGCCCGTTAGGGATGACTTCGAGAAGGGGGGACCGTACATGAGTACACTCTAATAGTAAGCGTTCCACCTGCTACCGTCTTAAGTTGGTTAACAAATTCATCATGCCGCACTTAATTTGCATTTATCTACCACAAAAAAAGAGGAAAAAACAAATAAAGATTTCTGTTTAATGTTTTAATATTTTTTGTTCGGTTTGTTATTGTCGGTTTTCGTCCTTTTCAAAAGTAGCGCTTTCCGCTTTGAATTTGACAGTACCACCCGGACCAAAATTTTTAGGTACGCTGACGTTATTCGGCAGCTGTTAAGAAGCTCCCGGGTTGGGTTCACATGAAGAGGCACATTGGCCAGATGAACATCCCGGATGTGATGATCGACAATGCGTTCTAAGCATTTCAGAAGAAAAGAGGTCAAACTGCTGATAGGTCTGAAAATCTTTGCATCTTTATACGACGCCCGACCCAGTTTCGGAATAAACTTTACAGTAATATTTCGCCAGGATTTAGGAATATACCCAGTAGCAAAACTGCAAACAAGTAGTTTTTTCAAAAGATGTTTAAAATAATCAAATCTCTTCTGAAACAAAATAGGATGAATTCCATCTGGCCCAGGAGATTTGAAAAGAGCTAAGCCACGGGTTCCCAACCGGTGGTCCGCGGCCCCCGGGGGCCGTGGAGCCAGTCCAAGGGGGCCGCGATGTTACCAAAAAATTATAAAATTCTAATTCTATTTTGTGCAAATTTTCAAATACAAATTTTAATTTTGTATAACGCCACCCCCAAAAGCCACAATTTTAGGAACAAATTTTCAGTATAAAATGCCTTCAGAAGAAAAAATTTTCTGAGCAAAGCTATTAGGTGCCCACACAATCGATTCTATAATTACAGTTCTCCGAGCTGAAGCCAGGGAATTATAACTACAAGAAAGAGTGTAAATTTAGCGTTATGTTAAAATACACGTAAATAATAAAAACTACAAAAAAGACATTAGGTTCATCCGAAGATGTAATATCCACAGATCCGGGGAAGTATGTACTGAATAAACATTCCAAAACTTTGTCATCAGAGGAAGTGAAGTCGCCGTTTGGCAAACGAAGCTCGTTCACTTTGAAATCCTAGATGTTGTTCAACCGACTGACTTCACTTAAACTGGAAACATTTGTACAAAGGTTTTTCCAGCCGGATCGTTTAGCAGACCGAAGAGCTTTCTGGTAGGCCTTGCAAGCCGTCCTGAAAGCCTCTGAGCCAGGCAAACGTCGTCTGTTCCAACTTTTTCTAACTCTTTCTACATTGTTTCCTTAGCTTCGCCAGATCAGAGTTCCACCAACGGGATCCCTTTGCCAATCCATGCCAAATTTCATGGATACTTATCATCCATTGAAACTCCAAGTGATTTAGATGATGCTGTTTATACTACAGCGGCCCTCATCATGGAAGCTTTTGAAGATGCTTGCTCTCTACGGTCTGTGTAGAACACATCACAGACCGTAGAGAGCAAGCTTCTTCAGAAGCTTCCATGATGAGGGTCGTTGTAGTATAAACAGCATCATCTAATCACTTGGAGTTTCAACGGATGGTGAGTATCCATGAAATTTGGCAGCAACCAAATCAGTGAAGAGATCCCAGTTGATTGATCGGGAATTCTTGAAACGCAAAGTTAGCGAAGTAACATTTAAATATTAAAAAAAAATCCAAAAAGATGATGATTCTTCATGTGACACATGCCAATTGATCTACTCGTGACTAATTCTGTTAGAACAAAGTATTATGTCTAACACTCCCTCTCAAGCAGATACCATGAAAGTTGGGCAATTGCCTATGTTAAGTAATCCAAGATCTGTACTACTTAAGTATTCCATCAAACTGGAGCCTCTAATGTCTGAGCTGTCCCAGATGATATGGTGAGCATTAGCATCACTGCCAACAATTATAATTAACTAGCTGTCCCGGCAAACTTTGTCTTGCCAAGTTGTGTTGGTTTGACAATTATTAAGGTCTTGAAACATGGCCCTCTAGATTGGTTTCATTTCGATCGTGTTGATTTCCTTCCCAGCTCATGGAAAATCAGCACTTTATCTATTTTCTTACTTTTTTAGCTGATTTTCGTAACTTTTTGTACATATAAACACAGCCATTACGAACACGGATCGAACCATGCAAGCGTCATGCTGATCTGTTCATCCGTACTTGAGTTTTGTTGCCTCAAAGGAACTTCGAACTAATTTTTATATAGATAGATAGATAGATAGATAGATTAGCGGTAGGCCTTTTGAACTGCGATAGGTTATGGCCCCATCGCATCGGCCATTACGAAAATTCGAAGATCATAAGAACTAACTACTAGTAAAGATGTTCTCCGGCGCTAACAACAGAGGATCTGGAGATGCTGGTTCCGGTGCAGTTCCGTCTGGAACAAGAACAGGAGGTACTTTTGATCCAAGAGTGGTTCGTGCGACTGGCGGCAGCGGAGTATCTCTAGCGATCGAAAAGCTAAAAGACTGGGAGAATTACGTTTCATGGGCGTTCGCCATGAAGATGACGTTAATACGCGAAGGCTCCTGGTGCGCAGTGATGCCGAAGGAAGGTCAAGTTGTCGATGAGATATCACGATGCGGGCGTTATCAACAATTTGTTTATGTCTCGAAAAGACGAACTACAGCCTGGTCATGGATGCGAAGAACGCACAAGAAGCAGATGGCCAACGGTTTCGAATTGAAGCACATGGAGAATTTGAACTGTATTGCGTGTTGTCAAGGAAAACATTCCAGAGATGCTATTCCGAACAGTGAATTCAGAGCAAGCAAACCATTGGAGCTCGTACATACGGAATACGGATGTATGTGAGCCTTTCGAGGTGTCATCATTGGCGGGTAGCCGTTATTTCGTGACTTTTATCGATGATGATACCAGGAAAGTGCTCGTGTATACCATGCAGCAAAGATCAAGTATATGAAGCTTATGAAGATTTCAAGGCAATGGTAAACTGGACTTAAACTGAACGTTTTGAGGAGCGACAACGGCCGAGAATTCATCAACGGACGGTTCAGTGCAAGTCTGAGGCAGGGTGGAATCAAACATCAGAAATCTTGTCCGTATACTCCAGAACAGAATGGGATAGCGGAACGGATGAATAGAAGAATTCTGGAGAAAGTCTGAAGCATGCTAAATGACGCCAAGATGCAGAAGAAATTTTAGGCGGAAGCGGTGAACACCAAGGTGTATTTAATTAATCGCTGTCCGACGCGAACCCTGCAAGGCAAGACTCCAGAAGAAGCATGGACAGGAAAGAAACCCTACGTAGGACACCTGAAGACATTCGGTTTTGTTGCCATGGTACATGTTCCGAAGCAGAGAAAGATGAAGTTAGATCCAAAACCGACAAAATGTGTTTTCGTGGGCTACGCAGTTGACGTGAAAGGCTACAGATTATACAACGCGACAACTGGTGAGATCATTATTAGCAGAGATGTGAAGATCGTCAACGAAGGTCAATGTGATGGAGAAGTAGTCAACGCAGATGAAACGGTGGAATTTTTAGAAACCGAGAGCTACTGCAACGCCAGCAGTTCTGGAAACGATTTTGAAGATGCCATTGATGAAATTGCGCTACCACTGCACAATGGTCCACGAAACAGATTATCGAGGAAAAATGCATTCAGCGCCTTCAAATGATTTTCTAGATTAATATGGTCTTCTACAAAGTGTTCCTAAAAATAAGGCCCTCTTTTCAATATACATGAAAATTAGGGTGGTCCATATTTTCAAAGAAATTGGGAACCAAACTTTTTTTATTTGCAAGAATAACTATATACATTCTTCGGGAAAGTTGTGGATCTATCAATTTTGAGCAAGTTTGCTGAAGACACTTTTTATGTAGCTTTAAAGTTGACCGATCTAGAGGTATTTTTCTGAATAAGCTTAGGGTGGTTTAAGAAAAACCGGTTTTCTGGTGATAACTTTTTCAGTTTCGATTTTTCATCAAAGTCGCCCAAGAAACACTTGTAGAGCATTTAAAGACGCGTCGTTTCGTGCGCTGAGATGGTCGTTATCTCTTTTGGTTCAAAAGTTACAGGCTTCTTTCTTAAAAAATCATAAAAACATGTTATGTCGGGTTGGGGCAAACATAAAAAATATCTTTTGCCCGCATTCAAAAGAAGAAATGTTGTTATAAAACATATAAAAAAGTTAGAGGTGTTTCATTTTTGTAACTCAAGTGAAAAATACTTGAAAAGTGCCTATTTTTTCTAGAAAATCATCAATATCTTTTGAACGGAATGACGTAGCAACATTCTCAGCGCACGAAAATGAGCGTTTTTGGAAGCTCTAAAAGTGGTTCTCATGTGACTTTGACGAGAAATTTGAAACAAAAAAGATAAAGCAATAAAACGATTTGTTCTAGACACCCTATGAAAACTATGGGAAAATGCTCCAAATTTGGTCAAAACAGTTTAAACGCTTTATCTCTTTTGTTTCAAATTTCTCATCAAAATTGTCTAAGAATCATTTTTAGAGCTTTTAAAAACGCACATTTTCGTGCGCTGAGATCGTTGCTACGTCATTCCGTTCAAACACAAGGTCCACTGCACAATTGCTCCGGTTAGCACAGTAAGGGCAAAATACTGTGGAGGGCGCCCTGGTATTCCACAGGCTCCGTTAGCGGATACCTAGGTTTTCCCTAGACATTCATTCCTAGGCACGGTAAGCATAAAGCCGCATCACACCATGAATTGGGGGTCACCTGTTGGTGGATTCTTACCACCGGAACAGGCGGTCCGTAGTGTTATTCTTAGCCAATTGAGACAATCGCTACCGATACTACACAGCTGTCTAGGCTGATCGAGATAGGAAGTGAATATTGATGATCAACTTCATACCGTCTCGAACAGCCGTAAAAAAAACTATAAAAAATAGCAAATTAGTGTTTGGCGACTAATGTAGGGTATTTTGCAAGACCAAGCTGAGTGTGGGGAGTTGATTGGTCGGTCCAAAAATTTTGGCATTATCGTTGGCAGAGAATGTCCTTTGTTTAAAATTGTGGAAGTGCTAAATGAACACTGAGCTGCGAAGCAGTCTCCGTCCCAGTTGGACTACATCACAGAAGAAGAAAAACATTCTACCAGTCAGAAGACGGTTTCCCTCATACTTCCATCACTTCCATTGGTGATTCGTTCCCAAAAGCATTGCATCACAAAAAAAAAAGAAAAAAAAACAGCAATTGGCATTTCCCCAACATTAGTCTCCAAGGACAACAGTTTACCAGCAATAGATCTCAAGTTTCCTTTACCGGTTTCTGAATATGCATTTCCTCTTCGATCACCTGCCCCACGCTCCACCTGCCTAGGGCACTTCATTTTTCTTCCTTCCGACCACCATTATAACGGAAGTGAACCGTTCTTGATGTGTTCCGTTTCTGAAGCCATACTGCAGTGGTATGATGATGACCTCTCATACTTACCAATAGTGCGGACGCACCCCATACCTCCTAAGAATGCGTTTGATCTGCTTTCCTTCTGTTGTCCCACAAATCAGCGTATAATAAACACGCATTCTGGCGCATAGAAGCCCAGCAGGGAGGACACCATTATGGTGTTGATCGGCGGAGCAATTCTCACAACGACGACGGCGCACCGCGTTTTCTATATGGGAATGCAATGAGTAAACCGAAAAAAGCGCAAACAACAACTCATGAATTATTAATTAGTGGGCCCGCGTTTAACCAGTTAGTCTAGGTCGCCGCCAGGTGAAGAGCGCAATATGCTCTGGGTGGTGTTTTACATAAAGCGAGCCTTTCTCATTCGATTGGGTATTACTCTGTGTATGTAGGAGGGGGCAAGCACACACGATTCAGCCCGACGAACAAAGGCAAGGATTCACGTTGAAAAAGTTTTTTCTGCTAGGATTTAAATTACTGTCGCCAACGCAAGCGACGATGCGACAGAACATCAAAATTGATGTTGAACTGGAAGTCAACTAATCAATAATTGAATTGAAATTATTTCATGAAAATTATTGGTTAAAAAGAAATGTACATTCAGTTGTGTTCAGTTGAAAAAAAAAATCCAAATTTATCTCACCTACTATGGTACTGAAAATACAGCTTAAAGCAAATTCAGCCAACAAAATTGATTTCATGTACTTCTTGACATTTTTATTGCTTGAATCCTAATGGTCCTGTCTGAATTTAAAAAAAAATCGAAACTCCTTTTTATAGCATTCTTATTTGATCTAGTATTTGATACTTGATGGGCTACAACTCGTGGCGGTGAGTCTACGCCATCAGTGGTCTCGATCTACGAGCCCACTGACTGGACTCGGTCCTGGGTCAATCGCTTCAAGTCGCCCGAAACGCTTAAAGTCCTTAGGTCCTCCTCAACTGCAAAAAGCTAACGTGTACGCGACCCACCATGAAGCCGATGATGGCCCTTTCCTGGTTCGCTGCTGAATACAGTGTTAGTGCCGTTTCTCCGGCATACGAGCTACGTGTCCAACCCACCGCAGCCTAAAGTGTTTTATTCGCTTCACTATATTCGTCATTTTACTTACTACAGGGTGCGGCAGGAAAAAATGCGAAAAGTTCAAGGCACTATTACACGCTAAATATGGGATATATATGACTATTTTTTCATGACAGTGTATCAGTCAATGTCTATATTCTAGCACTGAAAAATAAAAATGAACATATTTGATGTTTAACATGTGATAATGTAGGCCTAATAAGCGGATATCAATAAACTGCGCGCCCAATGGTCATTAAACAAAATGACTATAACAGTATCAAAATTAGTTTAAATTCGATGAAAAACCAGACCACACTGATCCAGAACCATGTAGTTTCACATACCAGATGAAATAAGTACATATATTTGATGGTATTGAAGAGAAAATCAAAAATTTTGTTTTATCAGATGCGAAATTTAGCGACCTGTGCGATTTTCTGCGGTTTGATAATTTTGGTTGTCTTCATCTTCAGGCGCCGCCCTGTAAAGGTTAGTGACCAAAATGGGGAATTTTTTAATTAACTTTTCAGAAAACTAGCCTATTATAGATCATGGAACGTTGAAACATAGATTGGTTAATGTCAAATGGACGAAAATGAGGTTTGAAGTTGAAAAACACTTCCGCATTTTTTCCTGCCGCATACTGTACTTCCAGTTCCGGGCACCCACGGTAATGCAGAGGGCCGAATTGAAAGATTTCCATCCTGGGCGATTGCCAGCCATCGCCTTGACCTGTAACCAGGTAAAATTTCTGTCGACTTGCTTAATTTTGTTGTTGAGGCGGTGCCACCATGAGCCTCTGGGTCTGCCTCTGCTGCGATGTCCTGCTGGATTCCAATCTAACGCTGGCTTGCAGATTTCGTTTCCGCCCCTGCGTAGAGTGTGGTTGACCCATCTCCACTTTCGCTCCCGCCTTCTTGATCCGTGCACCTATGTCGATCTTGGTGCCACCATCGGCCGCCATTTGACTACCAAGATATTGGAAGCTTTCAACATTTTCCACTGATTGCCCAGCTACCGTAAAGCTGGAAGGGTTGACCGTGTTTACATCCAACGATTTGGCCTTGTTGACGTTGATGGTAAGACCTGTCGCTGAGGAGCGATTGGCAAGATCATCGAGCTTGCTCTGCATATCAGAGCACCGTTGAGCTAGGAGAGCAACGTCACCAGCCAATTCGAAGTCATTTAGGTGCTCCATGGTAATGGACTGCCACAGCAATCCACGATTTGGTTCACGATCAATCGCATCTACCAGGATCTCGCCGATTACGATGAGGAACAGGGCCAATTATCGCAAACAATCAGGTCACCGTTTTTGGGTACCTTTACTGAGTCACCTTGCATCCAGTCGGCCGGAAATATCGCGGTTTCCCATGTGTTGCAGAATGTTGCAGTAATTGTGAGGATACTACGGGGTCAGCTTTGAGCATCTCAGCTGATATGCGATCGACTCCTGAGGCCCTGTTCGATTTCATGCTACGGATGGCTGTTTCTATCTCCTGCATTGATGGTGCTTCGGTGTTGACACGGGTAATGCGTCGAACCCTTGGCGGATCATGCTGAGGTGTTGATGGCGTGACCGTCACTTGAAAAAGGTTTCCAAAGTGCTCGAACCAGCGTTTCAACTGGTCAGCCGGGAAACTGTCCAGACGTGTCTTTCACGGGCATCACAGCATTCATCTTAGTCCCACCAAGGTGACGTGAAACATCGTAGAGGAGACGGATGTCGTCGGTGTTAGCGACTTTCTCGCCTTCGGCTAGGGAGTCCGCCCACGCTCTTTTGCCCCGTCTACATGAGCGTTTCACTTCCTTCTCAAGAGCCGAATAGCGCTGACGGCTATCATATGTGATCCACTGCTGCGGATGCGTAGCTCACCCAAATTATTCTCGCCGGTGGCGATGCAGGCGTTCTTCTACGCTTCCCACCTGCTGGAATATCCGCAGCACGGTTCTATATCTCCTCGACGAAGTACCGTTTCACAGCAGCGTCTTCCAGTCGGCGTGTGTTGAACCGGCACCCGATTTTCTCCTCTTGTCGATGGATCCTCACAATCCGCAGTCGGATCTCGCCGATTTGGAGATGATGGTCGGATGCAATGTCGGCGCTACGTTTGTTCCGCACATCAAGAAGGCTCCGTCTCCATTTTTGGCTGATGCAGATGTGGTTGATTTGATTTTCCGTGATGCCATCACGGGAAATCCATGTAACTTTCTGCCCTGATCGATGAGGAAAGAGCGATCCCCCAATCTCCATGTCATTGTTGCCACAAAACTCTGCAAACAACTCTCCGTTTTCGCTCATTTCTCCGAGACCATGACGTCCCATGACGTGCTCATAGTCCAAGTTGTCGGAACCAATCTTCGCGTTGAAGTCGCTCATGAGGATCTTGATATCACCTTTCGGAATCTTGGCCATGACAGCATTCAGTTAACTGTGAAAGTTCTCTTTGTCCTGCAATTCGGCAGCATCGGTTTGCGCGTAACTTTGGATCATGGTGAGGTTTCGAACCCGTGTTCTAAATCTGGCTACAATTATCCTCTCATTAATAGGTTCCACTTCATGAGCGCAGCGTGGGCGTAGCGCTGAGCAGGAAACCAACGAAGAGCGTGTTCACCTCGTAGGCCAGAGTATAGCCGAATTTGACCCGACGCCAATCTGTGTTCTCTAATGTTCGGCCAACGGACTTCGCTGAGTCCTAGGATCTCAAGCTTCATACGGCATGCCTCATTGGCTAGTTGTGCCAGTTTACCCTGCTGGGCTAGGGTTAATACATTCCAAGTTCCAATTCTTGTCCGCTGTTTTGCGCTAGAAGTCGTTGCAGTTGAATCAGTACGTAATCTTTCATTTTCGGTTTTTGTAACGGTTTTTTTTGGGTTTCGGAAACAGTGGGTTGTTGGCCTAAGGTCCCCTATCTACCGTGGTGGGCCTGCCACCTTAGGTATAGCTTCCAGTGGAGGAGCATTTAATATTCAGCCGCAGGATGCCAGAACAGACGCTGTTTGAGCCGCACCTCCTTGGTGAACAGACGCTCGAGACGTACCTCATCAATCTAGCTGAAGTCAGATGGACAACAGTGCCCAGGCTGCACTACCAGCTAAGCACACAACTCTTAGCTGGCGGTCTTTGTCATCGCTTGACCCGTGGAAGCATGAGGTAGGAACTTGTGAGGAACAGAGCTTTGTTGGACGCTCTCATTTTCGACTTACTGTTTTGCAGCCCCATCACTTCATGTACTTGGTACAATTGGTAATTCATGCGACCCCACCAGATGCCGTCCTCCTGTATACCGGCAAGTATTGTTCGATCCTCGGTTCTTAGAGTTCGACACAATTGATAACCGATCGTATTAACAATTTTGTTAGTTTATATCGAAATAATGGAATTTAAAGTTCGAAAATCGGAACGTTCTGCAACCGGGACTTACGTGTGACGTTTAGGCCTGTTCCGGAAGAAAGCCTCAATTGGTGCCCCAGTTCCAACGTTCAAGAAAAAGTGGACTCTTTAAAGATTGGATGTCGCGTTGATGTTGACTATTTCTGGTACCATTCAAGTGTTGGGGATTCGGATGCAGTGCTCAAAACTCGTGGAGTATTCCTGGAATCGAAGATTTTGGGTTCCTGTGGTGAAGTTTATTCAGCTAAGTGTCTTTTATTTTATTCTCATTGAACGATGTCCATTTTATATTACGGGGATTACACACACACACGGCGGGGTAGCCTAAGGGAGTTGAAAGAACTGATGACCGGACTTAAGTTCGTGGAGTAGCCAGACTTTTGTCATGAGATAGCAACTTTATGTTGACTACCGAAGGAATTCAGCGATTTCAACTCACCCTGCTACAACAAACCATCACGTAGATAATTCCCTTCCGGAATTACTCTGCAGTCATAGGTAATCCTTGCGCTGATGGTGGGTACACTTAAATCATCATCATCATCATCATCATCATTGATAACCGATCGTATTAACTTTGATGTAGTGATCTGAGTTGATGTTGCGACCTCTAAAATTTATAACATCAATGATGTCCGAAAAGTGTCGGCCATTTACCAGTACATGGTCAATTAGGTTGCAAACTTCGCCATTTGAGTGGCCATCCCCCCGGCAGCAGCAAAGTTTACTAATCTCAGGCCGTTGTAGTTTGTGACGGAGTGAAGCCTCTCTGTACCGGTGAGTGGACAGAATAAGTTTTCTCTTCCGACCTGCGCGTTGGCGTCATCGATGACTATCTCAAGGTTGAAGGATTCGTCATTGACATAATGGTCATTATTGAACATTCGAATGCAGTTTTCTCGCCATACAGTGAATACATTTTCACTGCTTAAATTTCACTTTTAAATTTTCGTAAAACGCAACCTTTACGTCATCGGTTTTGTCGCTGGTCGAAGCATAGACATTGATCAGGCTTTAGTTAAAGAATATGCCTCGACTCCTCAATACGCAGTTCAAATCATTAATCGGCTTCCATCTCATGACTCGCTTTATCTTTTTTCCCGATGACTATGAATCCGACACCATGTTCTGCCTTATTAATGCCGCTGAGGTAGATGTTATATTTGAATGATGTGTTGGCGACGGGATCCATCATCGCCCTGTATTCACGTTCACCTCATTTGGGCCACGCACACGCAAAGTTTCTGCATCTCGAGCCAAAAGGCTCACTCGTCCAGGTTCATTTCAGGTCCAAACGTTACAGGTACCGAGTTTCCAATCATAGTCTTTATTTCGTTGCCAGATCAGTTTCCAAGAGTATCGTTCGCATTTTTTTTCGCGGAGGTGTAAGGCTTCGATAGGCTACCTTACCGGAGTCGTGCTGCCTACATCGCGTTGCGTTGGTGGGTATAGGTATGACTGACGCGATACAGCCTTTCATTTCAGCCGCTGGATGGCAAAACAGTCGCTATTTGAGCCGCACCTCCTTGATGAACTGACATTCTGGACGTACTCATTAACCTTTATGTCTTCTAAACCATAAGCGGAAAATCTGCTCAACAGACAACTAAACAGGAAGGTTCAGGTAAGATGAGTTAAGGCAGTCTGCTACAACAAAAGTTAAATCCAGGACTACTATCTCCTCGATCCACGTAACACATTCCGCAAAACACAATAAGAGTAGCAATAAAACTGTTTTAAAACCGAAAAGAGGTTATGATTATTGTTGTTGTTTTTTTTTCAACAAAAACTATGACAGCTCAAGATGCAGAGGAGCTTATTTGATGGCACGTAAAGTTCAGGAGGATACATCATTCGTTAGTAGGAAGCGGTCAGTTCAAAGTAATATATTAGTATTTATTGAGGTGGTAGGCTTATGCGCATTCAATTTTATCGTGAATATTGGGGTTACAGAAACATAAAATTAATGCGCTTCGGAAATGGTGAATAATCCTCCTCTCCTCTTCTTGGCGTGACGTCCTCACTGGGACAAAGCCTGCTTCTCAGCTTAGTGTTCTATGAGCACTTCCAGTTTTTAACTGAGAGCTTCCTCTACCAATGACCATTTTGCATGTGTATATCGTGTGGCAGGCACGAAGATACTCTATGCCCAAGGAAGTCAAGGAAATTTCCTTTACGAAAAGATCCTGGACCGACCGGGAATCGAACCCGTCACCCTCAGCATGGTCATGCTGAATACCCGTGCATTTACCGCCTCGGCTATATGGGCCCATATGGGCTATATGGTGAATAATTATGAATAATAATTATCTCGGAATGAAATAAATCAATTTGTTAATTGAGTAAAACTATCTCGAATCACAAGAAAAATCAGTTGAAACTATTTATTTGTGTGAGTATGTTATGGAAATGGTGGCAAACTATCAATTTCATTGCTTTTTTGAGCAAAATTAACAATTTCTATTCACGTCAGTTGATTCTTTAATATGGCGACAACCAAAATTAGCGAAAATGAAACGAAAGCAAGTTTACTTTTATGACCTAACAGTGTCGTAGTTTTTGCTTTTCTACCAACAGATGTCGTTACTAATCGAACGGATCGCCATCTGTTGAGAGTTTGAACAGTTTTATTGTGGTAATAATGAATGCCAGGTTTACATATCGGAGAGTTTTGTTTACTCTTAAAATCAGGATTTATGGATATCTTCAAGTATACTATAAAACATTTCATTAATGGTTTTCATAAAAGTAGTCATAAAACTGTAAGATTTGATTATTGCTGTAATAAAACCCTAATAAAAATCAAACAAAACCAATCAGCAATAGAATTGTTACTTGGGCGTTCTCCTTATTGCACCCTCTAACGCAATGTTGCACAGCAATCACGAACAATCACGAACCTTGCCGTAACCCTCTGCGAGACTCCAAGGGACTCTAGAGTGTCCCTGATACTCGAACTACGCACATCACGTGATCAATCGTATCAGTTTATCCGGGAATCCGTATTCGTGCATAATCTGCCATAGCTGTTCTCGATCGATTGCATCATACGCCGATTTGAAATCGATGAACAATAGTGATGTGTGGACACGTTGCATTCGCGGCATTCCTGCAACACCTGGCGGATGGCGAACATCTGGTCCGTTGTTGCGCGTTCACCGCTACATAACGTAATTTATAAAATACCACGTAACGACTGCGAGAGCTGTTACATAGAAATGACTAGAAACAACTTAGGCAAAAGACTAACAGGCCATAGAAGCAATGTAAACAAACTAGACAAGACAAGAACCATAAGAAGGGGGTTGCTAGAAGTAGATTTGCGCCAACAGCGTACAGTCCGTTGCAAAACTAGACAAACGAAAACTGTGTAAGACAAAAATTTATAACCAGCCAAGAAACCCGACAATATTTAAATCTTTTATAACAACTTCGCAGCATGTACCAACAACAAAACAACCAGACCAAAAACCAAAGACCAAAAACGAACAATTAGTGTAAGTAATCTAGACCAAACTTTGTATCCATTCGTCGAACTAGTACATATTAAATTTTAGTATCCCTGAAGATGACACAAAACCCTAGTGTCGAAACGTCGAGCAAACAATAAACCTCGTTTTCCGTATTGAAGACTGCGTAGCCGTTTAATTCCTGCAGAAGATACAGAATTACAGTGGAGTGGAAGTATTTGCACTAGTAGCTTAAGTTGATCCCCAGTGCAGTGCTTAAACTCCATACTACCAGAGCTACACTGTGGTGCATAATTGATCGGACAAACGCCGATTTTCATACAAAATGGCCAAGTGTAAATTAAAGGGGTACCGCTGTCCGATCACTTTTGCAATATTTTCAACGCCTTGCCACGCCCAGACCTGTGAACGAAAACATTTTATACTTTGTATACACAAAATTCAGCATATTTGAAGTTCCGTGTCAAAAATTGAGCTCAATCCAGCAAAGCAAACCATAGTTACAGCATCTTAAACTTGGCCATTTTGTATGAAAATCGGCGTTTGTCCGATCAATTATGCACCACAGTGTATCTTCTCAGGTTTCTGACACTAACTTGGCGTACGAGAAAGACCTGAAAAGCACATTAAAATAACGTCAAGGACAACTGCAATGCTTTCGCATTCAATTGGCAACATCATCATTTTCAAAAGAATCTCCATTAATAACTCTGTAGCCCTTTTTATCAAAAAAACTTCCGTCATCCCCCACCATAAGCCCAATTTCCTTTAGTAAACATTGGCGTACTCCGCAAAATAATTCATTTCCGACATCACCGCCCGCGGCCAACACTTGTGTATTGATTTTCCTCGGAACGGACAGTACCGCCGATGAGCTTGCTTCTGGTCAGAAAGCTATTCATAACAAGAGCATTGGTTGCTGCTTTGGCATCATTCACAGCTACCTCTACAACGACCACCCACAATCATCGTTGATGTCAACCTCATTGAGAGGAAGAGAAAGAGGTGTATAGCTAGCTGGTCATTTACATTGGCTATTTGCTTCTATTTGACCGATCGTCGTCGTTGTCGTTCAGTACCTATAGTGCCTTCTTGGTCGTTTGCTGCTTTATTGTCAACGTAATTAGCATAATCATTCGTTCTTTGATTATGGCTTATGACGATGGTCACTGGGAAAAATGTGGCCACTTGTGTTTGGTCCTTTCGCGTTGTTGTTGGAGAGAAGGCTTTTCCGAGTGGTAGGTAGGTGCTTGAAGATTTTTTTTTCGCATTTTTTTACACAAGTTGAAAATTCAAAGCTCCCATATGTTCATTACAATCCTTAGTGCAAAACTAGAGTCCTGTCAAATTTTCAGTCATTTCGGTGATGATTTAATGGTGGCCCAAGAGCAAAATATGTTTGTATGGGAATTACTATGGAGAAGTTTTAAAAAAAGTTCACCGCGTTGTAGAGCATTCACACATGGATAAAGTTATAGGGTCAAAGCCAAATTGAATTTTTCAGATATCAATGATGAAAGTTGCCGAAGACCGGAACTTATTTCGACAATCGGCAAAAAAGATATTTAACAAATTCTCACTCGAATGCGCATCTTCATACACGATGTCCTGCAAGGTGTGCAAGAAGCTAACACGCATACTATGATTGCGTGTCAAGCGCGTCGGTCGAGCTGTGGTCTTCTGTTCAAGCATGCATGGATGAATATTGATTAATAACTTCTTTTTCGTGAGTCAAAATGAGTTGCGGTCTTCGGCAACATTCATCATTGAGATCTGAAGAATTCAATTTGACTTTGACCCTATGACTTTATCCATGTGTTAATGCTCTACAGCGTGGAGAACCTTTTTCAAAAATTCTCCATAGTAATTCCCATATAAACCTATTTTGCTTTTGGGCCACCATTAAATCACCACCGAAATGGCTGAAAATTTGACAGGACTCTAGTTTTGCACCAAAGATTGCAATGAACATATGGGAGCTTTGAATTTTTAACATATTTGAAGTCTGAACTGCCCTAGTGCACATATGCTTTCTATTGATTTGCATGACTTTTCGAATACAAGGAAATGATGTCCATTTTTTGTAGGGCCTTTCTATCCACAGCTGTAAAGGCGTGGGTATTCTGCATGACTATGGTGAGGGTGATGGGTTCGATTCCCGGTCAGCCCAGGAACGATCTGTAAAGGAAATTTCCTTGACTTCCTTGGGCATAGAGTATCTTCGTGCCTGCCACACGATATACGCATCTGCCACTTCTCTTATGACACGTCGCTCGATGTACACTTCGTCCTCTGCCACCACTAGTTCTGTGGAAATCATACCCGCTAGCGCGTACACCGCGTACTTTGAGATCGTGCGGAATGCACTGACCATGACGCTTCACGTTTCGCCACTAGCGATCATGCAGCGGCGGCATACCGTAGTATGGAGAACGCTATACTGTCACCAGCAGCTTACGCTTACTCGAGACTATTGCCGAGCTATTTAACCCACCATCAGTCGCTTGCGTGTACTGAGTACACGCGTCTCAGAAAAATGCAAATAAATAATCGAAATTCGCACCAAATTGAACCGGGTGTTGGTCCTATTCCAAGATCCACTCTTCTTCTTGTTAGTAAGGCAGAAAAAAAATGAAAAAATGCACGAAAAGTACTCGAAAAACACGTAATTCTAACCTCACATTTTAAATGTGTACTCAGTACACCGGCGCGACCGCTGGTGTAACTTTTTTTTGAACCAGACCGTTACACGAGCGGTCGCGTCGTGTACTCAGTACACGGCAAACGCTTTCAATTATGGTTTCTATGCTTTACTAGATACAATGTTGGTGTCTTCGGCAAAAATGTCCAACTGGATAATGCACGTCTGATAGTGGACATGTGGAACCGGTCAATACGATCTGGTCCTGTCCCGGGTGTCGGAATGGCCCTCGCGGGAACCTGTTTCGTGGACATTTCAGCTATGGCATCAAAACTAGGCATGCGACGGCTCTATCTTCATGATTTTTCATGTACATCATCTTAGTAACCATGAAAATGACCAGTGACCTCCCTGGCTAACCCGTGGCCACCGGAATGTGCCCTGGAGGAACCTGTTTCGTGGACATTTTGACCATGACACCAAAACTAGGCTTGCGGCGGCTCTATCTTCATGATTTTCCAAATCAATTATTTTAGTAACTATGAAAATGACCAGTGACCTCCCTAGCTAACCCGTGGCCACCGGAATGTGCCCTGGAGGAACCTGTTTCGAGGACATTATGACCATGACACCAAAACAAGGCATGTAACGGCTCTATCTTCATGATTTTCAATCTTTTTGCGTTAACGGAATCCTACACTATCCTAGAGAGGTGTAGTGAAAGCCGATTAGAATTTCATGCAGCTTCCGGTGAGAACCAGGCGAAAACATTAGTTCCACATTTTTAACTTCTTCCGGTTCCGTTTTGTTCCCGGATTGGTTGTGAGTAACCATGTCTTTGTAGCGAGTTCTTTCGGAACCTCGAAAAGATAGCAAAATTCTGTCTTCGGCAAAGTTGTTCAGAACAACAACCACTTCCTGGCGATGGATTTCATAGTTCCGAATTTCCCCACCACGTGGCGCTAGTGTACATAGTGACTTCCGGTACGACTTTGGTGGGATATAGCACGAGATTGAAGCCAGATAGGAAGATGCGATCTTCGGCAAAGTTGTTCAGGACAACGAGTACTTCCAGCTCATGAAGCGCATAGTTCGGAATTTCACCACCACGTGGCGCTAGTGTACATAGCTACTTCCGGTATGACTTTGGAGGGATATAGCACGGGGTTGAAGCCAGATAGGAAGATGCGATCTTCGGCAAATTTGTTCAGGACTACGAGTACTTCCAGCTCATGAAGCGCATAGTTCGGAATTTCACCACCACGTGGCGCTAGTGTACATAGCTACTTCCGGTATAACTTTGGAGGGATATAGCACGAGATTGGAGCCAGATAGAAAGATGCGATCTTCGGCAAAGTTGTTCAGGACTACGAGTTCTTCCAAGTCATGAAGAGCATAGTTCGGAATTTCACCAGCACGTGGCGCTAGTGTACGTGGTTTCTTCCGGTATGACTTTGGTGGGATATAGCACGAGATTGAAGCCAGATAGGAAGATGCGATCTTCGGCAAAGTTGTTCAGGACTACGAGTATTTCCAGGTCATGAAGAGCATAGTTCAGAATTTCACCACCACGTGGCGCTAGTGTACATAGCTACTTCCGGTACGACTTTGGTGGGATATAGCACGAGATTGAAGCCATATAGGAAGATGTGATCTTCGGCAAAGTTGTTCAGGACCACGAGTACTATTAGGTGATGAAAAACATATTTCGGAATTTCACCCCCATGTGGCGCTAGTGTACATAGTGACTTCCGGTATGACTTCAGTCAGATAAATCACAAGATTGAAGCCAGATAGGAAAGTACGATCTTCGGCAAAAATGTTCAGGATTACGATTACTTCCAGGTCATGAAGAGCATAGATCAAAATTTCACCACCACGTAGCGCTAGTGTACATAGCTACTTCCGGTACGACTTTGGTGGGATATAGCACGAGATTGAAGCCATATAGGAAGATGTGATCTTCGGCAAAGTTGTTCAGGACTACGAGTATTTCCAGGTCATGAAGAGCATAGCTCAGAATTTCACCACCACGTGGCGCTAGTGTACATAGTGACTTCCGGTACTACTTTGGTGGGATATACAGGGGGTGGCCAAAATGTTTGGGATAGGCAACTTTTTTTCTCCCACAAAAAATTCAACATGCTGTAACTTTTCATAGAGTGCATCAAAAAATCTCTAATTTTGACTGTTTATTAACCTGTTATATGTGCATCATTGGTACAATTTTGGGCTCGATTGAATAATTTTTCACGAAGTTAGAACCGTTCGGGTAAAACACTATTGTTTAGACAACTCATTTTTGAGCTGCCATATCTCGGAAACCAGTGAACCAAATTGAATGAATTTTTTAACGTTTATCAACAATATATTGATACTTAATACAACGTTATAAAGTTTAATATTTTCTCATGGTGAAATAATTTATACTGGGTTGAAATTTTTACACATATAGAGAAAAATAAGTCAAATTTACAATACCACTCAAAAATTACTAAATGTGTTCTTCCTTCAATCTAAATCGGCTCTAATATATCTGATTGAAGATAACTTGAGAACAAAAGTGGAAAATCTTTAGACATCAACACTAAAATTTATTGACATTGACGTAAAAAAATTACATTTTTTCGAAAAAAATCCAAAAAGTGTCAATCCATGATAACTTTTCTCAACGTTCAAAAAGTTTCTATGTTTTAATAGTTTGTGAAGCATGTGTTTATTGTTAGTGTACGTTCAAAATTTCATTCAATTCGGTTCACTGGTTTCCGAGATATGACAGCTCAAAAATGAGTTGTATAAAAAATAGTGTTTCGCCCGAACGGTTCTAACTTCGCGAAAAATTATTCAATCGAGCCCAAAATTGTACCAATGATGCACATATAACAGGTTAATAAACAGTCAAAATTTGAGATTTTTCGATGCACTCTATGAAAAGTTATAGCATGTTGAACTTTTTTGTGGGAGAAAAAAAGTTGCCTATCCCAAACATTTTGGCCATCCCCTGTATCTCAAGATTGAAGCCAGATAGGAAGGTACCATCTTCGACAAAGTTGTTCAGGACTACAGGTACTTCCATGTCATGAAGAGCATAGTTCCGAATTTCACCACCACGTGCCACTTGTGTACATAGCTAGTGCCGGTATGAATTTGGTGGGATATAGCACGAGATTGAAGCCAGATAGAAAGATGCGATCTTCGGCAAAGTTGTTCAGTACAACGAGTACTTCCAGGTCATGAGGAGCATTGTTCAAAATTTCACCACCACGTGGCGCTAGTGTACATAGTGACTTCCGGTATGAATTTGGAGGGATATAGCACGAGATTGAAGCCAGATAGAAAGATGCGATCTTCGGCAAAGTTGTTGAGGACTACAAGTACTTCCAGGTCATGAAGGGCATGGTTCAGAATTTCACAACAACGTGGCGCTATTGTACATAGTTACT
Source organism: Aedes albopictus (assembly GCF_035046485.1). Lineage (NCBI taxonomy): Eukaryota > Metazoa > Arthropoda > Insecta > Diptera > Culicidae > Aedes > Aedes albopictus. The sequence goes on along the minus strand of NC_085138.1, from coordinate 254,413,381 downwards.
TCCGGTACGACTTTGTTGGGATATAGCACGAGATTTAAGCCAGGCAGGAAGGTGCGATGTTCGGCAAAGTTGTTAAGAACTGTGAGTACTTCCATGTAATGAAGAGCATAGTTCCGACTAACACCACCTCGTGGCGCTATATCATTAGAATGAAGCCAGATAGGAAGGTGCGGTTGTTCATGAAGAACATAGTTCCAAATTCCACCACCACGTGATGCTAGTGTACATAGTGACTTCCGATACGTCTTCAGTGAGATGTATCACAAGATTGAAGCCAGATAGAAAGGTACGAGTCTAGCTCGCACTTTCAAGGATCAAGGAGCAAGGATCATTTCAGGACCACTTGAAGAATATTCCCTAAGAATATCTACAGAAATATTTTCTGCGAATGCCCAAGTCGTTTCTCTAAGAGATTCAGTTCTAGTAGAAATAAAGTTTTAGTATAATTATCGCAAAAGCTTTGATCTCATGGCAGATTTTTGTTTCGTGAAAAATGTGAACTTCACAAAGGTATTCTCATAATGATGATTCACACAAGTTTTAGCAAAGATATTCAAATAAATTTCTGGCTCCAACTTCATATTTATTATCCAGAATAATATATCAAACCCATGACCATCCGAAAATAAAGGGGTGCGATCAACAGCGCCACGGACTCGGGCACTCTGGAGAGGAATTTCCGAATAAATCACTGCATAAATTTCTGAAAGAATCTTTCGAGGACTTCGCGAACGAACTCTAGGAAAAAAATACATAGTAATCCCTGCAAACCATATTCCGAAAGCATCACTAAAAAACTTTCCTAAAATCGGGAGTATCATAATGAATCTCTGAAAGAACTTCTAAAATTTATCGTAAATGAATCGCAGATAGAAGCTCCGGAGTGATTTAAATGGAAATCGCTGAAGTTTTCAAGCTCCAGAGGAAATTCTGAAGAAATCCTTGGGGAAAGAAAACGTTAGAAGATGGGTTCATCAAGGAAAATACAAACGGGGATCTAGAGGAACTCCAGAATCCCTTTTGAAAATTCCCTGTAGAAAATATAAATGTATGCTTGGGTGAATTTTTGAAGATATCGCTGGAAAATCTCCTGAATCTCTGGAAAGATTTGCAATACAATACTCAAGGATCCCAAATGGAATCACCCAGATGATTTCCCGAAAGAAATCTTGGAAATAATCCAGAAAGGACCGCTAAAGAAATTTCCAAAATATCACTAGAGGAATCCCGATAGAATTCCTGGAAGAATTTGGCAAAGAAATCGTAGGAGAATGGACATTCAAAGGAATCTTGGGAGGCATTTCCGAAGCAATCTCTAAAAAATCCCAAAGAATTCTTGGTGAAATTTCGAAGAATTTTTCGAATAGCTGGAAAAATCTTTGTTTGAATTATTTAACTATTTCTTGAAAAATTCCTGGAAGAATATTTCAAAAAATTCCAGAAGCATTTTCTTTACTGGAAGAAATTCAACTGGAATCTCTGGAGGGATACTTGAAGTGTGTCCGTGAGGAATTTTAGTAATAACGACTGCATAAATTCCTTTGGGAATTCCACGAAGAAATATTCACAGGAATCCTTGGAGGAGGAATTTCTGGAACAATATTTTGAGGAATTGCTGGAATAATGCTTTGAAAAATATCCGGAGGAATTCCTGGAGACATAATGAATAGGTGAGTTTATTTCAAAAGAATCACTGGAGAAATGCTTGAATAAAATTCTAAAGAAATTCCAGTAGGAATCTGTGGAACAAAAATCCCTAATAAAGGGCCAACCCTGAGGGAATTCCCTGTCGGAATTTCCTTGAGGAATTCCCATACAAATAGCTAGATAAATTGCCAGAACAATCCTTTGAGTGAGTCAGAGAAGTCCCAATCTGGCCTAAATTTCTCTTGCATAGCTCTTAAAAATCGTTTTTTTGTATACTATCAAAACGTGGAGGTAAAATTCCGAACCCGGTAGTGCTCGTAGTCCTTCCTATCAGACTTGAAGATCGTGCAATACCTCATCAAATTCTTACCGGAGATTAGTATGTAGTAGTACTTGTAGTCCTGAACAACTTTGCCGAAGATCGCATCTTCCTATCTGGCTTCAATCTCGTGCTATATCCACCAAAGTCGTACCGGAAGTCACTATGTACACTAGTGCCACGTGGTGGTGAAATTTTAAACTATGCTCTTCATGACCTGGAAGTACTCGTAGTACTGAACAACTTTGCCGAAGATCGCATCTTCCTATCTGGCTTCAATGTCGTGCTATATCCCTCCAAAGTCATACCGGAAGTAGCTATGTACACTAGCGCCACGTGGTGGTAAAATTCCGAACTATGCTCTTCATGACCTGGAAGTACTCAACAACTTTGCCGAAGATCGCATCTATCTATCTGGCTCTAATCTCGTGCAATATCCCTCCAAAGTTATACCGGAAGTAGCCACGTACACTAGCGCCACATGGTGGTGAAATTCCGAACTATACGCTTCATGAGCTGGAAGTACTCGTAGCCCTGAACAACTTTGCCGAAGATCACAGCTTCCTATCTGGCTTCAATCTCGCGCTATATCCCACCAAGGTAGTACCGGAAGTCACTATGTACACTAGCGCCACGTGGTGGTGAAATTCTGAACTATGCTCTTCATGACCTGGAAGTACTCGTAGTCCTGAACTAATTTGCCGAAGATCGCATCTTCCTATCTGGCTTCAACTCCGTGCTATATCCCTCCAAAGTCATACCGGAAGTAGCTATGTACACTAGCGCCACGTGCTGGTAAAATTCCGAACTATGCTCTTCATGACCTTAAAGTACTCAACAACTTTGCCGAAGATCGCATCTTTCTATCTGGCTCCAATCTCGTGCAATATCCCTCCAAAGTTATTCCGGAAGTAGCCACGTACACTAGCGCCACGTGGTGGTGAAATTCCGAACTATGCGCTTCATGAGCTGGAAGTACTTGTTGTCCTGAACAACTTTGCCGAAGATCGCATCTTCCTATCTGGCTTCAATCTCGTGCTATATCCCACCAAAGTCGTACCGGAAGTCACTATGTACACTAGCGCCACGTGGTGGGGAAATTCCGAACTACGCGCTTCATGAGCTGGAAGTACTCGTTGTCCTGAACAACTTTGCCGAAGATCGCATCTTCCTATCTGGCTTCAATCTCGTGCTATATCCCTCCAAAGTTATACCGGAAGTAGCTATGTACACTAGCGCCACGTGGTGGTGAAATTCCGAACTATGCGCTTCATGAGCTGGAAGTACTCGTAGTCCTGAACAAATTTGCCGACGATCGCATCTTTCTATCTGGCTAAAATCTCGTGCTATATCCCTCCAAAGTCATACCGGAAGTAGCCACGTACACTAGCGCCACGTGGTGGTGAAATTCCGAACTATGCGCTTCATGAGCTGGAAGTACTCGTTGTCCTGAACAACTTTGCCGAAGATCGCATCTTCCTATCTGGCTTCAATCTCGTGCTATATCCCACCAAAGTCGTACCGGAAGTCACTATGTACACTAGCGCCACGTGGTGGGGAAATTCCGAACTACGCGCTTCATGAGCTGGAAGTACTCGTTGTCCTGAACAACTTTGCCGAAGATCGCATCTTCCTATCTGGCTTCAATCTCGTGCTATATCCCTCCAAAGTTATACCGGAAGTAGCTATGTACACTAGCGCCACGTGGTGGGGAAATTCGGAACTATGAAATCCATCGCCAGGAAGTGGTTGTTGTTCTGAACAACTTTGCCGAAGACAAAATTTTGCTATCTTTTCGAGGTTCCGAAAGAACTCGCTACAAAGACATGGTTACTCACAACCAATCCGGGAACAAAACGGAACCGGAAGAAGTTAAAAATGTGGAACTAATGTTTTCGCCTGGTTCTCACCGGAAGCTGCATGAAATTCTAATCGGCTTTCACTACACCTCTCTAGGATAGTGTAGGATTCCGTTAACGCAAAAAGATTGAAATTTGGTTCACTAACTGCTGAGATATGGAAGTGCAAAAAAACAGTTCCACGTTTTTTTGCCTGTCGGTACTTAGCGTGTTAATTAGTAATTTGCATGTTAGTTCAATACAATTTAATTTATTATCTTACATTTCTAGTCCCTTTTGCTGTCCTGTCCTGTCCAACAATCTATTTACAAATCCGATGTGTACTGTGTAGCGTGTGTGTCGTGTGCCTCCAGTTTAAGGACATAGTTGCAGGGGTTACAAAATGGCAGCGAGTATGGCCGCCACTCTCTCCCTTATACCTCCCTCCCCTCACCATAGTCATCGAGAAGCGCGGAAGTTAGCGAACAATTTCTCAAAATTATACTTGCTTACCTTCTCAAATTGTACTCAGGTTGCTACTTGTGGTAAACAACTATATTTTTCATCCGTCAGGAAGTACTGCTTTGCAATTTTCACAATATTTTCACAATTTCGTGCCAAAATGTAGCACACACTGCACTTTTTTTTCTTCGACAAGCGCGTCACCCGTATTTTCAAATCACTTTTTAACAGTCTTCTACACAACACAGCACTGTAATAAGTTGATCGATTACGTGAAATTGTCCGCACTTTCGCCTGACCTACCGTTTATCGCAAAAAACTTACGCGTTTTCCACTTTCGTGGCCGAAAACCCGGATCAATTTACATCGCGGTTCGCTAAAACGGAAAAGAGTGGTATTGTTCAACGTACGATGAAATTGATAAAACCGCAGTTCATGTTTATCACGAAACAAGGCTGTTATTTTGTTAATCTTTTTAACTATTTTAAATATCATACTTCCAATGTGATTTCAATAGATAACAGAACAATCGTTCGCTGTTTATGAGTTGAAATTACATCAATTAATGTCACCCCATAACACGGTAGTTTTCTACGGTCAGAGAGAAAAAGTACGAGAGAAGAGAGGAGAGAGTTGTCAACAAAAACGTAAATAAAGTGGTGCACAATGGGATAATTGGTGAAAATATTGGGCAAAGTAAAGATTTAAATAAATTTAAAAATATTTTGTAAGAAGCAATTGTGTTGGTGGGCATATGCAATAAATCATATGTGTGCCAAAATTCAAAGGTACAACTGCTATTTTAATATAGCTCATTTTGGAACGTTTTTGTTAGTTTATTTGACCAAGTCACACTACACTGTGCGCCGTCTGATTTGTTTGTTTTGAGTGGGTGGTTGAGAGGGTTATTAGAGAGAGAGCCAAGCTTATTATTTTGATCTCGAGCAACCTTCACCTTAACTACTGTTGGTGTAGCTGCGAACGATCGGCTACGAAGTCGTCATTCTTCCTAGGAGTCGTTTCTCTCCCATCACTTGCCAGTACGCTCTCCTGGGAGAGAAATCGGGCTAATACAGCACCGTTCTGAACAATAGGCATATTCCACGTAGATTCCAAATTTCAGCTTATCATCAGGCCTGGTAGCGAGTCACTATTTAGTGACTTGGTCACTATTTTCGGGTCAGTCACTAAAAAGTCACTATTTCCAAGATGTTTCAACTAAAGTCACTTTTTCTGTTGAAATGTCACTATTTTCAACTATTTTCAATGTTTTGTGGCAAATGATAATCTAAACAGCGAAAAAAAAATATTTGGAGTTATAAAAAGTGAAAATCAAGATTGAATTACTGATTGAAGTACTGGAGAAAATAACATGTTGAGTAGCTGTGTTAGCAAATATATCAATCGCCTATGTAGAGTGACTGATTTTGATTCGTAGTATTGTTAACGTTGAACTTTTCGTCATTGAAATCATCGTCATCATCAAACATTTGAAAGCAGTTTTTTCGTTCAAAACAAAAGTTTTTGCTATGAAAATATATTCACTGTACTCCACATGAGGAATATAGTGCAGTGAATATATTTTCATGATCCTTGTTTTGTTTTGCAGCGAGAAAACTGCTTTTTATTTTCCGAAAAATGATGACGAACGCTTGAGCCTTAAGTTAAGTTAGGTGTCTCTATCAGAGAGATTTCCAGTCCGAAACTGTTTCATCTATTTAGTGAAAGTGTTGTCTTTTTGGACAAGAATTATTCGACTATACCAAAAAGCATTCATTCTCATTGAAGTTTCTTGCTCATTCTACAGTAAATATATGAATGTTATCGAAACAAATATTGGTGAAAAATCTGAATAAACTTGTAATGGCACTTTCGGAAATAGAAAGTAGAGGTTTTTAAATAGGAATTTGTGGAAATATTTGCCAGATCTCTTGACGAGATTCTCGGTGGAAATAAAGTTTCAATTATCGATGGAATATGCTCCTGCATGACCACTATGACAATTTCTGCATGAATTCATGCAGGATTGTGGCGAAAATCACTGAATATTACTTATGAAATTTTGTCTTTAGCAAAAGTATTTGTCTGAATTTCTGTAGGTGTGGTATTCTAGTTCAACGCCTGGAAAAGCTTCCTGATAAAATTCTTTGACAAATGTTTGGAAAAGAACTCTTCGAAATGATATCTTCCAGTAATTTTCAAAAATTGTGCACTACTTTTGACAAGAGTTTTTTTTTTGGAAATATCGCCAAATACTGTTTTGACTATTTTGTTTTCAACTGTTCTTTTTGCTTGCTTTGTTTTTGACATTTATGAAGCTTGTTGGAAACGATAGCTATCAACATTTATTATTTCTGTTCAATTTTCACCTCCTTAACCCCTCAATCCTCACAAATAACTTCAAAGAAATGTAAGAAATTCTTACATAAATTTGTATTGTATTATATGCATTTGTCTATCTATGCTGTCTAGATGATTTTCATAAAAAAATTCTCCAGGAAAAAACTCAAACAAATTCTTCGAAGCATCGTCATTCCCTACCAGGAAAACATAATTTTCTCCAGAAATTTTAGCAAACACCATTCCATGATTTTTTTCCCGCAGTAAATCCACGAATTGGGCCGAATGCTCTTTCAAATAAGGATCAAGAATTTTTCCCTGAAATATCTGCTATAATTTTCATATAAATATATTTAGGAATTTGTTCAAAATTCTTCAGGATAACATCAGCTTTACCTAAAAAATATAAGGAACTTGCACCAATGTTTCCCCACTGAGGTTCTACTGGAACCAAATAAAGGGAAGCTGTAGGTACCAACAACCATTTTTGTTCATTGACTTAATATCCATCTTGTTCTGTACAATATCTGCTAACAATTGTTTTCACATGCATTTTTTATAACTGTTGGTGGAGAAGATTTTCCTGAAAGTGTTTATTATGCTATACCTCAAGGTTTTCTGAATCTAGTGCGGCTCACAATTTTTGGCCGCTAACTATATTTTTTTGCCAAAAGTCACTATTTAGTCACTTTTTTGCCATTTGTAAGTCACTATTTGGTCATTATTTTCGTGAACTTGGTCACTAAAATAACTATTTTAACCATCAGTTTTTGCTACCAGCCCTGCTTATCATTGATCATGATCGTGAGAATATTCCCGTGATTATCCCGGCACATGTCGGCTTGTGGCACAAAGCCTCTGCTCGAGCGGCTCAACTTCTCGTAGAACTTTCGTGTGTTTTTAGCGCGGTACAGCTCTTCCATCGCTTCGCGATCCCGTTCTTCCTGCTGGCGCTTCTTCATCCGGAAGACTGAGTTCTGCCTGTTCCGCGCCTGTCTGTAACGTGCCTCATTCGCTCTCGTACGGTGTTGCAGCATTCTCGCCCATGCTGCATTCTTCTCGTTTTTCAACTGTTCACATTCGCCGTCGTACCAGTCGTTTCTGTGATTCGGAGACACGAAGCCTAGTGCTATAGCCGAGGTACTACCTATGGCGGATCGGATGTCCCTCCAGTCATCTTCAAGTGTAGCTGCGCCAAGCTGCTCTTCCGTTGATAGGGCCACTGCTAACTGCTGCGCGTAGTCTGGAGTCACTTCTACGTTACGCAGCTGCTCGATGTTGAGCCGCGGCGTTCGACTTCGACGCGTGGTGATAACTGTCTAAATTTTTGAGCGCATGCATACAGCGACATTGGTTATATCCTAAAAGAATTTACCGTCGATTAGAACGTGGTCGATTTGATTTTCTGTTTGTTGGTCGGGTGATCTCCAGGTGGCTTTGTGGATATCTTTGCGGGGGAAGAAGGTGCTTCGGACTACCATACCACGGGAGGCTGCAAAGTTTACGCATCGCTGGCCGTTATCATTCGATACGGCGTGCAGGCTGTTTCGCCCGATTACCGGTCTGTACATTTCCTCCCTTCCTACCTGCGCGTTCATGTCGCCGACAATGATTTTAACGTCACGCGGCGAGCAACCATCGTATGTTTGCTCTAACTGCGCATAGAACGCTTCTTTCTCGTCATCGGGTCTCCCTTCGTGTGGGTAGTGGACGTTGATGATGCTGTAGTTGAAGAAACGACCCTTAACTCTCAACATGCACATCCTTGCGTTGATCGGCTGCCATCCGATCACACGTTGTCGCATCTTGCCCAACACTATAAATCCTGTTCCCAGTTCATTGGTGGTGCCACAGCTTTGGTAGAAGGTAGCCGCTCGATGCCCGCTTTTCCACACTTTCTGTCCAGTCCAACAAAGTTCCTGCAACGCCACGATGTCGAAGTTGCGGGGATGTAGTTCGTCGCAGATTATCCTGTCACATCCTGCGAAACCTAGTGACTTGCAATTCCATGTTCCAAGTTTCTAAGTTCTCGTAGTCCTTATTTCATCGCGTGGATCTTTGCCGATTGTATCGAGTCGTATTTTCTCCTATGTTATTCGCAATGGGGATTTTTACGGGTGGCTTATTGGGCATACGCCAACACTCCTGTCTCGCCGGAGGGCCATCGTGCCAGTTCTGTTTAACGTCCCAACTAACACTGGGATGACCACGCTGATGGGGCTACCACCTTGGATCTAGCTGGGCGTGGTGCAGCGTTTCTTATTCATCCGCTGGATGCCAGAACAAACGCTTGTACCTCCTCAATCTAGCTGAAGTCAGAAAGACAACAGTGCCCAGGCTGCACTACCAGCTAAGCACACAACTCTTAGCTGGCGGTCTTTGTCATCGCTTGACCCGTGGAAGCATGAAGTAGGAACTTGTGAGGACCAGAGCTATGTTGGACGCTCTCCTTATCGACTCACCGTTTTGCAGCCCTCGCACTGTTGTTTAAATGCAGCTGCGAGCTCTTCTGAGTCGCCACCGTCGTTAGGGCTCTTACCTGCATTTTTTTCGCCCAGTACCTCTTGAGCAGGGGTTCCCAACCTTTTTGAGGTGGTGACCCCCTTTAAGAATTGTCAAAGCATCTGGGGCCCAATGAAATTTTTTAGAAAAAATATGAATTAAATGAACGAAACCGAGTTTTTTGGGTACAGTGACGTAGCCAGAAAATTTCTGTGGGAGGGATTTTCGACGATCAATGATACGTTTTTTTTTAATTCGACACTCACATTTCGTAAACAATGATGTCATGTACGTTTAATTTGAATCTGTGCTGAAAAATAGCGGCGCAGCCGAAAATGTTTTCTTCTGAAGCCGTTTTATACTGAAAATTTGTTCCTCCAACTGTGGCTTTTGGGGGTAGTGGTATACAAAATTTAAAATTGGTATAATTTACACAAAATAGAATAAAAATTTAACAATTGTTCGGTAACATCGCGGCCCCCCTGGACTGGCTTCACGGCCCCCCAGGGGGCCGCGGACCACTAGTTGGGAACCCGTGCTCTTGAGCTTTGTAGGAGGTGCTTTTCTTGGCCGATTCCTTCTCCAGCACTAGCACCATCTCTCCAGTCTTGGTGCACCGTATGCTTTTTACATCCGCCTCGCATGGACCTCAGTACCTCGGCGTACGTGTCTGTCTCCGTTTCGCAGACCAGCGCGTCACTCCGTTCTTGCTTCACTTTTCTCACTACTATCTTCTTTCCTATCGTTATCCAAGGGTTCTCTTGGGACTGCCTCATGCACGTTTCGCAACCGACTTGGCAGCTTTTCACCTTTTTCCTCTTTGGTTTTCTGCCCGCTCCAATCGAAGGCTTCTTGGGAATCCCGTAACGTGGGTAGATCACCTTAGAATGGTGCGTTGCGGTGTAAGATCTACCAAATCAAATTTTGACCTTGATATTTACCGTATTTTTAAATATTTCAAGATCAAAGTTTGATGCTCTTTTTCTTGTGTTTTGTAGTATTTGTGTTTCAATGTACTGCTAATTAACATTCTATTTCAGCAGGATTCAGGTAAATGTATCTTACGATATAAATAATATTTTAAAAATATGTAACTGTGGCGAGCGTATCACTAGTATGTAGCTTATTTGACGTACGATGTTAATATTATTTTATATTTCAGATTATCAACCGCAGAATCTAGTAATTCAACCAAATGCCAACAAGATGACTAGGAAACCTGGATGAATTGGGCAGACAACTGATTCGAAGCAGTCTAACAATGGTGTGCCTGAACGTTAACCAAGCATATCCTTTGGAGTTTACCCTTCCACTAACAACACCACTAACAATTCCCGTGACACCTAGGCCTGAGAGATCGTAGAGTTGTCTACATTTTTCATAGGTGTCCAAAACTAACCATCCTTTCCCATTCCTCAGCAGTCGCAAGGACGTGGCCAGGACAGTGCTCGACCATTGGAGGATTGCGTCAATCTTGTCTAAGAGTCAGAGATTAGTCCCAAATCTTTGTGCTTTGGTTCGGACGGGAAGGAGGCAACCCTCATAACAGCGGTCTTGAACTGTACCACCTACGAATTTGTGCAACTCGCTTAATGCTAATGCTAATGCTCCAATCGAAGGCTTCTTGGGCCGCGTTTCCTTGGCAGGCTTCTACCATGCAGCGCGAGCCGTCGTAGGGTGTTTTAACCTCTCCACTATGGCTCCGGCGAGTTGTATCGTTTCGCGCTACATCGTCGTGTTGCCAGCAAAGAAGAAGCTGTCCGTTTGGGAGGACCGCTCCTCCTTGCTCGCATCAGCTGCACTCCGCTCTTCGACTAGGAGATCATACTTGGTCCTGGCCAGAGCCAGGGGTTTGCGGAGCTTCAGCAGGCCCTGTTTCAGGTCCTTTAAAAGGTAGTTCGCCCGCTCGTGTAGCCGATCAGCTCGTCCAGCTCTTTCCGTAACTCAATTATAATTAACTGAATGTTGTATTTGTCCTTCATTGATCAGTCCTCATGAAAACCAGGTTAGTATTGCTAGAGCTCCACAAGGACGCGAGATCAATCAACCATGCCAACATGAAAAACAAACTTATTGTAAACTCTATTCACGCTTAGTAATAACATTACAGACAATGTAGACACATTATATCCAAGTCATACATCCCAAAGTTTCTTCAGGTAGTTTTCAAACAGCGCATTACATGCGAGGGACAAATGTCACCGACGACGAAACTGTTATTGTGCCGCAGGTTGGGCTGCACCGGGTGATGTGCACAAGCCTTGTGATTTGAGTGACAAATTTGAAAAATACCGCGAATTTTTTACCTTTTTGTGTGACGCTGGTAGGTATGACCCTGAAAGTTGCAGTTGCGATATTTTTAGACACGCGACGAACCCCCTCCCAACCAGCCAGCCAGCCAACCCAAGTAAAATGTCGATCTTAATCGCAATGCAACCCCACTTCCCGCGCACAGAGGTGAAAGGATAACTGGAGAAGTTGTACGAGGTTACTAGAATGATGGACGAGGATGAAAGATTCGGATGTCGCAATATTCCTCCGGTGGTAATATACGGGTCGGTGGTGGTGGCAATTTATTGCACGACAAGAAATGATCAAGTATCTGTGGCGAGCGACAGGACCGACCGACCTGTAGGACGATGAAGCATAATTTGCGATGATGGTATAATAAGGGCGTACCCCGCCAAACACGAAATTAAGTTGAACCCATGTTCTACTGTCTGGATCAGATTGGTTGGAAACGCCCTTTCGATACGAACTGCCGTAATCTGGACGAGGAAAACAGCGTTTACGTTGTGAAACCATCATCGGATCACCGTGGGCAAGAAAGCAGAAATTCTATGCCAGGAAAGATCTGATAAAGTTAATATACACTCTGGGTTGAACGAAATTTAGCAAATACCGGCTTTTTATTGTTTTTGAGCTGTTGAATGGCATCCAACTTCACTCAGTAAGCGAACTGGTTGACTCCCATCGTCAGTGCTATCTCACAACCATCTCAAGTAGTTTTTTCTTCCGCTGTCTTGATGTGCCATAGTTACGTTCTATGCACCATTCGGATGTTCGTCAAAGTGCTACATCCACCTTTCAATTATTTTTTTTTTTCATACAGACAATTCCTGGCCTCTGGACAAAATTTTAAGATCGTTACGGTAGTTTAAGCTTGAAATGATCTTCTAGTAGTTCAGTCTATTAATGTCTCGATTCTTTCCGTTTTCTAATCGATTAAAATTTTTGATATTTTTTTTGTTTTCTCTGCATTTTATTCGTTTTCACTATTCGATCTGTCTTTTAATGCATCTTTACCTTCCGATTTATACTGTCTCCAAACTTTTTGTCTTTCTTTCGGGTACTACCACCCTCTTAGATTAACAATAACACATGAGTACACGTTTTGCATTTGGTTGCATATTTCAAATTATTAAACCATAGTGCAGCGAACTGTAAAAGCTGGTGCATGCAAACACACCATGCATCATCGAAAATAGTAGTAGCAATGGTAGAAACACAACGTGGATCCCAATTTCTACAGGAAGGGGAAATTATCCAAACTGGGGTTTCCCCGAGTCCATCGAGCCGTTCACCGCCGTGCTACTCTGACTAGGGCCAGATAGTGTAGGTACTGCAAGTCCGTTGTCCTACGAAAAACAAAAATCGTACACTCGACCAGAGCAGAGAAGGCAGACATCCAATCTCGGCGGGGCATATTCCCTCGAAGGAGGTTTGCGACAGGCGCGGGAGCGGGAAAATTTTGCAACCAAAAACTGGGTGAACATTTTAGCGAGACGGACAGCCCGTTTGCCATCCTTTTTGCACGAATTCACGTGAGAAGGTGTGATTATATTGGCATTAAAATAAATTTTGTCTTGAACACGGATGGAATGATCATTGCTGTCTTGCTGCTCGTCGTGCTGCAGTGTTTTCCAGTGAGAAAGGATAGAGATGTAGAATCGTTATTTTATATGGCACGCTGTCAGTTGAGTTGTTGCAGGATTTGCATATCTCTAGTCACGATCTTGTTTTGAATAGAACGACCATGGGTGGAGGTTTGAATTGTTTATTAACGTTTCTTTTTCTTGCAGATTGAGTTGAGGAAATTGTGACAGATGTGAAGTCCATACCAAGATGTATACCTTGTACATACTGTTTTAGTCTTATATTAAGGACAAACTTCTTGAAATCCCGCTTCAACAGTGCATCAAAACTTCAGACGCACAAATCATAAGAAGCAAGCTTCAAACTATAGTGCATTTTATTACTCCGTTCATGCTCATTTGTAACAAGCTTAAAATAAGAATCTCAGATGCGCTGGTTTTGTTTACGAAGAGATTTGTGCGCTCGAAATCGTAAGTAGGTGCCTAAGTCGGCCATCGTGGCGGCCATTTTGGGACTCTGACAAGTCTGTCCTTAAAGTAAGTCCATAACACTATAGAATCATGATCGCCGCTCGAATACGTGATTGCAGGTCCTTCCCGAGCATAACTTATGAGTTATAAGCGTAAAAAACACTAGTTTTAAACATTTCGGACGTGGTATATTTGGTGCGGGATGCATCTTTCTCAATCGCAGTTTCTTATGGAGCCAATGATATGTACGAATTTCGCACTGATGATGCAAGTTCGTATTCCCCTAAGATCCAGAGATTTTTGAAAAGTAGTCTTAAGGGGCACAAGTTGTTTTAAAGATGAAAAGGATACGAATCTCATGGAGTATTGACGAAGCGTAAAAGAGGAGCACGGTCCAACGAGAGATGATTGAAATGAAGAAGCAGCATTTCGACGAACATCTGAATAGTGCAGGACGCGATTCTGAGAGTCAAGTCAGCAACGGAAGAAAAGACTATGTCAGTATGGTGAATGACTGGCACCAATGAACTCCCTCGCAAGGCGAAGTTAAGGATATTATTCAACAGCAAGAATAATATGACAGATGGTATTTCTGCTGAATACATCAAGAATGGCCTGGAAATCTTGGTAAATTGTTAGAATCCGGAAAACTAAACAGCTACTGGAGGAGTGGAATGAAGAGATCATTTGTCATATCCACAAGAAAGACTTGGAGTGTGATAACTTCCGAGAAATTGCCTTTCTTAACCCTCCTTTGGCATTAGGGTCATTTTTGACCCAAATCGTACACTGCGTTAGTGAGCTGCTCCCAACGTGATGCAAAAGAAAGGTTAAAGGGACTGCAAAACGGTGAGTCGAGAAGGAGAGCGTCCAATATAGCTCTGATCCTCACATTTTCTTATGCATCATGCTTCCTCGGGTCAAGCGATGACAAAGACCGCCAGCTAAGAGTTGTGTACCAGGGGCAGCAGGGACGAAAGTCCTGGGGCTTGACGCACCCCCCCCGCTTGCGAGTCAGCCGCGTAGTCGCCGGCTAAGAATAGGACTACTAACCCCAATTCAAGGTGTCAAGCGACCCGTGCTGAGGAATGAGTGATCGAGGGGGTGAAAAAGATGCTCGATTTTTAACGGAGCCTGTGGGGTACCTGGGCACCCCCCACAGTAAGCTGTCCCTTACCGCGTTAATGCAGGGCTCTGGCGTGGTGGACATTCTTTCCCGTGCGACTCGTGGAATTAATCATGAAATCAAACAAATCAAGCAATCAGAATTCAGGTGGAAGTAGTGGTGGGTTCAACCCCTTCGAAAGAAGCGGGTTGATGAGATCTCCGACAAGGAGAAGTGAGGAGATAGGCGCTGGGAGTTGCGTACGCAGCTCAAGCGTGGGTGCTCTAGTCCACTTCCCGGCAAGCCAGCCGGTGGAGGTTATGGACGGAGCGTGCCCAGCGAACCAGTAGTCATATAAGGATGTTAGTCCAAAGTTATATAAATGGACAAATGTAGTTAGAATTATATAAGGTGCAATAGCAGATTAGGTGAAATCATTTAAGAATCCCACAATTTTATCCGATTTCATTTGGCAGCATTAGTAACTTCAACTTTGCGTTAACAATTATACAACTTCAAGTTGACATTCTTCAACAACTTCAAATTCACTTGTTGCGACTCCATTGTAATCTCATATGCAAGATTATATATGGAGTCATATTTGTAAAAATGAAATTATATGGTGATGGGATCTGGTTGGGGAGCCAGTAAATGACGAAAACTAAGTGTTTTTGGAAATATTTCGCTTGGCGCATCGTTGAACTCAAGTACAGCTGCAGGCGAGTTTTATTACATTCACCTACCTGAATGTCCTAATGACAGCTCCAAGGGCAGCTCTGTGAAAGTACCAGCGCAGCGGTACCGCGGATCCGCAGCTGCGCTGTTCTAGGAGATGTTTCTCTCGTTCCCCGTACGATTTTTGCAATCAGCTGCTGCTGCACAGCTTGATATCAGCATACTTGAATAAATGCACGAAAACACTAACATCAGTTTCACACTTTGCTTGCAATTTTTTCACCATTATTGCTAAAACTCACACTTGACGCCAAGAGTCGGACACGACTTGTTGTTATTTTATTGTTTGTGAAAACGAAATCGTATAAATGCTCAAACCAAGTTATATTTGAAATTATATCAAAAATAATATTGTGTCTTTTTAAAAATCCTTTTTGAACGAATAAATATCCATATAACTGAGATGCGATAGAGTAACGTCATCCAATTTGTTGACTGGGTTTGAGTGCATAATTTTGTCACCCAATACTGGTACATATAGCCATTCAGACCAGCCTTCTAATTATTTATAATTGCTTATATTTTACGTCCTACAACAATCAGTGGTTGTCACAGTGGTAGGGTATCTGATTAATGAGCGTGATGTAGGAGTATCGAGGCTTAAAAACTTTTTTTTAATTATTTGAACATGTGAAAATGAAGTCGTATATATTGCCAAACAAAGTTATAAAAATAAGTTATATTACATGCCAAATGAATTCGCCTGAAGTTGTATAGCACAAAGTGGTTTTCTTAAAATGTACGTATATGGCCTCCAAATTTGTGCGAATAGAGCATATTTGGTGCATCTTATACAATGTGTTCAGGACGAATAAGAGTTCACTTAGCACAGTTGCAGCAGTGTTATGTGAATCAATTTGTTGGCTGGGTGGTTGTTGAGGGCCGTCAACCGAGTATCCAAAGGACGGTCCGCAATAGAGGTGGCTGAGCAGCAGCTTGGCAAAATCATCGATTTTGCGTCCACTAAGTCGAACATAAGCAAGGACCTGAAAACGGCCTTGCTTCGACTTAGGGCGTCGATCGACGATGCCAAGCAGGAGCACGCGGCACTCGCGTTGCTGACTGCTGCAGCTGCGGAGCCTGCAAATGAGAAAGTGCCGAATTTTACCCAAACGGAGGCCTTCTCCTTCGCAGGAAGTCCGAATAAGGCGGAAGCGACTGCTCGCGACAAACGGGGCAAGCAATCGCAGAAGCGGGCGAGGCAACCGTCAGGCGAGGAGCTGTCTGGCGGTGCCCGCAAGGCCAGGCGAATCATTACCCCGAAAGTCGGTAATAATGCCGGAAGGTCGGACCCCAGCCAGGGTTCCCGGAAAGCTGGGAAGGGTGGCCTGAAAAGGCTGGCCCGTCCCGGAACGATGAGAACAAGGGGTTGCGACCGCTAGTGGGCCCTCAACAGCCACAGAGTAGGGCGATCCAAGGGGAGGACCCCCCTTGGACGAAGGTAGAGCGGAAGAGGAAGAAGAAGGAGAATCCGCAGGTACTAGCGCAGGACGCCAAGCCAAGGCGTAGGAGGGCAGGTGCCAAGCGCGAGAAAGGCGACGCGATCGTCATCAAGACGGAACAGTTCAAGTACTCGGACGTCATGAAGATGATGCGAAGCGACACCAAGCTTGAGGGTCTTGGAGCCGACGTACGCAGTATTAGACGTACTCGTACGGGCGAGATGATCCTGGAGCTGAAGCGCCAGAAAGAGCACAAGGGCGCCGCCTATAAGAGGCTGGCAGAAGAGGTCCTTGGTGAGGGCGTGCAGGTGAGGGCTTTGACACATGAGGCAACTCTGAAGGTCAAGGACATTGAGATCACCGAAGTGGAAGAGCTCGCCACGGCACTGCGGCAACAGTGCGATGTGCAGGTGGCCGCCGCAGCCGTTAAGCTACGGAAAAGGCCAGCAGGGACACAGATAGCTTTGGTTCAGCTACCTGTGGCGGACGTCAAAAAGTCCGTTAAAGTAGGGAGCATAAAGGTGGGTTGGTGTGTATGTCACCTGACATTCCACGAGCCACCAGAGGTTTGCTTCAGGTGTCTGGAACCAGGACACAAGTCGTGGGACTGTAAAGGCCCCGACAGGCGCAAACTGTGCAGGCGATGCGGCGCTGAAGGTCATAAGGCCCAAAGCTGCACGAGTCCGCCCATCTGCATGATCTGTACCGGGAAAACCTCGAAAAACAGACATACGATGGGTGGTCCAGGGTGCCCGGCCTTTAAGAAAGCCGCAGTGAACAACAAATCACAGTGCAGGTAACGCAGCTGAACCTGAACCACTGTGATGCGGCTCAGCAACTGCTTTGTCAGGCGGTTTCTGAGTGGGAGACGGATATCGCCATCATTTCGGACCCATACCGAGTACCCGCCGACAACGGCAACTGGGTCGCGGAGGGGACCAGAAAAAACGGCGGCGATATGGACCACCTGACACAGGTCCTTACAGGTCATGGTTGCTTCCGGCAGTATCTACACCGTTTCGGGCATGCGGATTCTCCCGAATGCCCAGTGTGCAATGGTTTAGAGGAAACGGCGGAACACGTTTTGTTCGTGTGCCCGCGTTTTCGCACAATGCGTGACCGCATGCTTGCCACATGCGGGGAGGACACAAACCCGGACAACTTGGTCCAGAGGATGTGTAGGGATGAGTTCGGCTGGAACGCCGTTTCAACGGCTATCACCCATATCGTCTGGGAGCTACAGAGGAGGTGGCGCGTGGACTCGGAGAATGGCTAGTCCAGATGCAGTACAAGAGGTGGTCCAGGGGTTCGGAGTTGGCTTCGTAGGTCATACCGGTGCCATGCGGTCGAGATCGACCCTTACAGCGATTATGTGGCCGCGGAGAGGAAGTCCCGGTAGCGGTGCTGTCGTGGCGTCAGTCTACTGGGTTGGATCTGAGCCCGCGGTTGGAAAGGGGTCCCCGGCAAGGGTCGGGGTAGGTGAGACCCTGCTGTCTGCAACCTACGGATGCATCTGATAGGGCCTGAAGGGTAGTGATACCCTTCCTTTGCGGGCAGGTCAGATCGGGTTGCATGTGGGCATCAGTTCTTGATGTCCGCTCAGCAGTAGGGCGTGGGCGGGGTTGACCCTGCCCGCCTTCCGAGGACAAAGGGAGTGGCGAGGACCACTCGGGAAACTAGCTAAGCGCCAGCATGCTACCGTGATGGACTCTCCAAAGCGAGTCATCGATGTTCGTTGCTGCAGGCTACGCAGCTAACCTTGTGGATGCGATGTGCACTAGCCCCTCTCTGAAGCAATACTTTCTTGGTGGTTCCGGAGAGACGTAGGGTTTGGCGACCATAGTTTAGTGGGTACGAGGAGAGAGTAGTCCTGGCTTTTACTTTTGTTGTAGAAGACGGCCTCAGACCTACACTACCCTAACCTTCTGTTAGGGTGTCTGTTGAGCTGATTATCCCCCTATGGTTTAGAAGGAAAAAAAAAGAGTTGTGTGCTTGGCTGGTGGTGCAGCCTGGGCACTGTTGTCTTTCTGACTTCATCTAGATTGAGAAGGTACTACCCGAGCGTCTGTTCACCAAGGAGGTGCGGCTCAAAGAGCGTCTGATCTGGTTTTCAGCGGCTGAGTATGAAATGCTGTATCGCGTCAGCTATACCTAAGGATGCAGCCCCCTCAGCGCGATGTAGGAAGCGCGGGCCCGGTAAGGTAAGGTAGTCTGTTGAGAACCTTAAAACACCGAGAAAAGCAATAGAAGAGTAAATGGATTGATCCAACTGCAGATTGTCGGCGTTAATGTGGCAGCTATTCAGGAGATACGCTGGCCCAAAACTGGAGAAAGCGAATTCCGAGCGGTGGTTGATCCTATCGCCAACACTTCATTCAAGTACCACATCTACTACAGTGGCGACAATAAGGCACCCAAGTAACATTTTTAGTTTTCTTATAGTTCAGAAGCTGTTGTTACAATCAAACTGATAAAACTCATTTTAAACCTTAGTAATCCTAACAGCTCTAATAAACCCGTGATAAAACCCTATAAAGCCCAAAAGGGCCCACCCTACAGGAGGTTGTTAGAACCATTCCTTAAGACCTTTTTCAAGCTACTAAATATTGTGGCATATTCTTGTAGTCTACTATACAGCTTTGTTAAGATCTGTTGTGTAGGTTGCAAAAAGATCAACAAGCCGTAACAGAGTTCGAAAAATATCTTGAATGAACGATTAAAACCAATAATTAAAATCAATCTGAAACTAAAATCATCAAATATATTTGATTGGATTTCAAGAAAATAATGATAAAAAAAAACAAAATTATGTCGGTCAGCCGTGTCAATTATATGCCGTTGCAAATTTATATGAAGCAAAACTCTGTTTCCATGACATAGAAACTCATGCCATAAAAAGTTTACCGGTATAATGTAATAAATTGCTGATAAATGAGATGAAGCGCCATGCCAATTTGCAGTTTTTGTTATACTTAAAATAACAATTTTAGTTCCGCTTACAAAATTATACATCCCAAATCCACCCAAACATCAATATGGCGTACACAATTTGCAAGCAGGAGTAGAAAATCGTGAGAAAAGTATGGATACCGTCAAGTTAAATCCTCCTGGATTTATTTGAGACTGCTTAAGATTAGTTAGCGTATAAGTAACATGTTCTAGAGCTGCTATTCTTCATGAATACGGAACATACGGCTTGCATACACCTATTTATTCTTAACGCATATTTATAAGTGCTACTCAAACACTGTTAGGTTTTAAGAAGAAGTGGGTTCAGGCTGAATGCTCTTAAGAACTCACCGCTTGAACGAGAGCCATAAAAATGTAAACAAACTGCAAAATTTGTATATTCGTCAGATTATTAGTAGTGTTTTGTGATTTTTCGAGGCGTTTTTGTCTGCTCGTGTGTATGGTAAGTTATTTAATGATAATTAATCTTATACCGGCTGTTTCTGTGTACAAATAAAAGTCAATTTTATGTACTACTGCGATGTCTGACCTAGAGCAAAAGATGCAATTCCCACCAGTGCCGCCACTCATCAGTTGCCTCGGAAATCCCGGCTACAATCGGAAGCCTAGCTAGAAAAAATAAGCCTGCCCGAGGTTTTTTAATCAGTTTGACATCAAATCGAATGAAAAATAATTATGCCTGCTTAATTACTTTTACATTTGCTAGCATCAAATCTGTTGATCAAAATAAGATCACATTGCAATAACACTCCTAAACCAGCTTTAATGCTTCCAGTGGTTGTTCCGAAAAGGTTTAACATTATTTTATCACAACTTTATGCAATCTATCAGGTTTTTAGACCGATAAGATATGACAGGCATGCGACTTTGAAGGAAGTTTTAGGTTCAAGTTTTAAGACACACTTAACAGTTCTCTTACAATAAAGTTTTTGCTTGACAAAAAGACTAACAGATAAGTTTTATTCTATGGACGTATAGATATCTACAAATTGTTTTTAAGTTGCTTGTGTCGTTAAAGCTTCATGACAATAAGAACTGCTTCATTAAACCTAAACAGGTTTATCAAATACATGATAAAACCTCAATAAATAATGTCTAAGAGCAGAAAGCATAGAAATTGTTACTTGGGCAGAACGTGGAGTCATAGTGATCGGGAAGCAGATAAAGCGAGTTATTCGGTAAAAGCCGATAAGCGATCGCCATATCAGCATCTATGCGCCAACGAACGATAAACACGATGATATGAATGATGAGTTCTATGAAGGCATTGATAAGGCCTTCGGAGTGTGTCCAAAACAAAAGGTTAAAATAGCCATCGGAGATGCAAATGCGCAGATCGACAACGAGGGTTTTTTTAATTTAAACCTCGATTCGGGGTCTTTTTTAATTAAAAACGATGTTTTCATCCGACGTTTCGGGCACATTTATTGTGTTTATTTCAACCTGACATTGGAACGGAAAGCCTTCATTCCGTTACCAACGATAATGGTCTGCACCTTGTGACACTCGCTGCTGCTAGCTCCGATTCATTTTCCGGCTAGCCAGCCGAGGGAGACAGTGGACGGCCATCAACCAAAATCGAGACGGACTGTTTGCAATGGAGGTGGCTGTGCAGCAGCTTGGCAAAATCATTGACTTTGCGTCCTCGAAGTCCAACATAAGCAAGGACTTTAAAACGGCCCTGTTACGACTTCGGAAGTCAATGGACGATGCCAAGATCACGAAAGATTGGTGAAAACTGCAGCAGCGGCAGTTGTGGTGGATGCAACTGCTTTTGATAAGCACTCGCAGAAGCGGATGAGGCAGCCGTCAGGTGAGGAGCAGTCTGGCGGTGACCACTAGGCTAGGCGAATACTAACCACAGAGTAGGGCGAACCATAGGGAGGACCTCCCTTGGACGACAGTTGAGCGGAAGAGGAAGAACCGCTAGATGAGCAGGAGCGAAGGGACACCAAACCAAGAAGACGTACGAGGGCGGGTGCCAGGCGCGAGAAAACAGTCCAAGTACTCGGACGTCTTGAAGGCGATGCAAAACGACGCCAAACTGGATCTGGGAGCCGACGTGCGCAGTATTAGACGTCGTCGCATAGGTAAATTGATCCTAGCGCTCAAGCGCGACAAGGAGCACAAGGGCGACGCCTACAAAAGTCTGGCGAAAGAGGTTCTTGGCGAAGGGGTCGAGGTGAGGGCTCTTAGAGCGGAGGCGACTCTGAAGGTGAAGAACCTAGACGAGATCACCGAAGCGGAAGAGATCGTCACCGCACTGCGGCAACAGTGCGAGGAGCAGGTGGCCACCGCAGAGTTCGGCTACGGAAAAACCCGGCAAGGACACAGGTTGCCTTGGTACAGCTACCTGTGGCGGGCGCAAATAAATATGTCCGCCATAGTAGAGAAGCTAAAGGTGGGTTGATCAGTATGCCAACTGACCGTGCATGAGCCACCGGAGGTTTGCTGCAGGTGTCTGGTACCAGGACACAAGTCATGGGACTGTATAGACCCTGACAGGAGCAAGCTGTGCTGGCGATGCGGCGCCGAGTCTCGAGTCCACCAACGTATTTAATTTAGTCCCGGGAAATCCGTGAACATCGGGCACCCAATGAATGGTCCAAGGTGCCCGACCTTCACGAAAACCGTAATGAACAAATCACAGTGCAGGTAACGCTGCAGAACCTGAACCTGGACGAAGCTCAGCAACTGCATTGTCAGACAGTTTCTGAATTGGGGACGGATATCGCCATCATTTCAGATCCATACCGAGTACCCGCCGGCAACGGCAATTGGGTCGTGGATGGGTCCGAAAAAAATGGCGGCGATATGGACCCCGTGCAGGAGTTGGTGTCTACTACATACTATACATAAGGCTTCGTGGTCGTCAAATTAAACCACGTCTTCTTCTGTAACTGATATGCGCCTCCACGGTGGTCGATCGACCACTTAGCACAGATACTGGACTACATGACGACCGTGCTGACAGGGCGAAGGCCGGTAGTAATAGCGGATGACTTCAATGCCTGGGCCGTGGAATGAGATAGCCGATTCACGAACCAGCGGGTGCAGATCCTGCTAAAGACACTGGCCATACTGGATGTCGACCTGGCTAACGTCGGTACTAGGAGTACCTTTAGTTGGAACAGTGCAGGGTCGATTATTGACGTTACTTTGCGTAGTCCTGATCTAAGTAGTTCGAACTGGAGAGTAGACCATGGCTACACTCACAGGGATCACCTGGCGGTTCGTTAGAGAATCAACTACACCAACAACAGTCAGCTGGTAGAGGAAGCAGCGACTAGGCCAAGGCCAAGCCCTCGAAGGTGGATGACATTATACGTATACCGTACCTGCCTACAGGCTAGGCGGCGAATACAGCGAGCACGAACTGAGGAAAAGCGAAACGAACGCTGGGTGGTGTTCGACGCTGCTAAAATCGCGCTAAAGGCCGAAATAAGGGCAAGCAACAAAACCTACTTTGAGAGTCTCTGTAAGATTGCCAATGCGAATCCATGTGGAGATGCCTACAGAATCGTGATGGTCAAGACGAGAGGTGTAATGACTCCTACAGAGCAATCTCCATAGATGTTGGAGGGGATCATCGAGGGGCATGATCCTAGTCCTTGGCCTCCTTTCGTAGGACAGCTGGGGACTGGGGTAGGCGATAAGGAGAGGGTCATCGATGTAGAACTTGCGGAGATAGGAAAGTCCCTTAGTGTAGGTACCCGGGTAGAGGTGAAGTACTGACGATCAAAACGTGATATTGATTTGATTGATATAAGATATAAAAGATCTGAAAATAATATCTGAAAAAATGTTCCTGGAACATCTGAATAACATCTATCAAAATATGATATTTCAAGATCAAACGAATAACTTGCTGCTATTGGTTAGATCTTACAAGATCTAAATATGATCTGATGATAATATTCCAGGAGTAAATTTCAGATATTATTTTTAGATCTTTTATCTCTTATATCAATCAAACCAATATCACATTTTGATCTCAATATCAAAATATGCTATCATTGAGCTCTTTTCCTCTACCCGGGATGGCCCCAGGTCTGGACGGAGTTCCGAACCTGACCTTAAAAGTAGCTATTGCAGACACTCCCGAGATGCCACTGTTGCAGATCCCCAGATCTGCTATGCAGAAATGCCTGGACGAGGGAGTTTTCCCAGAAATTTGGAAGAGGCAGAGCCTAGTTCTATTGCCAAATGCGGGGAAACCACCTGGAGATCCAACGCGTCAGCATTTAGACCAATATGTTTGATCGACACGGCAGGGAAAACACTCGAAAAGATCATCCACAAAAGCTTGTTGAGCCACACCGAGGGTGTAAATGGTATCTCGAGCAATCAGTTCGGCTTCCAGAAGGGGAAGTTGACCGTAGACGCTATTCTGACGATTACAAAAACCAACAAGATAGCGCTCCAGCGCAGCGTAAGAGAAGGGGGATTCGCTACTGTGCAGAAGTAACTCTGGATGTAAGGAACGTGTTCAATAGCGCCCGTGAGACATTTCGCACTGCCGTGTGCAGCATAGTTGTCTTATGTTAACAGGGATTCCTACAGAACATTGGACAACTATGCTGGTAGTTCAGACACTGTACAAGAGGTGGTCCAAGGGTTCGAGTCGACTACGTAGGTCATACCGGTGCCTTGCGATTGAAATCTACCCTTACTGCGATTAGGTGGCCGCGGAAAGAACATCCTGGTAACGTTGCTGTCGTGGCGTGTCGGTCTACTGGGTTGGATCTGACCTCGCGGTTGGAAAAGTGGAGACCCTACTGTCAGCAACCTTCTGGTACAGCTGGTAGGGCCTGAAGGGTAGTAATACCCTTGCCTACAGCAGGTCAAATCTTGTTGCACGTAAGCATCAGCTCTTGATGCTTGCAAAATAGTTGGGCGTGGGCGTGGTGGTTGAACCTGGCCGCCTTCCGAGTTTCGAGGAAAAAAGGGGTGGTGAAGACCACACGGAAAACTGACTAAGCACCAGCATGCTATCTTGGTGGACTCTCCAAAGCGAGTCATCGATGTTTGTTGCTGCAGGCTACGCAGCTAACCTTGACGGTGCGATGTACACTATGTCTCTATGATGCAATGTGTTCTTAGTGATTCCGGAGAGATATAAAAAGTCCTGCAAACGTGATTTTTAGATCAAAGACTAATGATACGAATTAACGAGAAAAATCACCTCAGTTCAGAGGTATGTGTCAGAGGGAAATAAACCTCCTCTAAAATTCTATTGATCCCCTTCTCGGCTGAAACAAAAGACAACGACCAATCAATGCTCATCAAAAGCATGCTTTCCCCGACAACCAGTTAACCTTGACTGACTTGCCAGTTTATTTGGGTTTGGTGATCCAATCTATTCGTCAATGTACCGGGTTGAGGGTGAGTCCTCCCATTCTAGGTTTGGAAGAATATCTTTCTCCAAACTACTAGTTGTAGTTCTGATTATGTATTGCTATTGTAAATGAATAAATAAGCAATGAATTTAGTGAAAACATACCTGAACAATACCTGACAAAACTATAAAATTCGTCAGATTTGTTAGAAAGTTTTCTGTGCTACACAAATTTTCCTAGTAGGGGAAGAGTGGTGAGAGGGGCGGGGGTGCTATTGGGGGTTCTGACTTCAGATAAATGCTTGTTCTAGGCTAACTAAATCTGACTCCTTGTAGCAACCTTCGTCCACCAGTACTGGATCGTTAACCCTACCAAACATTCATGGGCGCCGAAATTGAAGCGCCGCAGGCGCCCTGCAGTAGCACCACTTAATGATTAAGAGAAAGCACCATCACCAGCCGCCGCATCGCCCCGGCAGAGCACGCTAGATAGATGGGAAACTCCGCCGCCCGACACGACAAAAGAGACGGGATCGCATCTAAACTAAATGGAAAATCGAAATGTCAGTCCCAACGGGGCAAAAGAATCATAATGTGTTCCATTGGCATCGCCTTTTTGAATGACGTTCGGAGTTCGATTTTTCATTCGGGTTGTGTTTGTGGGGGTACGTTGCGCAGTCTACGGCTACAGTTCTCCTATGCTCCTGGGCCACTTCCGCTGCGGATGGGATCTCGCAAAGGTCATCACCGAGCGTCCGAGCGGCTAGAGAATAAATGTGGGGGAGGTTGGGGCAAAATGTATAGTTTAAAATAAGGTTCAGAGATGGCGTTACAATTGCAAATGCTGTTGAATACGGGAACATATTCGCCCAAACGGCCCATCGTTAAAAAAAACACCGAATTCTTCTCGAATGATGATCCCAGACAATCAGTAATCGTATAAGATGTTGCATAAGATGATAAAATAGATGCCATATGCGTTCATACCTCCATTTAGGCGCCACAGAGTTGTTGCCTGTTCTTGGTGAAGTTGGTTAATGACCTTCTCTAGCAAGCGAGGGAGACGTGGGTTCAAATCTCACTAGATCCAAGTGGATATTTTTTTCCCCAATTTTCAATTTCAATTTGATCATTGTCCAACATATTTATGCCTATGAATTCCACGCTTTACGTATGCCTGAATACTTTTTTTCTACTGCAGCTCATTTCATACAGATTTTCCCTGTCCAAACGTGGTCCTGGGCGACCACCCGCACCGAACACCCGAGGATATGGATGACCAGAAATAATAGCTCATTGCCAAACGAGATAGCGCAGCGAAGATAAGAACCGGCCAGGAATGTTGATTGCATGTAGGTAAATTACGGCAAAACAATAGAACATGCATTTTCTCCCTTTACGACCGAGCGAGAAAGTGAGTGTTAGAGTGCGGGTGGTTTATCACGATGGCTATGTTCAGGGCCGTTTTGGACATTAAAAACGGTGGTATATGCACATGCTTTGTTCCTTTTGCGGTGGATGATTGAGATCAGATATTGCAAGGACGCATATGTATGAATAATTGTCAGCTTGAATGTAATTTCATTAATCTATTTTGAAATCAATGAGGAAAATAAATCGAGTAATGTTTCTACAGTCTAATTAGTGCTAAAGGATTTAAATATGGAAAATCTAGATTAGACTTAATATCAGGCCGTGGGACTTTTAAACACTAGATTGAGAGACGGCCTCTGTGTCATCGGGCAAAGAAAAATAACAAAGGTATACATAATCCCAACCGTACTTCAAGAAATGCGCATTAATAAACACGTAAGGGGCTGTCCATAAACCACGTGGTCATTTTTTTGGGACTTCTGAACCCCCCCCCCCCCCCCCCCCGCGTGGTCATTAGTCCATACAAATTTTTTTTTTCGTCCATACAAAATGCTCATTGGCCGAACACCCCCCCCCCCCCCCTCATGACCACGTGGTTTATGGACAGCCCCTAAGGACATAGTTTCCTGCACACCGAAAACGGATTGTTCGCTCTCACACGTAATGCTCAAGGGAACCAACTAAACCATTTCTAACTCTATAGGCTGGTAGGTACCTCATAAATAATCGACGCAGGCATACATTCTTGCACGATGCATTCTATAGGTCAGCTGTTTTATTCTTCCGGCATCGAACATTTCCAGGAAACTTAAAAAAAAATATGTGTGCTTTTTCTTGAACGTCCTTTCTCCAACAAACTTGCTTGTCATTGAAACAGGCCGATTTCCTGCTGCCTGGTTGAATTTTTAATTCCGGCAATAGCATGCTGTCTCCGTCAAAAGTCCTACAATCTACCACGGACGCTAGACACGATGGCATACGAGTCATACAGACGAAAAATATGGTTGATAATTATGATTGGAGCTCTGGGGTTGGTCTATTATTAGTACCGGTGTACATAGTAGGAGGTATTTTTATTCATTATCCAAAACATACCATTTCTAGAATATTTTGGCAAAAACTGTATGTTATGATTTGATCTGCCAAGGTGTCTCACAACTTAAATCTAAAGTATCTACATTAAGTTCAAATATAATGATTTCACAAAAAAATGGGAGTCTAAGAAATCATCAATATAGTTCCTCAACATATGAAAATTTTATCAAGCTCAATTTCAACACAACTTTTATATAATCGTTACTTTCTAACAGCTCTAAACGAGTGAAGAGATGATAAGCAATCCCAGAAAGAATCTCAAGAGGAGTCTCTGAAAGAATCCTGAAGGGATTTCTGAATGAATCCCGGAAGGAATCTGATCACAAACTAGGGAGGGAATTCCGAGAGGACTTCATGAAGACATGTCGCCAGGATTCCTGGAGAATTCAATAAAATAATCTCGGAAAAATTCCCTGAAAGAATCTCGGAAGAAATCCCTGAAATAAAGTCGTGTAGATTCAGTGAAAAAATGTCTGAAAGGCGTGAATAAAAGAATGACCGAAGGAGTCCCTAAAAGAATCTGAAACGTCTTATGACCCCGAGAGCACTCGTTGTCCCAGACAGGGACTAACCTAAGGCCTAAGCGGCTGTTCACAGCCACGGCCGCTTCCGGGACACACAAAAAAATCCGTTCCGATATACGTGAACTCTCAGTCACGGCCAGTCTTGTTAGAGATCACAGTCATTTGAATCTTTTCGTCGATGTTCGGCCTCCTTGGTCTCCGACATTCGCCACACAAGCAATCAAACTACAGTACGAAACAAAAATGTCAAACGAATGCACTTCACAACGATAGCGTCTTCGGGAGACGGTTCGGCTTTTGTTATTCCTGTCTTCTTCCATAGTGAGAGCTGTTTCGGCCAAATGTGTGTCGTATTCAATGCAACATGCAAGAACATACTAATACTAACATTCATAATCGGGACTGGCTATAAATCTATGCCAAAAGCTAGAATTAGACAAATGTCATCGTGTCAGACGATCTTGATTTGACGCTTTCTTATGTTTATTGAACTTTGTTTTACCGGTCGTGTTGTGTGTAAGAGGTAACGGTTGCGCACGATTGTGACAAAGCAAGCTGACACCCGACTGCGGCAACGCAATGAAGGTAGTGAAAAGTGTCGAATGTTTACAAGACTGGTCACGGCAACGGGAACAAACGGGAACTATGCATAGCATCGATAACAACAATTAGAAATGTACACCGTGAACTAGATATCACGGTTTCTAGAACGCCCATATTGACAGCTGGAACTAGGGTCTGGCACCATTTGGGCAGGAGCACCTATTTTGGGCACTTGCTGCTGTAGCTCAGTCAGTTTTCAGCCAATCGACTTGAATTTTGGAATACGATAAGATACGCACAGTATCTAGCCATGAACAAAATTTCATATCAATTGGTTTGAAATTGACTGAGTTATAGCAGCAAGTGCCCAAAATAGGTGCTCCTGCCCAAATGGTCCCAGACCCTAGTTCCAGTTCACGGTGTATATTTGCTTGTTCTCATATTTGCATTTGTTTGTTCACGTTTATCAGAACGGAGTTTTTCGCGTGGATGGGTACTCAAGGTCTCTTTTCTTCCGGGTCCCAGGGCGTATCAGATTTGGGGAAGTTTCAGATATGGTAAGCCTATCTATTTTTTGGGGTCTCCAGTTAGCCTAGTGGTTATGGCTATAGATCGCCAATCCGGAGACGGCGGGTTCGATTCCCGTCCCGGTCAGGAAAATTTTCTCGACTCCCTGGGCATAGTGTATCATTGTATTTGCCTCACAATATACAAATTCATGCAATGGCAGGCAAAGAAATCCCATCAACAAATAACTGTGGAAATGCTCAAAGAACATTAAGTTGAAGAGAGGCAAGCCAAGTTCCAGTGGGAACGTCGAGCCATAAAGGAGAAGAAGAAGTCTATCAATTTGAAATTGATATACTTTTGTTTATTGTGGTGCTGCGGGCAAATACGGAATAAGGTTCGCTACCAGAACGTGGCGGAGGAACCCCTGGCTTGCGTGGCAGATACCCTCGGGCCACATGCTGTTCTTGTGAGAGGGGGGGGGATCGTTGTCCGTGACTACGGGTATTGTATTAGCGGAGGATGCAAAATTTGCCGGTTTTTGTACGGCGATGAAAACGAGATCTTTTTATCAATTCGTTTACTTTAAGGCTCACCCGCCGTATCCGGCTTATCAAAGCCGAACAAGTTTTAAAGTGAACAGTGTTTCTACTTATAATTTACACTTTGGTTTACATTATAGTTTTTTCCCTTAGAACCTTAGAATTCTTAAAAAAAAAACACTTGAGGTCGAGGGAAAACTTGGGAAAAATCTATCAAGGAATCCCAAGAAGAATTACTGAAAGAGTCCCTGGAGAAATACCTGAAGATATCTCAGGAGAAAGCCCAAGAACCCGAGTAGGTGAGAAAATCTAACGAATTACAGTTATTAATAATTAAATTACTGAAGAAAACAAAAACTGCTACTGGTTTGATTGAGATAAGAGGTAAAATATCAGAAATAATATCAAAATCTAGTACATATGGAGAAATGCTCAATAGTAACTCGTTAAGATATTACAAGATCAAAACAATAGCAGACAAGATTTGTCCTTACGACCTTAGCATTCACAGGCGGCGATGCTTACCACTCAACTGTGGCTCACCGTTGTGAATGTCATGGCAACGAGAGCATGAGGTTCATCGTTTCCACAGCTCAGAAAGGGGCCCATGGCATTTCACTAACATTGAGGGACGAGGGTGTATGTGTTCCATGTCGGGCAGAAGAGCTAAATTTGTTCTTATGTAGATATTTTCAGATATTTCGACAAGAACAAAAACTGATATAATATCACTTTGAGTTATTGGTGCGATATTCTTTAAATTTTTGAATAACAAATCAAAACCACTTCGAGCTATAACAGCAAAAATTTTCTCGATTTGAGATTTCATTTAGATATTCTCGCCTGCCCGGGAAGAACCTCACGAAGAATCCTTGATGGAAATCCTGGAGATATTTTTGAAGAAATCCCTTAAAGAATCCTGATGGAAATCAATGGAAGAATCCCAGGTTTAATCTTTGGGAGGATCTCGAAAAGAATCCCAGGAGCAATAACAAAAAGAATCCCTGAAGAAATTCTGGAGAAGCTTTTGAAAGAATACCAGAAGGAATTCCTGGAGGCAACCTTAGAAGGAGACTTGAAGAGATCCAATGAGGAATCCTGAGTAGAATACCGGAGTTCCAGTAACAAAAAATATGGGACAAATCCCTACAAGATTCTCTGGATGATTTTTACGATAAATCATGGCAGGAATCCTAGGAGAAGTCCATGGAGAATTATATGGAGAAAGTGCTGACTGTTTCCACAGAGATCCTTGTGTGGACCTCTCAGAAGAATAATGTCTTCGGCAAAGCTACTCAGAAGACTAAGGATATTCACATAGAAAGCAATATAGTTTGAGAATCTCTCATTACGTGGCGCTATTGTTCTAAGATTCTTTTGGTTTAGTCTAAACGTCGTATATCTCACGTTCTGGACTACTTAGAAAAATACTGTCTTCGGTGAAGTTGCTGGGACGAATGAAATCTTTCAAACAACTAAATTCGAGATTTGCTCACCACATTGCTTTTGTATTGTGATGATATACGAGTTTGGTCTAAACGTAGTCAAAATTATATTGATTGGGAGACATTTCGAGAGTTTCTTTGGAATTTTATCAACAATTAATTAGAAACAGCTTTGGTATTTCTTTTGGCAACTGATTCAACACTTTCTTTAACCATTAACCATTAACTCATTAAGATTTTTTATGTTTGATGTTTTAATTATTCGGCTAGTATTTTGAAAAATCATCAGGGAATTCCTTTGGGAATTTCTTCGGAAATTTCTTCTAAAATATGCTTGGCAATTCTTCAGGAAACTCTTTTAGAATTTCTTCGGAAATTGAAATTCGATTATTAAGTTTATTTCCTTTGGAAATTGCTTCAGCAGTTTCTTCGGTAATTCTCTCTACAAATTCTTTGTTTTCATTTTGGCAATTTCGTTAAATAAATATTTCCTTTTTCAGAATTCGATCAAAAATTTTGAAGGAAATTTATTCTAAAATTGCTTTGAGAATTTATTTGACAATTACTTTTATATTTTTTTCTCATTGATTGCTTTCTTCAATTATATCTGCAAATTTGCTGTGAAATACTCTGGTAAAACCTTTGGTAATTTCTTCGACAATTTCTTTGAAAATTACACTGGATATTCCATTGAAATTGATCGGGCCATTCCTTGAAGATTTCTTTATGCATTTTTTTTTTAATTCTCTTGGAAGTGCCATTGACAACTTATTCTGTATTCTTTTTGAAAATTTCTTCAGCTTCTTCTGGATACTTCTTTGGACATTACTTTAAGGCGTCCTTCGGCAACTCTTTGGGAACTTCTCTTCGTCAATCACCTTAATTTTTCAAAATTCCTTATGTTATTCTTTTGAGATTTTCTTCGGCCATTCCGTTGTAAATTCGTTGTTTTTTTTTATTCGCAAGAGCGTATCTAAACGAGCATCATTAATTAATAATAAATAACTAATAACATACCGAATTTCGTAAGGAATTACCAAAGAAATTTTCTAAGAAATTACCGAATAAGTTCTCAAAAATTGCAACAGATATTGAAATTTACGTAGAAAAAAAATCTAAACATGTTCAAAAAACATTACAGAATTTTCAAAGAAATTGCTTGAAAATTTCTCTAAAGAATTACCGCAGAATTTTTCGATAATCCTTAAGGAATTGCCACAAGGATTTCCAAGGTAATTACTGAAAAAAAAAATCGATAGAAATTTCCGCAGAAACTACAGAGAAGATATTTAACGCTTTGATCAAACTGACTGCTTTAACCCTAGTTGGATGTTGGGGTCAATATGGCCCAGACAGGCACGCTGAACGAGTACCAGACCCGCGTGGTGCTCCTAGCGTAACATCATAGAAGGGTTGCAGAATACGAGTGTCACGTTGTGGGCGAATTTTGAATTGAATTGTTTTTTATGCGGAAGTTTTTACACTTCTGAGAAAATAGTAGTAGCATACGAATCCGGACGCGAGTTATGCAATGATTACATGAGGCTTTTATTCTCCTGATCCACTTAACCCTAGTAGGATGTTGGGGTTAATATGACCCACACAAACTCGCTGAACGTGCACTATGCCGTCATGGTGCGCCTAGCCTAATATCTTAGGTAGGTTAATCGAAGACTGTATCCTTCAAAGTACAGGATGGACTTGGGTTGAACTCAATCATCTAGAAATTCAAAAAACTGAGACCCGATTATCCAGGTGTCCATTATTTAGCAATAATGAGTTCGATTATCTGGGAAAAATAGCTCAATTTTCAGGGGAAGAAATGAAGAATGAATTTCAAAACACAACGTATTCTTGGTGAATGATATTATTCTTCAGAGAAACATTTCCAAAAACAGAATATTACCAAATGGTCCAGCACACCAGATGAGCTAGGTGACGCTTACATCAAACTGGTAGCTCTTAGTGAATTCTCGAAGTGTTTTCTATGTGAAAGCTCTTAATCTTGTGAGCAACTTGCCAAAGGCAGTATATAATGCTAACCCAAATGTCGGACATGGTGACTTGTGTAGCAGATTGCCGGTAGCTAATGTTCACGGAACCACCGTTTTACCGTGTCAACACATTCTTGACGAAGTTTCTTCTAAGTATCTCTCCGGAAATTTATTCTGTGGATTTCTCCAGGAATTCCTTCAAATAGGAATTCTTGCAGTAATATCTTATGGGAGCTTCATTCTAGGCATCTTCCAAGGATTATTTTTCTTGAAAGCCCTCCATACAGTGCATCAGGAGATTCCAGCTGGAATTCCGAATTCCGTCTGGGAAACTTCCAAGACTTCTTTCTAGGGTTTTCGTCTGGAATTCCTTTAAGATTTCTTCACAGTATTCCTCGGGATATTTATCCAGGCATTTCTACTGGGTTCCTTCCTGAGGTATTTCTAACTGAATTCCTTCTGCAGCAACCTCCAGAAGTTATTTTTTCGGGATTCCTCCAGGCGCTGGTTCTGCGTTCATCTTCAAAATAATCGTTTGGAGGTATTCTTTCTGATAATTCCTACAAGAAGTCCAATAATGGACTCTTTCCGAAATACTCATTGGGAATTTCTCCAGGCATTCTATCCGGAAACTCTTGAAAGAATACCTTCTAAAAATTCATTCAGAAGTTTTTTCGGAGAATTCTTTAAAGAGTTTCTTTAAAGCAGTGGTCACCAAACTGCGGCCCGCGGGCCGCGTGCGGCCCTTGGCCAGGTTTTGTGCGGCTCGCGAACTGATTTTGAAATGTATTAGAAAGTGGCCCACTCAATGATTCCATTGAGAAAATCGGAAATTTCACCAAAATTTAAAACTTTCATGTAAATGAATATTAACTACTGGAATTTTGCCAATATCATAAAGATTGTTTTAAGATAAGACTACTTTTTAGAATTTTGTTTAATTTAGTTAACAACTTCAGGGATTAGGCAAGATACTATTCAGTCTTCATTTCCCTAGCAATACTTTTGGGAATCCTTCTTAAAATATCTATTCTAAATCGGCTACAAATACATGCACACATTGCTCAAAAAATCATGTCAGCAGGCAAGCTTGCTATTTGATGAAAACATTCGCGAAATGATGCGATTTGCTTTCGACAACGAATACGTTTTCACCCATCCTCGCTTTATTCAATCAACCTCCCATACGAGTAGCACACGAACGGACTCAACACTGATCAGCATAGTTGACTCTTCCTTTTCGCCGATGAGCCGTTGCGTTCTAGCCAAGCATCTCTTTTCATCGCTTTCGATGCTTTTCGACAGCTTATCGCGAAGCATCGTTGGCTGGAAGCTTTATTAGTATGGTATCGGTACATGCGAATGTTGCTTCTGTGTGCGTGTCTAGCGTTCGTGCCGTAGCTTCACAAACCAACCTATTCGGTATGGTTCGGCTGTTCGGGCGAGCGTGTGGCGGCACAGTCAGATGTGTGCAAAATCGTTTGTGATTTACATCATGTTCGTTTTGCCACCTCTTTGCTGCTGGTCATCGCTGATCAGTGCACAGTTCAATCGCACGCGATAAATATACAGTTGATGAGTTGTGATGAGCACTAGTGAGGTGATCATTTGCATCATTGTCAGCAGGTTTTCCTTCAGTGGCTTCCCAAGAAATTACACAAGAAAAACTTTAAAAAATCAGGATCTCAAGTATCTCCAGGCAATTTTCCGATTTTTTTTCCCAGAACCCTGGAATCCCTACAATTCATTCTGAAATTTCTCAAAAATCACGAGAAGCCCCACAATTCCAAGATTTTTTAAATAAAGGGTTCGATATAATATTCAGAAGATCCCTAAGTTGGCTGTTACAAATTGCATTCGCAAATTTATCAAAACTGGATCTAGAGTTTTACACGAAATTTTCCCGTGTTCGTGTTTAGGACTTCGACAATTCTGCACTTATAATCTGAGCTATAAATACGCTGTAAGTTTAACCACAATATTCTTAAAGTGGTCCAAATTGTTCTAGCCAGCATCACTTTTGCTTATTTTTCGTATGACTTTTAGTCTGAAATAATTTGCTCAACATTAAATGCCAAAAAATACAAAACCTAAATGTTACGGTGTTGAAAATCGTGTTTTAATGCTCTACGATATACAAGCATTTTCAAGTGAAATAAAATCTCCTAATAACTCCAGAATTATTAGTTCTTTGCTCCTTGTTCAATAGTTTAAAAAAAAACAAACAAATGATTTTGTGTTGAATCTTGAAAATTGAAAATTGAAAAAAAAAATAAACTCTTGAATGACTTGCGGCCCGTGGTCTCCTTTCAAAATTTGATTTTGGCCCGCAAAGACAGGTAGGCTGAGGATCACTGCTTTAAAGGATTCCGCTAGGAGTCGTTCTGTGGATTTTACAGGTCTTTCTTTAGAGTATTTTTTCAAGAGTTTCATCTGAAGATTCCTATAGAAAATTTTTGCAATTACTACCCTCTAGGGAATCCTCCTGATGTTCCCTTTGGGGATTTATCCGGGTGTTCCCTCAAGGAATGCCTCCAGGAGCTCCTTCTAGGAATTTCTCCAGGAGTCCCTCTGGGAATTGCCCCGGGAATTCCCTCTGAGGATTCTTCCGGGAGTTCCCTCTGGGGATCCCTCTAGGATTTCTTTGTGGAGATTCTATCATTTCCTGAAGTTCTCTCTAGGAATTTCTTCAGGAGTTCTCGCTGGGAATTCCTCCAGGAATTCCCTCTGAAGATTCTTCCGGCAGTTCCCTCTGGGAATTTCTCCGGGAGTTCTCCCTGGAAATTCTTTGGGAAGTTCTTTCTGGGGATTCCTCCAAGAGTTTCCTCTGGGGATTTCTTCGGGAGTTCCTTCTGGTACGAAGTATTTATATTCTGAACAACTTCTTCGAAGACAGTATGTGCTGAAATCAGGCCTGCTAAATATCAGTCTCAGTGCCTGTTTTTCAGCCAAAAATGAATGACGTTTTCAGTTCCTCGATGTGATGACTGACAGAGTCCAAGAGCTCCATTCGTAAGCGACCCAACAAGGTCAATTCCCAATCATCCACACACTACTATGCCATTCGTCCCAAGCGGTAGCTTGTGAGAGTGAGTGCCCTATACGCTACCACACGGGTGAAAACACTCAACTACAGAAAATTGAATGGAAATTTAGCCCTGCCAACTCTCGCTTTCATTACGCTGCGTGCGAGTGTGAGTACTTATTTCATTCCGGTCCCGTGTTGCTGATCGGAAAACAACAATGACAGGAAAACCAAAACGGAGAAAATGAAAAAATGCAAAATATCGCTATCATGAAGACTTGTCTAAAAATTGCAGCCCTGGCTGAAATATTGTGCAATTCTCAAGATTCTCACCTTGAAAGTAGTGTCCTATAAATAGGAAGGTGGACGGATTTGGGTAAATAAAAAAACTACTTTGTAATTGGCCATCCATTGTTCCTAAATTTGCGTAGGCATTATTGATTATTATCACATATGTTATTATGCTGGTTGTGTGTAGGGGAACAAAGCCCAAAATACCAAGATGGGATAAAATGACCCAATTCATCAAATCATTTCAGAATGGGACTTGACCATTACTATAGGTGAATGGTGTCAAGATATGTTTGCATAGAACATTCTTCTAGAAGCTAGGCCGCAAAACCCACGAAAAATCTTTTGATTTTCCAATGAAAATTGGCAACTTCCGGTTTTTCGTGGTTGCAATTAAAGTTTTCTGGTGATTTTATTACCAGCCAAGTGTTTCCAACGAGATAGAGGCACACATGGAGACGCATGGTGGTTGATGTCTACGCTTTCCATATTAGGGGTCATTCAAATATGACGAACATCGTTTTGCGGGGAGGGGGTAACACTCCATTTATTGAGTATACGAAAAAAGCGGGACAGAGGGGGAAAATGAGTCGGAAATGAGCATGAGCATGAGCATGAGCATGAGCATAGATGACCGCACAATTCGTAGTTGCTACTCCGTAATTGACCAGAGCAATCGAAATTGCACAAGGAACCAATGAATAGGGCTTGGGACTAGCTTACTATTCTCAATGTACACAGATCGAGAGCTCTCAACTTTAATAAGGTCAATAACGGCGCCGGCCACGTCCTTAAGGTCATCGAGGATGGAAGGGAATGTTAGTAAGACAAACGTTGTTATAAAGACCGCGAATCGCTGCATCTCCACGTTTGTCTCAGGAAGGAATTTTTTGTTAGTAGGGTAAGGTACATTGTCAGTCCGGGAGTCACCTATGGTTGGTGATATGATTTGACAATGGATCAATATACACAAACCGCCGTTAACAACCGACCACTTTTCGACGCAAGAACTAGCCAAAAAGAAAATTCTATCGCGCGTCTCCACTCCACTAGGGAGCAGAAACCTTTAGTCTATTCCACACAGAAATACACTGAACGCGACTCACTTGTCGGCGCCCGGATTTTTTCTCGACCGGCGAACCCGAAGTAACATTTTTTCACTCTTTTGTGTAAATGCAAAAAATGAAAGAAAATATTTATTATCAACTAAAAGTGTATTGGAAACTAGCGCCGAAGGGAAGCGAAAAATTCGGAACCGACTCGAACCACGGCGCGCGCACACTCGTCCCGTCGTCGGAGCCCCGCAGAGAGAAGAGGAAAAAAAATCGCAAAAATCTAGCAAAGCGAGCGCGCGAAACTTTGGTGCTGCCGAACTACCGCACACTACTGACTGCTTGGCGTCCCGTCGTCGGAGCCCCGCAGAGAGAAGGGGAAAGAAAATCGCAAAAATCTAGCAAAGCGAGCGCGCGAAACTTTGCTGCTGCCGAACTACCGCACACTACTCAGAGGGGGAAAATGAGTCGGAAATGCCCAAAAACTAATGGACGTAATTTTTGAATGTTTTCATGAAGTGGCATCTTATCCCATGGCAGACGGCCTTTTTGCACCACTTCCGTTTTACGAAGCAGTTTTCAAAACCGCTAAAATTCGATGAAGATGCAATAGTTTAATAAATATTTTTGCTGAAGTATCGAGCAAATGTTGTCTAGTTGCTGTTAGTACTTTGAAAGCCTAACAAATGAGACTAATTATCATTGAACACGATGAAAGTTTGAAAAATGGCATCTTACCCCACTTCACCCTATCCATTCAGAACACAAACCCGTTGTTCATTTCTAAAGCGGACCCTATCAGTATATCAGTATTTTTTGGCGAAATACAGTTCAATCGAAAAAAATTTCAAAACCTATGAATCTGATAGAGTAAAGTGGGGCAAAAGTTCGAGTGGGGCAAGAGTTTCTTTTGAAGTTTTTGAGCTCAATTCAAATTATTTCTACTGGGTGTCAAGGTTGTTCGAAGCCTTTTTGAAAAAGAGTCTTTCACTCCAAAAATTATGAAAATTGATCAATAATTCGAAAAGTTATGACAAAATGTTGGTTTTTGATCAAAAAATTGTAATATGCGATGGTCCTTCCAACGCATGGAATGGAATTGTAATGAAATCGAATTCGATATTTTATTTTGGGGCGTAACTAGGTATATTTTGAAGATGCTTAAGCATGTATAACTTTTTGCAAAAAAGATTTGGAAATCATGTTTTACACATAGTGGGGCAAAAGTTCGAATTGTGGGGCAAGAGTTCGAGTCATGTAGCAACTTTAGGTAAAAACCTAAAATTCTGCAAAATGTATATATTATCTCTAAAAATGATGGAATTAGTGAGAAAATTCGATTAAAGTTGAAAAAATGTTGTTTCATCTGAATTTGGCGGAAAACTACTAATTTTTGGTGTAGTAAATTTCAAATTATTTCTACTGGGTGTCAAGGTTGTTCGAAGCCTTTTTGAAAAAGAGTCTTTCACTCCAAAAATTATGAAAATTGATCAATAATTCGAAAAGTTATGACAAAATGTTGGTTTTTGATCAAAAAATTGTAATATGCGATGGTCCTTCCAACGCATGGAATGGAATTGTAATGAAATCGAATTCGATATTTTATTTTGGGGCGTAACTAGGTATATTTTGAAGATGCTTAAGCATGTATAACTTTTTGCAAAAAAGATTTGGAAATCATGTTTTACACATAGTGGGGCAAAAGTTCGAATTGTGGGGCAAGAGTTCGAGTCATGTAGCAACTTTAGGTAAAAACCTAAAATTCTGCAAAATGTATATATTATCTCTAAAAATGATTTTTTTTTTTTTTTTTTTTTATCTGTATTAACCTAAAAATGATGGAATTAGTGAGAAAATTCGATTAAAGTTGAAAAAATGTTGTTTCATCTGAATTTGGCGGAAAACTACTAATTTTTGGTGTAGTAAATTTAACCCTGATTTGGGTAAAATCCAGATCGAACTTTAAAGTGTATTTCAGTTCCAACATCAAATATTAAATGGTTTTCAGTATTCAGATTACCAAAGTGTCGAAATAGTGTGCTACGGTTAGTGGAATTCCACAAACACTAGATTCGAACTTTTGCCCCAGTGGTGGGGCAAGAGTTCGAATTAGACACACACATACGAAAAGTGTTCTAACTCAAAATTGAAAAGACATTAGGCGTAACTTTGTTCAGCAATTTTTTAGCTAATGGATGGTAGAATCACCACTCGGTATTCATTTTTTTTATCTGCTTCGATTTTTTGAAAAAAGTTGAATTTTCAACTAAGGTCGAACTTTTGCCCCACCTTACTCTACATTTAAAAAAAAGTACTGATATTCATGATAAATACTTTATCAGCTTCATAGCTCGTGTAAAATCTGCTTAACCCTCGAGTGATTGCGTTGAATAAATTTCGCTTTTTGTACTCAGCATTAGCATGGTGCTGACAGTGGGGGGCAACCGCGCGAATCACAGAAGGTTAAGAAAAGTAGCCATCAGTCATGGCTCACTAGCTGGCCTGGCAAACATTGTCTTGCCCCCGGTTGACGTTCGACAACTGTTGGCTGCACGGCACTCACGATTGGTTTTATGTCGATTGTGTTGAAAATCTTCCCAGGTCATACTGCATTAGTGCTTTTACCATTTTCATTTCTTTTTAGATAATTTTCGTAACTTTTTGTACTTATAAACACAGCCACCACGAACACGAATCGAACCATGCAAGACTCATGCTGATCGGTCCACCCGTTCTTGAGTTTTGTTGCCTCAAAGGAACTTCAAACTCATTTTTATATATATAGGTAGATAGATAGATAGATAGATAGATAGATAGATAGATAGATAGATAGATAGATAGATATATAGATAGATAGATGAGCATAGATTACCGCACAATTCATAGTTGCTACTCCGTGATTGACCAGAGCAATCGAAATTGCACAAGGAACCAACACGCTAACGCCGCTCAGCACAAAAGTGCATAATTTCCAGACTACACCAAAAATGTGTAACCCTTGCACATTCACAAAATCAGCTCCTGTGTCCGCAAAATCGTTAAATTCACAAAAATGTTTGTACAGCAATCTAGCTAGGTTTACTAGTGACCTTGGAAAACAATAAAAAATCGACATTTCGCATCTAGACGAGCGTACGAGCTGTTTTTTGAGAATGTGTAACTGTAACACATTTTTGTGTGGTCTGGAAATTATGCACTTATGAGTAGGGCTTACACATTTTAGTGCTGAGCGGTTTTACTGTGAATGAATAGGGCTTGGGACTAGCTCACTTTTGCAATCAGTCATGTTTTAATAGAATGGAAAAAATGGATAGCCCCCCACAAGCTAAAGTACACTCTCAAACACCAGAAATAAGCTGCAAGTGGCGTGTGGCACTTCGAGGCGGACAGCTCAAACGAATTGATAGATGAAGTGCAATAATGGTGATAAGCCTGCTGCAGCCGACTTTCAATGTCACGTTAACATCGTGACAATTTTAATCAATCTAAATTGCATTATCGGCGAACGAAATCTACAGTGTTCTGTTTTGTATACCCGCGCGTAATAGTTATAGCACACTGCACTACCCAAGCCCGCTAACCCAAACACATTGCATCGAAGCAAGAAAATTTCCTCTCATCTGCTGTTCGAACGATGACAAATTATTTGATGATGATTAGAGCAATTCTCACTGTTTTTATACAACAACAGAACTACTTGTTATAATTATATGGCCGGATACATTCCAGGAACACTACATGAAAGTGTGAACTGAAGACACTATGCAAAGATATGAAATGTTCAATTGGAATTCCAAATTTACTGTCAATGTCATCCCAATCGAGCAGGGGACCTGTCAAACGAGCTTTAAAGGCATTGTTTGATAGCATCATCGTCATGATGTGGAAATGATCATCAACAGCAACAATCATCAGATTTCGTGTCTTTAGCATATAGTGTCTTTGGTATGAACGAAATATGCTAATATAAAACTATTAAACTATTTTTTTGAGTTGTGTCTCTTTAGCACAACGACGATTTATCCACTACATGTAATCATATATTTTAGACAAGCAGTGCTTGTGAAAATGTGATACACACTGGCAAAGAGGCGCACAAAAAATGTGCCTCTATCGATGTAAATAAATATGTTTTATATGTTTTTGTTTGGAAAAGCGGACGTTCAAAGCTCAACACATATCCAGTTGAACCTCACAGGTTTCAGAACGAGGAAGATGATCTTGGCGATCTTGGTGAATGCGCGCCGCGCCAAGAGCTGGCGGAAGATTATATGAACTATACACATGACTGCCGGTCATGCAATCGAAATTAAAACCATGTGCGAAAGTCGATGAAAAAATAAACCTTCTAGACATTCACGGAGAAACTCAAGTACCTAAATTTGAGTTTTTTTAAACTCACTTTTGAGTTCTTTTTTGTCTCCTCTCTCATCCACTCTCTTTGTTGTTGTCAGAGAGCGAAGAGCAAACCAACCCAACTTTGACAGTTCGGTGCGGGAAGCCAAAATTAAGTAAACAGCATTGAACTCAAATTTGAGTATTTTGAACTAGAAGTTGGGTGAAAAAAACTTAGCCGGTAGGTACTTTGCCGCACGGGATCAAATGTAAAAAACCCACTTCAACATCGCTTCCACGAACTCAAATATGGGTTCCCGCACGCAATCCCGAAGTTGGGTGAAATAAACTCATATTTGGGTACTTTGTTTTCTCCGTGTTGATTCAAATAGACCGACGGGCGGCTGAAAACATACAAGTACAAACTCAACAAAGGGTGTTAGGCCGTGAATGTTTTCAATTGGTTTTTCTTCATCCATTGTCGATAATTTCATTGCCTCATTTGAAACAGTTGTGGGAAATTGCTTTCACTAATGGCAGAACTTTCTTTTATTTCCGTTTCAGCTTCCTGAAAGAAGTGTTGGCCGCAAAAAACTACACATTAAAACCGAGGGTGGTTTTACCCGATGACTACGTCAAAGGTATTGTATAAATACGGCTGTGCACGTGAAAAATATATTTATATATAAATGTCAATTATTTTTCTTTATGTATGAGATACAATCGATAACATTTGTATATATGGTGATGATTTGACTGTATAAAAGCTGCAAATGGAGATTTCTATTTCTTTTTTGACCTTAGTATTGAATGCATGCTAGGACAAGAACTGTAATGCCATTAAATCTTGCAATTTGGAGGGTTTTCGCATCCCTGGAAAATCCCTAAAGGAATCTCTGCAGGAATTCTTGAAAGATTTCTGAAGGAATTCCTTTGCTAAAGCTGCAGAGGGTATCCTTGAAGAAAATCATGGATGAATTACTGAACAATCCGAGGATGAACTTCAAAAGGATTTCTGGGAGATAAAAAGAATTCATGGATGATTCTTGGATAATTTCCACAAAATTATCCTAAAGAGTTCCAATGTAAATCGCTGGAGGAATTCATCTAGAAATCCTTGAAGTAATTCATAAAAATCTACAGGTAATCCTGGAGAAATTCTTCGGTGCATCCCTGGAAAAGATGTTGGAAGGATTTCAAAAACTTCTGCAGAAACCTCTAAATAAATTTTTGAAGAGATCCCGAAATGAATTTCTGAAGGAAAAAATAGCGGAATTACTGAAGGCATCCCTCGAAGAACTTCCGGAGCAATCCAAGGAGGAATTGCTGGAAAATCCCTGGAACAATTCTATATGAATCCCTATAGGAATTCCTAAAGGAATATGCCTGGCGGAATTCCTGAATTTCTGAAGGGATTCCTAGATGAGTTCCTATGTGTGTGTCGTTGTCGATTCGGACGGTGTACGTTCTATTGTCGTCTAACGAGATTATCTCAGTTGCCGTTGAATTTGCTGCT
Organism: Aedes albopictus; assembly: GCF_035046485.1. Lineage (NCBI taxonomy): Eukaryota > Metazoa > Arthropoda > Insecta > Diptera > Culicidae > Aedes > Aedes albopictus. The sequence continues at coordinate 254,370,094 of NC_085138.1, read as the reverse complement.
ATAAATTGTTTAAATTACCTGGAAAACACAACCTCATTGGTACCGTAACTGTTGTTTTATTTATCTGCCGACTCCTCGCCGTTTTTGTGGAGAAAACAAGGAAATATTGACTGTTGAATATCGCCATGAATTGCAAGAAATGCGTTCTTCCAGTGGACACGAGAAGTCAGCCATTCATTCACTGCAATGGGTTGTGTGCCTCCATACATCACGCTGCTTGTGTTGGGTTGGAGAATGCTGATCTAGCTGCTGTGTCACCTCCAAAAAGAAACAGCTTTTGGCTGTGTGATGACTGTTTTGCCGAATTCATTTGTTGGAGAAACGAACGAACCGAGAGTGCTGAAGAATCATCTGCTCGACCCGATCACTCACTCAGTCAAAAGCAAGAATATGCACTACAACGCGATGTCGATGAGCTAAAGGCAAAAGTTGAATGTTTACTACTGTCCACGCTAACTACTACTGCAAGCTGCCATCCGAACACGGAGATGATTCGTCACTCGACCCCAAATTCATCACGGCAACCCGATAGAGAAATGAGCGGTATAATCGATAGCAGTGTAACGCCAAGTGCAAGTGTACCTATTGTTTCGGAACGATTAACGAACTCGACTGTAGGAGATGAAAATTTCGCATTGTTGCTGACAAACATAGATGGGAACGTTTCCGAGGAGGATATCCAACTGATGGTCGCCCGATGTTTAGGAGCCTGTGATGCTGAGTGTAGGAATGTTAGAAAGCTTGTTCCACGATGGGTTGATTGTAGCGCACTTGATTATGTCTCGTTTAAAGTAATCTTGCATTGCAAATGGAAAGCGACTGCAATGATGTCAACTACATGGCCAAGATACGTTAAGATTCGTGAATTTAGAAGAAGAGAATGCACGTGGAAACCCGATATTGTGTAATTTGTCCCATTAGAGTGTATTTTTAGTAATACGTGCGCTTTTTTTTTGTTGATTTCTGTTGTTTTTTTTTTTTGCTTTTGTCCCCTGTTTTGTTAATGTATACGTTCCAATGTATAAATAAGTGAAATAATGTAGTATGTCATGAGTTTCAATATTGTTTAGAATAAGTACATTCAATAAGACTAAAACAAGTCCGTTGAATTAATAAACGAATAATAATAATAATAATAATGTATTCTAGGAGGAATCCCTGGGGAAATTTTTGAAGAAATCTTTTGAAGATTTCCTCAGGAAATTCCTAGAGGAATTTCTGAAGGAATCCATGGGAAATTTCCCTAAAGAAATCCTTGGAGAATGTCCTGGAGAAATCCCTAAAGCAATTTCTGGAGGAATCTCTGGAGGAAATCCTATAGAACAGCGTTTCTCAAACTATGGGTTTCTCAAACCCACTGGTGGGTCGCGGGCTGATTTTTAGTGGGTCGCGAAGGCTTGGACGATATTGTAATAAATCACCTAATAAACTTACATCAAATTGTATTGCAAGCCATTTTCTAATTTACAAATACCCCCTTGGAGAATCAGCAGTTATTTGTAGAAATTCGGTTTCTCGTTATTCAAAATTTTTTATTATAAGTTTAAGTCAGGAGTATATTTAATATTGATAATACTGAGATTCTGAAACTGGGAATTTTCAATCAAAAGTTTTAAGATTAGGGTAAAATTTTAGATTTTTCTTGTATTCTGTAAAAAAAATCAATACTGGGCAAAAATTTCGAATGAGTGTAATCAGCCTTGTACCCCTTAACTCCGTCCTCCTTTGCTTATCCTTTGTAATCTTCCGAAGTGTCAGTTATCTACTGTCAAAGGATAGGCAAAAGAGGGCGGAACCAAAAGGTACAAAACTGATTAAACTCATTCGAAGAGGGTGTTCTGCTTAGCGGGTTCGAAAAGTCGGAAAAACAGCAAAAATTTATCAAACTTCGACAAGAAACTTTACCTAACTTTACTTAAGACGAAGACAAGAAACCATTTTTCCCTTGAAAAAGGCCACACCCAATGGCCGAAACGTCGGGTAAAATAAACATATAACGTCTAATTAAGTGTATGACTGAGATAGCCGAACATAAAAGTTAAGAAACTTTACCTTTACCGAATTTCAGCAAAGCTAAACTTCGATAAACTTTTGCTGAATTTCAATAATCCTCAATTTTACAAAAATCAGAACATTTTAAAATTGAATAGTATTTACAATCCGATCTTACATTTCAAAGTAGATTTTAAATATTTGGAATGCGGCCAGGGTTTTTATAAATTGTCCCTCTGTTATTGGCTATTTCCGGTCAAAATTGGTTTTAGGCGGAATTACTTAATAGCTTCCGACGTTTCGGCCCTTGGTTTGGGCCTTCCTCAGGGTGGTTATAGGCGTGCCGCTAGCGTTTCATCGCCCTTTGCTGGGCTGTGGGCTGTCGGAATGGTGGTTTGTCTGCAAGTTTTGTTTCTGATTTTGGATGGTGGTGTGTAGATTTTGAGGGTGAATTTTTGGATTTTTGTTCTTGCCACTTCACCAACCACTAACATGGCGTCTAGACACTGTGTACTCTGGGTGGGTCGCCAAATTCTATGAAAATCAAAAGTGGGTCGCAAGCTGAAAAAGTTTGAGAACCCCTGCTATAGAAATATCTGGAGGAACTTGTGAACAAATTCCTGGCGTAATCCCTAGAGGAATTCTTTGAGGAATTAATGGAGGAATTTCTAAAGAAATACCTGGAGGAATTTCGCAATGCTCTTGAATGGATTCCGGGAGCAATTTCAGGAAGAATTCCTGGAGGAATCCTTGCATGAATTCCTGGAGGAATCCTTAGAAGTGATCTGGGTAGAATCGCTGGAGAAATTCTGACACAAAAACGCTTGAGAAAATCCCTGGAGAAATCCATGGAGGAATTCCTGGATAAATTCCTGGAGGAATCCATGGAAAAAATACTGGAAAAATTTCTGAAGGAATTCCAGGAAGATTTCTGGAGAAATTCCTGAAGGAATGGCTGAAGAAATTTCTAAAGGAATTCTTGGAGGAATTCCAGAATCAGTTACTGGAAGAATTTCTAGAGGAGTCCCTGGAGAAAACCCTGAATGAAATCCTAGAGAAATGCCTGCAGGAATTCCTAAAGGAATGCCTAGAGGAATTCCTAGAGGAATCCCTAGAGAAATCTCTTGAGGAATTCCTAGAGGAATCATCCAGAAATAACTGGATAAATTTCGGGAGGAATTTCTGATCCATTCTTGGAGGAATTTCTAAAGGAATTCCTGGAGTTGCCCTGGCCGAATTCTTGGATGAAATGTTGGAGGAATGCCTGGAGATAATCCTTGAGGTATCTTTAGTGCAATCTCTAGTGCAATCTCTAGAGGATTCCCTAGAGGAATGCCTGGAGGAATGCCTGGAAGAATGCCTGGAATCTCTAGAGGAATGCCTAGAGAAATGCCTGGAGGAATTCCTGCATACATTTCTATATATTCCTGCAAAAATTCCTGGATGAAGAACTTTTCTGGAGAATACCTGGAGAATCCAAAAGAATACATGCTAAAATCTCCAGCAGAACAACCGGAGGAATTCCTGGAGAAATCTTTGGAGAAATTCCTAGAAAAAAAAATAAAAGAACTTTTGGTGGTATCCTTGCATCAATTCCTAAAGTAGTTCTTGGAGGATCTGTGGACGAATATTTGGAGGAATCCCTAGATAAATCCCTGGGAAAACTCCCGGAGGGATTTTTGTAGGAATCTCTTGAGAAATTTCTGGAGGAATCCCTGGAGAAATTCCAGGAAAATTTTCTGAAGAAATCTCAGGAGCAATTTTCGAGGGAATCCCAGGAGGAATTTCTGAAGAAATCCAAGGAAGAAGTGCTGAAGAAAATCGATCAAAAAACGATCAAATCTGACTATACATGTAAATGGTTGCTCCTCCGTGATGGGCTGGGACACTCCACTTATTCTCAAAGTGCAATTTAAGCAGCTCATACATTTTGATCAATAACGGCGCCGGCCACGTCCTTATAGTCAGTTGGGAAGGGAAAGGAATGTTAGAGTGTACTGGTTGTTGCTACTAAAGACCGAGATCACCTCTGCATCCCCAAAACCAGCACGGACTGGGGTATTTGTTAGACGGAAAGGATGGGAGATCTGGGAGTCACCGTTGGGTCGGTTATGCGATCCATGGGGATATTTATAGTGTTCGTAAGGTGATAGATTGTGTGGTGATTACTATGAAGGACAAGTGGCACAGCTCGCTTTGGTTGCATAACTTGTAGGCGTTATATGTGCATTGTGCTGTTGGAATTTGGTGAAAACATTCGCGAGATGATGCGATTCGCTTTCGACAACGAATACGTTTTCACCCTACCTCGTTATATCAAACCGACCTCCTGTACGAATAGCACACGAACAGGCTCGATGCTGATCAGCATTGTTGGATGCTCCTCTTCGCCGTTGAGCTGATGCGTTCCAGCCAAGCCTGTCTTTTCATCGCTTTCGATGCTTTTCGATCACCTTTTCACGAAGCATCGTAGGCTGGGAACGTTATTGGTGTGGTGTCGATACATGCGAATGTTACTTCTGTGTGTGTCTCGAGCGTTCGTGCCGTAGCTTCTAAAACCAACCCATTCGGTGTTGTTCGGATGTTCGGGTGAGCATGTGGCGGCACTGACAGATGCGTGCAAAATCGTGTGTGAGTTACATCATGTTGGTTTTGCCACCTTTTTGTCTATGGTCATCGCTGAGCAGTGTACAGTTCAATCGCAAGCGATAAGAATACAGTAGATAAGTTGATTGAACATTCGTGAGGAGATTTTGAATCATTGTTTTTGCAATTCGTGTCTGGTTCTAGCGATGGCTATGAACATATCAGGCCAAACATTTCAATAGGTCCTATCTGCATTTGAGAGGCTCTCTTTGTTCACTTTCTCTTTTAATTATTGCAATGTAATGGTACACTTTTTAACTATTTTGCAGTATAAATCAAAAGACGATTGTTTTGATCTTGAACAGCAGAGAGAAAGAGAGAGATTGCTGGATGGATTGAAAAATAATTGCTATTATTCAGTCATTCGTATTGTTGCAAGCAAAAGCACAAACAAAATCTTCATGCAGTACTGAATACCAGCAAAATTGCGGTGAATGAAAAGTTTCAGGAGGAACTCCTGAAGAAATCCCTCGAAAAAAAATCCTGGAGAAATTCCTGGAAATATTCCTGGAGAAACCCCAAAAGGAATCCCGGAAGGAATTCCTAAGGAAATCACTCGTGATGGAAGTCCTGGGAACTTCTTGCAAATAATCTAAGAGGAATTCCGAAAGGAACCCCATGAAGATTTCCTGGAGGAATTTTTAAAATAATTACTGGAGCTGAGAATCACTCTAGAATCACAGAAGGAATTCTTCCTAATGCATCACGTTGGGAACAGCTCACTGACGTAGTGTACGTTTTGGGTAAAAAATGTCCCTAGTTTTTTTAATCTGTATTAACGAGATTTTTAGCCCAAGGCTAGTTCATCTCGGGACCCACGCTTTACTTCCCTTCCGAAGGAAGAACTTACATTTTGCGAGTTTGTCGGGAGTGGGATTCGATCCCAGGTCCTCGGCGTGATAGTCAAGTGTTCTAACCATCACACCAGGTCCGCTCCGCTCATGTCCCTAGTGTGCAATGAGGGTTAAGGATTTATTGTACAAAATATTTAAGAAATTCCTGGAACAATTTTTGAATAAGCTCTGTTAAAAACTTCTGGAAAAATTAGTTGATGAAACTCCTACAGAAATACTTCAAACAATTCCAGATAGAATTGTTGTGAAATTCTTTGAATAATTTATGGTGAAATCCCTGAAAAAATATCTGAAGAAATACATGCAGAAATACTGAAAAGGGTTTCTGGTAAAACTCCTATGGGAATCCTTGGAGATATGCCTGAAGTAATTGTTGAAAAAAGCACTGGTACAATCACTGTAGAATCTCTGCAGATATTCCAGGTGAAAATCCTGGAGAAATGTCTGGTGAAATCCATAGAAGAATTCTTGATGGAATCTTTAGAGGGATCCATGCTGGAATCACTGAGAGAAGTAATGGGAAAATTTCAGCAGGAATTCGTCGATGCATCCTTGCAGAAGTATCTATAAAAAATCTGAAGGAAATTTGGTAGAAATTTCCTAGAGGCAAGACAGATAATACTCAATTTCTTAGGTGTGTGCACACGTAAGAACTATTTACACCCACGAGACGCGACAACGAGAATGGACACAACACGTTTTGTTCTTACTAACGAGGTTAGTAAGAACAGAACATGTTGTATCCGTTCTCGTTGTTGCGTCTCATGGGTGCAAGACAGATATACCGTGAGCATTTTTTTTTTCAGAGTGTTGCTCAACATTCTTCTGGCTTTCATAAAGTGTTGCCTGGTACCAGAGCAAAATCGATCAGTATTGCCCGATTTGTTGAATTCTGCAGACGTTTCCGAATGGATTCGACGAAAAATAGTTCCTCAGCGTGGCTCTACCCCATTTGGCATAAAAGCCATTTGACATAACAAGGATTATGCACATTATTATCAAGAAGTTATTATGCCAAATGGCATTATGCCAAATGGGGTAGAGCCCCTCAGCGTTGCTCAGAGTTGCTCCGGATTGCACAATGTCTTGCCTCTAGGGAATTCCTGAAGCATTTTTTTAACAACCTAAAACGATCACGATCGAAACCCCGCAAGATGTCCATGAAGGAACTCACGAAGGAGAAGGTCCTGGAGAAGCCGCTTGAGGAATTTCTGAATGAATCCCTGGAGAAGTGCCTGAAGAAATACCTGGATGAATTTCTGAATGTTTCATAATGAAATCTCAGGACCATTTAGAATGCTGGATCTTCATAGCGATAATCATTTTGAATGTCGCCTACAAAGTGTTATCCCAGATTGCCTTCCATCGTCTGACACCTAAAGCGAATGAGTTCGTGAAAGGTATCAAGCCAGCTTCATCGAAGGCCCGTCGACAACAGACCAGATCTTCCCCGTACGATGAATCATACAGAAAAGCAGAGAATATGAGGTCCAAACGTGTCATTCGTCTATCGAAGTCAAGGCGGCATACGACAGTATCGACCGTACAGAGCTATGGAAAATCAAGGGAGAGACGGCTTTCCTGGGCAGCTCACGAGACTGCTCAAAGGAACGATGGGCAGTGTGCAAAGCTGCATCAGGATTTTTGGTGAACGATCCAGCTTATTCGGGTCTCACCGGGAAAGGGCGAACTCTCCTCAAGTGTTCTGTCTAACATCGCTCTGGAAGGTGCGATACGGCAAGCCGGGCTCAACAGCCGCTGTCGATATTCACGAAATCTGGTCAATTTGTGTGCTTTGTGGACAACATGGATATTATCGCCTGAAAATTTGTGTGAGCTTCTTGAGAGGAGAATCAAAATGATCAATGCTACCCCGTTTTACAGGGCTAGGTTATTCTACATTTTGAAAATATCTCAACTAAGAGGGACTTGTTTGCAGCTATAGCTTTACTATTCATACTCAAAATTATTACTTATGATTTAAACTAAATAGGGTATTGTACCATTTGGGCAGGTGTACCTATTTTGGGCACTTGTCGCTATATCTAAGTCAATTTCAAACCGATTGATTTGAATTTTCGTACAGAGTTAGATACTGTACCTGCCTAACTCTAGACAAAATTTCAAATCAATCGGTTTGAAATTGACTTAGTTATAGCGGCAAGTGCCCAAAATAGGAACACCTGCCCAAATGGTACAAGACCCTATGATGTTTTTCTCCTCAAAATTGCTCGACTTTTCCTCCTTTCGGTGGTTTATTTATGCCTCGCTGGGGCGCATTATATCTTTTGAGTTGAGGCTTTTGTGATGAACAAGAGAAAGCCATTAATCCATTACTGAAAGGGCCAAACGATAGGTAGCCGCAATGCATCATTCAACTTAAATACACTACTTCTTGAAAATGAAATCACCTGGTGAGCAGTAATAATAATAATTCGTCAACCAGGCCAGGCCATCCACTAGCACTGTGCCAGCCCAGCATGTTTAATTCACAGCGCCCTTCGACAGAAAAAGAAACGTATGGCGTGACAAGGATGGTTTTGTCTTCAGAATTGTTGGTGAATCACCTAGTTTTATTTCTCACATCAGGTCGTTTCCAGCTCCAAGTGCTAATGAGAACGAAATGACCTGTCTGAAAAGGGCCAGTCATTCGACATACTGTTCTTTGATGAAAGGATTACTGTGAGTTGCGGCTTATTATGAGAAAACTTGTATTTCAGAATTGTATTCAAGGTGAACAGCATATGTCAAAATATTCAAGGATAAAGATATTGGTTTCGTGGGTATTTTCAAGTTAAAAGCTTGTGCTCCCCTTTGCCAAACATTAATGTTAATCTAGATGCTAGAACAAATCAAACTATCAAATTAGGCTGTGAAAGTCAAGTCAAGTGCAATCCACAGGTTCCATCCCAAGCAACACACATGTTATATAAAAGTTACGACAGCGCAAGTTTTGGTTGTATAGAAAATTATTTTACGTTATTTCAACACTATGTTAGAATTACGTAAAATAAACTTCTATACAACCAAAACTTGCGCTCTCGTAACTCTATTATAACAAGTGTGTTGCTTGGGATGCAAAGGGTAATACTTAGTAATACAAAAAAAAAATTAAGAAGAATCTTTGTAGTAAAAATAACACCACATCTTTAAGATAATTTCACAAATATCAACACAGCTCACAATGAAACAACTGTCTGTGTAGAACCTTTAAACTAATTGCAATTGTACGGTAGTCACCTTCCTCCATGCAGATGCTATTATTAAAAAGTTTGCGGAAAAAAATCGCGTGAACAAAATCCACTAATTAATTGACATATATACATTAATCAGCACAAATATAGCAGCTGTTGAACAACGACTGCTCGTCACAATAACTGCCTCACCCGGAAGCAGACAGTACAAGCAATGCGGCATTACCCATTGCACTAAAGGCTCATCCGACCCATCGTTCGCCGCATTTATCGTGATTTAATAATTCACATCAAAAACTTTTTGCCGACCGTTTCATTGCCACGCTGGTTGCTTCGTGAAGCTTTCCGTTTGGAGAACGGGAAGATTTTCATGATTTCCACTGAAAAGCGAGACAGCTGAAACACTTCGTGCCAACATTTATTAAGATGTTGATGGGTTCATAGCGAAGCAATTACTCAATTTCTAGGAACTTCGTGTTTATTAATTAGCATGAGCAGCAGCGACTTTTTATTGGTTTCAAATCAAAAGTATTACCTGTTTCAGCAAATTGAACATTTATAATTGAACCCGGAGAGGATTAACAGCTTTGGATTGTCTTCTTCTTCTTCTTCTTCTTCTTCTTCTTCTTCTTCTTCTTCTTCTTCTTCTTCTTCTTCTGCTTCTTCTTCTTCTTTCTTCTTCTTATTGGCGTCACGTCGCAACTGGGACAAAGTTTGCTTCCAGTCATAAGCAATCATCAATTTTTCAAAACTTTTTTTTTGCGCTAAATCACAAAACCTTCATTGGTTTCACTGGTATACAGATGGTGAGTAGAATGCTAATAGAATGCTGACCTACGCCCAGGTTGAGGCCTAAACGAGCAGCTGCCAAGGATGGAGATCATTAACTTTAGTGAGTGAGAATCTATCAAGTGGCTCATCTAGGAGTTCTCGTTGAGATCACTCCAGGATTAGCTCTGCAAATTCCTATGAAAATTCTTCCAGAGCTCCTTTAGACACGCTTCCAGAAATTTATCTAGAAATTCTGTTATGAACTCGTTCTGAGTTTCTTTCATAAAATAAGTTTCTAATATTGTACCTTTGAGTTAATAAGATAATTTTGATCGTTTGTCCAAATAGAGCCCCACACCGGATACTCCTTGAAGATGTTAGACCACTTATTCAAATAGCAGTTAAAAGATTAACTAACACACCTCGTTTTCCTTTCTCTTTCCAGAGGTAAGACCACCCTCGAAAAAAGGCACCCCCGTAGTGGTAGAATTCAGCATATTCGTCGTCGACATCAACTCGATCAACGTGGAGGATATGGATTTCAGGTACTGGTTGATGAAACGAACGCTTCCTTAATTGGCATCCACTTTGTTCAATTTCCGCTTCCGCGCGCTTCTCTTCCTACCTATCGTTTAACAAAGAAAACCCCCTCTCAATTTCCACCCATAATGCGACTCCGAATTCGACGGCCACGACGATGATGACGACGATGACGACGACGACGAACAAACGCTGTGCATTCCCTTGCAGAGTAGATATGTTCGTGCACCAGAAGTGGGTCGAGTCGCGACTGGACTTGCATGACGACATCTTCGAGGATGGCGACGATCACGTTATACTTCCGCCGGAGTTTTTCGACAACCTGTGGCAACCGGATCCGTACTTTCTGAACTCGAAAATATCAGGTGAGTTCTGCATTTTTGCCAGTTGGCGCCAAATAATGAATGTGCTTATCTTCACTGCAAAACAAAACGACTCTTATCATATAAGCAGTCGTCCCATTTTTCACTCCATGCATTCTGTGTTTTTTTATGGTTTTATACAACCACAAATATATGTTAGAGTGAATTTCAAATTAATATGCATGTTTTTTTGTTCCTTGTATGTCATTTAGCAAGTATTATTTGCAGCTTCTTGGCGTTTCGTTTTAAATTTAATGAAGGAAACTTGCTTCGCCAAGACGGATAGCTTAAGGAGTTTCTACAACATCATTGAAGTACATATAGACAAAAGATCATAAAACTCCATTTATTTCCGCCGCTTTTGAGATTTGCATATCGTGTTTATCTCGTATGTATTAAATGATGCTGTATCTTGGGTCGTTAACCCTTGTTCGCCGTGCGATGTGACTCCCTTCACCGCACTTCTTGCAGAGTTCTTATGGGGATCTTAACACTCCCACGACTTGTGACCTTACTCAAAGCAGTTGAAGCACGCCTCTGGCGGAATTGGCCGCCTTATTAACGTCCCGTACCGAGAGCTAAACCTGGTTATCTCGTCCAGATTTTCACAGTGAACGGTTAGATCGCCTGTGTTGGCAGGGCTCTTGAATCTACCTTTATTCCCTGGATTTCTTGGGATAACACCAGATAAGACGTAATCGTTTTCCCGTCCTGGTGGTTTTTCTTATTAACACTCAGCAACAAGTGCTGAATTTAGCCCATAATGTTCCCCAGTACGTTGGCGCACTTAATTGCTTCGGTCCTGAAGAGCAGCGCTTCGCTTTTATCACACTTGCGGGTTGATCTAGCCTTATTTCATTTCTCAAGTTCTTCGTTTTGCCTACTGCAATCCAGGTGTTCTCTTTACCATGGTCCGGCTGATTCCTGGCCTTCCGTGAGGGATCAACCTTTTTCAGCTCACCTTTGCCCTGGATTCCCTTTTCGTGTTTTGCAGCTTACTTGCGTGCTTTGCTACCTGCTATAGCCGACATCTTCTCCTTGGACGGTCTGTCGTCTTCTTAAGGGTGCTACTTGCTCCCAGCGGGCCGTCCTTCACCGACAGGGCATTACATCTGCTTCGGCCATGCAGCTCGTGTCAGAAGGCGATTACCTGCAGGATCTCGTGTTCTCGTCTACTTGTGCTCATCCACCGTGCCTCATTCTTCAGCCAAAACGTCGTATTCTTTCTTGGCCAAAGCCACCGACTTTCCGAGTTTCAGCAGGTCCTGCTTGTCGTCCGTGCTGATGTTGTTGGGACTGCTGATGAGTTGCTTTACGACTACCATCATCTTAGGTAGGGAATCGCGCCACTTGGGCGGTGGCTTCTATTTTCGTCTGTTTTCCACTATAACTCAGTCAAATTTGAACCAATTGACACAATTTTTGGAATGCAGTGAGATATGTATAGTATCTACCCGTGTACAACATTTCAAGTCAATTGGTTCAAAATTGACTGAGTTATGGTGGAAAACAGACGAATATAGAAGCCACCGCCCAAGTAGCGCGATACCCTAGCCCACATCTATTACGGTTCAGCATTAGCATGAGCTTTGCGCCGCTCATCTACGCTTCTTCTCCTGAGTCTGCTTCGCTACTACAACTCCTGGCTGGTGTTTCCACCCTTGAAGTTCGTCGAATCGTCAGTCAAAGCGATATCGTTTCTGGGTCTATATGAGCGCTGTGGTCAGCGGTCGTACTGGAGTTTCAACTTCACGTAAAATATGAGTTTGTCATTATAAGTGCTTCCGAACTTGACTTGACTGTTAAGTACATAACCATGCTAGCACCCCTCGAAACCCAAAAGATGCGTTAACGGAGCTTGTGGGGTACCTGGGCAGACCAGCCCCCCAGCCCCAAAGTATTTCATCTCTTACCGCGTAAATGCAGGGCGAGGGCGTGGTGGAACTCCTTTCCCATGCCACTCGTGGGCTCCAAAATGAGTCAAGTTAATAAAAATCTATCGGTGCACAGTGTTCGAAATCGATGATTTTACGATCAAAATTAAATAACTTTTTTTAGGTTGGTTCTAGAGGTTTGGCGTGTTCTACAAAGTTTTTCTGCATGTTAAAAGGCGTCTTTTGAAAAAATGTAATTAATGATCAATCCCCCTAGAAGTGAGATAAAATTTTTATTTTTTCAAAAAATTTTTTTAGAAGTTTGATGTCTTCGGCAAAGTTGTAGCTCATGATAAGAGAAAAAAATCTGTAGAACATGTCAAAGCTCCACCTTTTACGGTTTTCGAGATATGGAGCATTTTGTGCAAAGTTCCCCTAAAATTAGTTTTCTCAGTTTAGCTTCAACAGATAAAATCCTACAGTTTTGTGACCTTCTACAAACTTGTTTATGTCGTCAAAATACACATTTCTTCCGAAGATATTAAGTCATTATATCTTAAAACAAAAAAGTTATAGGCAAATGTATCATATTTTAAGGTGTACTTTCACCTTAAGTAACTATTTCCGGCGCAAAATGGCGCAGATGGCTCAGTCGGTAGGTGAAAGATTAGACATTTTACTATCTCTTGAGGGTGAAAACCCTCGTGCGCAATAGTGGGAAAAGTGTTTTAAATACAAGGCAAAAACATATTATTTTGCCTGTCATACAATAAAAAAATTAAAAAAAAATAAGAATTTCGCAGTAATTTTTAATGCCCTCTGTTGCTTCCGGCAAAATCTTTACAACGTTTTTACAGAAAACGGTGAGTTTTTATCACTGAAAATTGAAAAACCATAAGAAAAGTATTGTTTTAACCCGAGAGTTATAGTTATAGTTAGTTCTAAATAAAAGTATTGAATTTTTCAAACTTATGACAACATATGCCCAAACCAACCCAAACGCTTGACTACCTACCCAATTCAATAAAATTCAATGTCTACAATGGTTAGAATAGTAAATGCGTTTTGATAAATACCTTCGCAGCTCTAATTGTCTTCTTTAGCGATGTTGAGATACTTCCATATTCTGAATCTGCATGCCAAGCTGAGCCGAAATCCAAATTTTCATTCATTTTGGTGCCCGGGAACCTATTTAAAAATCAGTTAGAGGTTTGTATAGGGGCGATTTGTCGAATCACCCCTCGTCGCATTTTGTATTGGGCGAAGCTGTCAAGCAATTGCCCAGCTGTCAAAAGGCGATTTAAAAAAAATCTCTTTGTAATTGATTTGAGGTATCAAAATAAAGTTCAAAAAATCTGAAAAAATCATAGTGGCTCAGAAAGAGGTGCTCTTTCGTATAAAACTAAAAAATCAATAAATTTTACAATATTCAAAAACCGTATTAAGATAGTTTTTATATTTTGACGATTTTCTGGTGAAAATAAAGCAAATCGTTTTTATCAAATGTTCAATTTGGGCTTCTAAATCATTATTTTTATTTATTTTTCTTGTATTACAGGCAAAATAATATGTTTTTGCCTTGTAATTAAAACACCTTTCCCACTATTGCCCACGAGGGTTTCCACCCTCAAGAGATAGTAAAAAGTCTAATCTTTCAACTACCGACTGAGCCATCTGCGCCATTTTGCGCCGGAAATAGTTATTTAAGGTGAAAGTACACCTTAAAATATGATAAATTTGCCTATAACTTTTTTGTTTTAAGATATAATGACTTAATATCTTCGGAAGATATGTATTTTGACGTCCCGAACAACTTTGTAGAAGGTCACAAAACTGTTGGGTTTTATCTGTTGAAGCTAAACTGAAAAAACTAGTTTTAGGGGTACTTCGCACAAAACGCTCCATATCTCGAAAACCGTAAGAGGTGGAGCTTTGACATGTTCTACAGATTTTTTTCTCTTATTATGAGCCACAACTTTGCCGAAGACATCAAACTTCCAAAAAATTTTTTTGAAAAAATAAAAATTTTATCTCACTTCTAGGGGGATTGATAATTAATTACATTTTATCAGAAGACGCCTTTTAACATGCAGAAAAACTTTGTAGAACACGCCAAACCTCTAGAACCAACCTAAAAAAAGTTATTTAATTTTGATCGCAAAATCATCGATTTCGAACACTGTGCGGTGCCGGTAACGGTGAGGCTAACTCTTTTGCAATAAGCGGGTTGGATAGGTCTCCTTGAGAACTGAGGAGTCAGGAGCAGGAAGCTGCACACGCAGCTCCAGCGTGAGAGCTCCGATTCATTCACCGTCTAGCCTGCCGGGGCAGATAGTGGACAGAGCGTGATTAATGAGGGCCATCCCATCAATCAAAAACGAGACGGGCTGTCTGCAATGGAGGTGGCTGTGCAGCAGCTTGGCAAGATCATCGACTTTGCGTCCACGAAGTCCAACATAAGCAAGACCCTAAAATGTATCTGTTGCGATTTCGTAAGTCAATGGACGATCCCAAGCAAGATCACGAGAGATTCGTGAAAACTGCAGCTGCGGCAGAACCGGCGAAAGCACGAAGACTACGAAGTCTACCCAGACGGAGGCTTTCGCTTTCGCAGGAAGCCCAAAAGGTGTGGCAGATGCGGCTGCTTTTGATAAGTACTCACAGGCTAGGCTAGGCGGATACTGAACCCGGAGGTCGGCAGTAATGCCGGCAAGTCGGACCCCAGCCAGGCGTCTCGGAAAGCTGGAAAGGGTTGACCTGAAAAGGCTGACCCGTACTGGATAGAAGGGAACAGGGAGTTGTAACCGTTGTTGGGCTCTCAACAATAGAGAAGAGTGAACCAAGGGGAGAACCCCCATTGAACGAAAGTCGAGCGGAAGAGAAAGAAGAAAAACCGCTAGTCGAGGAGGTTAGGGACGCCAAAGCAAGAAGGCGAAGAAGAGTAGGTGCCAAGCGCGTAAAAGGCGACGCACTCGTCATCAAGACCGAACAGTCTAAGTACTCGGACGTCTTGAGGACGATGCGAAGCGACGCCAAGCTGGATCTGGGAGCCGACGTGCGCAGTACTAGACGTACTCGTACGGGCGCAGTGATCCTTGAGCTCAGGCGCGACAAAGAACGCAAGGGCGCAGCCTACAAAAGTCTGGCGGAAAAGGTCCTTGGTGAAGGGGTTAAGGTGAGGGCTCTCACACAAGAGGCGACTCCGAAGGTTAAAGTCCTAGATGAGGTCACCGAAGTGCTAGAGCTAGTCACGGTGCTTCGGCAACAGTGCGAGGTGTAGGTGGCCGCCGCAGCCGTTAGGCTATGGAAGGAGCTGCCAGGGACATAGTTAGCTTTGGTTCAGCTACCTGTGGCGGACGTCGAAAAGTCTGTTAAAGTAGGGAGGATAAAGGTAGGCTGGTGCGTGTGTCATCTGACGTTCCACGAGCCACCGGAGGTTTGTTTCAGGTGTCTGGAACCAGGACACAAGTCAAAGGACTGCAAAGGCCCTGACAGGAGCAAAATATGCAGGAGATACGGCACCGAAGGCCGTAAGACACAATGCTGCACGAGTCCACCCATTTGCCTGATCTGTACCGGGAAATCCCTGAGCAACAGTCATCCAACAACGGGTGGTCCAAGGTGCCCGGCCTTCAAGAAAGCCGCAGTGAACAAATCACAGTGAAGGTAACGCTGTGACACGGCTCAGCAACTGCTTTGTCGGGCGGTTTCTGAGTGGAGGACGGATATCGCCATCATAGCGGACCCATACCGAGTACCCGTCGGCAACGGTAAATGGACCGTGGATTGGTCCAGAAAAATGGCGGCGATATGGACGACGGGTAAATACCCCGTCCAGGAGTTAGTGTCTACTACCTATTAGGGCTTCGTGGTCGCCAAAGTAAACGGGGTCTTCTTCTGTAGCTGTTATGCGTATCCGCGGTGGCCGATCGAGCAGTGCACGCAGATGGTGGACCGCATTTTGACCGTGCTAACACAGCGAAGGCCGATGGCAATAGAGGATGATTTCAGACAAGCCGGGAAAGTCGTGCCACGAACCAGCGGGGTAAGATCCTGCTAGAGACACCAGCCATACTAGATGTCGACCTGGTTAATGTCGGTACCAAGAGTACCTTTGCGGAGTCGATTATTGACGTTACTTTTTGTAATCCTGGCCTAACAAGTAGTTCGAACTGAAGAGTAGACGATAGCTACACTCACAGCGATCACCTTGCGGTTCGCTACAGTATCAACTACAACAACAGCAGGCAGCGGGTAAAGGAAGAGGCGGCTAGGCCAAGGCCAAGCCCTCGCAGGTGGAAGACATCATACATCGACGAAGGGGTATTTAGGGAGGCGCTCCGCCGCTTACTAGTGGATTCCAGCGATTGCGGACTTGCACCACGCCTGTCTACGGGCTATGTGGCGGATGCAGCGAGCACGAACTGAGGATGAGCGAAGCCGACGGCGGGTGGTATTCGCCACTGCCAATGTCGCGCTGAAGACCGAGATAAGGGCAAGCAAAAAGGTCTGCTTCAAAGTTCTCTGTCAGAGTGCCAATGTGAATCCCTGGGATGATCGTGATCGTGATGGTCAAGACAAGAGATGTAATGCCTTCTACAGAGCAATTTCCATAGATGTTGAAGGGGATCATCGAGGGGCTTTTTCCGCGTCATGATCCTAGTCCTTGCTCTCCTTTCGTAGGACAGCCGGGGACTTGGGCTGGCGATGAGAAGAGGGTCACCGATGTGGAACTTGCAGGGATAGCAAAGTCCCATAGCGTAGGTAAGGCCCCAGGTACGGACGAAGTTCCGAATCTGGCCTTAAAAGTAGGTATTGCAGAGGCTCCCGAGATGTTCAGGTCTGCTATGCAGCAGAAATGCCTGGACTAGGGTGTTTTCCCAGAAGCTTGGAAAAGGCAAAGCCTGGTTCTATTGCCAAAGCCGGGGAAACCACCCCGAGACCCGTCAGTGTATAGACCAAAATGCTTGATCAACACGGCGGGGAAGGTGCCCGAAAAGATCAATCTCAACAGAATGTTTAGGTACACCTAGTGTGTAAATGGTCTCCAGTTCGGCTTCCGGGAAGGGAGGTCGACCGTAGACGCTATCCTATCGGTTACAAAAACCGCCGAGATAGCGCTCTAGCGTGAGAGGAGGGGGTTTCGCTACTATGCGGTAGTGACTCTGGATGTAAGGAACGCGTTCAATAGCGTCAATTGGCCGGCTATTGCCGATGCGCTCCAGCATCTGCGGATACTCGGGTACCTGTACAAGACTCGGAAGCTACTTCCAGAATCGAGCAGTATACTTACTATACAGAGGTGGGTCGGCAGTGATTAAACATAACCTCAGGAGTCCCGCAAGGTTCCATCCTGGGTCCGGTGTTATCAAGGTGGTGGAGGCGTGGATGAGATCCAGGAAATTGGAATTGGCTCACCACAAAACAGAAGTGGTGGTTGTGAAAAACCGGAAGTCGGAACAGCAAGCGGTGATCAGTATATGCAATTGCACTATCACTTCGAAGCGCCCCGTTAAACACTTGGGTGTGATGATTGACGACTTCGGTAGCCACGTTTATTACGTAGGTTATACCGGTGCCGCGGGAAGAACATCCTGATAGCATTGCTATCGTGGCGTCGGTCTAATGGGTTGGATCCGAGCTCTCGGTTGGAAAGGGGTCCCCGATTATGGCAGGTGGAGGCCCCACTTGTTCTTCCTTCTGGTGCTAGCTGATAGGCCCTGAGCCTTCAGCAGGTCAAATCGCGTTGCGCGTATTATCTTGAAGCTTGCAGAACAGTTGGGAGTGGGCGTGTTGGTTGACCCTGCCCGCCTTCAAGGACAAAAGGAGTCGTAAGGACCACTCGGAAAACTGAGTAAGCGCCAGTATGCTACCTTGGTGGACTTCGCAAAGCGAGTTATCGATGTTCATTGCTGCAAGCTACTCAGCTAATCTTGAGGATATAATATGCACTAGTCCCTCTCTGATGTTGGAAGTAAGTGTAAGCAAGAACATCAGCAGCGGTGCGAAAACAGAGTAGGCGTGGAGATGGGCTATTATATTTGAATTTTTCCAATCAGATGTCATTCGTGTAATAATCGTAGTGCAACAAATACAACATTTTTGTTCTTCCCAATTCAACGAAACCTGGTTTTACTTCCTAGATTACAACAGGTTGTGGGTCCAGTCGACAGTGTTTTGTTGAAAGTGGTGATTACCATTTGAGCAAAAACAGTTTTTTTTGTTGGAGCACCCGTTCAGGAGGAGAAATGGATTTCGCAAAGCTAGGAATCAAGCGACTTTCATACGACAATTATGAAACATGGACGATTCGAGCTCGGCAGATGTTAACACGAGAAGGTCTGTGGAGCTATGTGCCGAAACTCCAGATGAAGAAAGAACGACCCAGTGGCAAATAAAGGATGAACTGGCGCTGCAAACGATTGGATTTCTGATTGAGGACGCTCAATTAAGAATTATTAAGGATGCTGGCACCGCACGAGAAGCATGGGTGTTGCTGAAAGAGTACTACGTTAAGGACTCGTCGGTCGGAAAAGTTGCTCTAATCAAGAAGCTGTCGAAACTGGAACTTGCGGAAGGTGGTGACATGCGACAGCACCTTGTCGAATTTGAAGATCTATTCGAGAGAATCGAGAATGTTGGATGCAGGATGGATGATGATATGAAGGCGGCTTTCATCTTGGCAAGCTTGCCTCAATCTTATGAAAGCATCGTGGCATCAATTCAGGGTCGGATGGACGTTTTCACTATGATTTTTGTGAAAACGAAGCTGCTGGAAGAATTCGAGCTTCGCCGAGAACGAAGTGATGAATTTAACGATCGGAAAGCCCTTGCAGTGGAAGTGTTTCAAAAACAGACGAGGAGCTCAGAGGAACAGCGCCTGTGCTATGCTTGCGGAAGTGCTAAACACGTGATGCGTAACTGTGAGCTGCTAAAGAAAGTGCGGAATGAGTCATCCAGAGTTCCAGTGAAGCCGAAAATGCGTTCCGCAGTAGCGATTGAGGAGGAAGTTTTTCACGGAAGCGTATGCTTTGCAGCGTTTAAGGAGGAGACGCATGGTGGATGGTATTTAGATTCAGGAACTTCGAGTCATATGACGGGTCGGGCAGATCTGCTGAACGGTACTAGGGGAACTGCGGGCATAACGCCCCCCGGGGGCAAAACGCCTTCACAATTGTGGAGGTTTCCGTTAAATGCAAGCAAACTAGAATTCAAACTGAGCAGGTTAAGATCGGCTGCTATTGTCGAAAGAAAAGCGTGAAAAAAGACGATTTTCCACATTTGGAAAGATTTTCTAATTTGCAGCGCACAGAAATTAAGACATTGCGCGCTGATTATCTGGAATCAACCCATGTAACTACCACGCGCCTCCTACTCCTTCATTTGCTGCTGGGAAGAGTTCGATGGAGCCCCTTGGTAATTCACACCAAGTCAAAGCGGGAAATGCCAGCGGGCGTTTTGCCTCACCCAAAAAGGCGTTTTGCCTCCTGCAGTTTTCCGGCTTTTAGGTGCCGGAAAACTTGTTTATTTGAATGGGAAATTTTGTGGGCACGCGGGCCAAAAGTTGAAGTCTCTTGGGTAAAGGAGTAAACTGCTCTCCAAGGCAGAATACGACCCTTAAATAAGCATCATTTGAGGTTTATGGCCACATATGCTTAGCCGGGGCGTTATGCCCCTCTTTCCCCTACGAGAATGGAGAAACAAAACGTTATCCTGGCTAATGGTAAGAATGAACTCTGTGATACAAAGGGGAAAATTACTGTACATGCGGATAATGGAAAGGGATGCTCTGTTACAGTAGCGCTACAGGACGTCATTGTGGTTCCCGGATTGTCGTTTAATCTAGTGTCAGTACCGGCAATCACTAAACGCGGTTTTACAGTTTTTAGTGCCAATGAATGCCATATCATGAAAGGAGATTCAATAATTGTGGTAGGAAGGAAAGAAGGAAATCTTTATCGATTAAATGTGTAAGTGTTGAAATTGTATAAGTTAACGCTGTAAAGAAAATAGGAAAATAGGAAAGCTTCTGTTCTTGAGGAGGAGTGTTGGAAGTAAGTGTAAGCAAGAACATCAGCAGCGGTGCGGAAACAGAGTAGGCGTGGAGATGGGCTATTATATTTGAATTTTCCTAATCAGATGTCATTCGTGTAATAATCGTAGTGCAACAAATACAACATTTTTGTTCTTCAAAATTCAACGAAACCTGGTTTTACTTCCTAGATTACAACATCTGAAACAGTGCATCCTTTATGGTTCAGGAGAGACGAAGGGTTTGGCGACCATGGGAATGTTGTTTAAAGAGTCGAGGAGAGAGTAGTCCTGGCTTTTATTTTTGTTGTAGAAGGTGGCCTTATCCCCACACTTCGTCTGCGATTCGAATATTTTATCTTGATCCATCCAGCGTTGCACTTATCAGACTAATTAGTTCCGCCGGAAAACCATGTTCCTACATTATCTGCCGAAGTTCATTTCTTTTCACTGAATCGTATGCTGCTTCGAATTCAATAAACAGATGGTGAGTCTGGTAGTTATACTCTCACTTTGTTTTATGTTAAACGTTCCATCCGTCGTTGATCGGCCATAACAAAAACCAGCCTGGTAGTCCTCATGAGGTCTCAGTCTGTTAAACAGGACACGTGATAGTATCTTGTACGCCTAATTTACCAGACTAGTATCTCTACAATTAGCATATGCTAGTCTGTGCCCTTTCTTGTCCAAGCAGCTAGTTGGCAATTCTCGATCCTCTCATATCTTTTATAAATCTGGTTCTTACTTCCGTGTAATAATGTGGTAGTTAAATCCTGTTCAAAGATTTTAAATATCAAAGCTGAGAATTACAATAACACAATATGTTCTAGAAACTCCTCTCTTCAAACCGCACATTGCACCAAGCTATCACCCACTGCATAGTTAGTTTTTCAGTTTCCTGTTTGAGTTCGTTTTAGCTTTTCCATTTCGGTGCCGTTGTGTATATGCATTGCCGTCGTATATGAGCCTACAAACCACAGCAAACCAAATCGCTATAACTGGAAAATGGAAAACCTTATGTGTGTGGTGTGCCTATGTTGAAATCGACCATAGGCAATGGCAAGGCAGCCGCTATCAGGAAAGTCAAAAATAAACAAGCCGCAATAACTTGACGAAGAAAGCCGCTTTTCCAATTGCACTGTAGGGGAAGTCGGTGTGAATTGTGCCAAGCGATAGACAGCGGTAACCATATTTACTTAAAACATTTGTCGGACGTTTCTAAAATACTTTCAGGGGTATTTCGGGAAAGAACATTTTTGGACTAACTCGTACATTCATCCGTTTCTTAAGGAACGCACTTTATCCCGCTTTCCCCACACAGTATTTGGGTACATTCGACTCTATAACCAATCGTTCGGCTAACTGCTGAAAGGTGCACCCCATTTGATCGATGCCCATGAGTCAGAGTCATGGTTGCTGGTTTCGGTTTTGCCTTGGTGGATAACCACCGTGCGCCTCACGAGTACATAAATTTAAACTTGAATCCACACAGTATTGCTGGACAGACCTCGACGCGGCGGCGGCGGAAAATATATGTGCGATTTGCCCCGATGAAAGCCATCGATAACCTTTACCTTCTAAACTTTCATTCAAATTCCTGCCCCCGCATTCTGTGTTGAAGGCGCTCTGCTGCTGCTCTCTACGTCTACATAGAACACCCGTCAAGGCACTCAGTATCTCAAAGTCAAAAGTAGTTTACCCTGGAGTTCTCTGCATATTACAAGTGCAAGTGTTCTTTCTGATTCTTATTTGACTTAAACGTCCACGCATCAGACCGTAGATTTCTAATTTTGGAAAATGCTAAAATTGTTTCCATTTCATCATCATCTCGATCAAACGCCGCATTTGAATGATAAATGCGCTAGTTTCAAATGCTCGCATGGCAGCGTCAAGACTTTCGTTGGTTCGATTCTCGCCACTGAATAGAGTGTTATGTTTTATGACCCATATCGGGAACTCGTATCACATCCATTGTAAAAGTCCCATCACATAAATTGGCACCCAACTGATGTTTTACTGCTCCATCGGCAGATAAGCTTGAATAATTTGGAAACGGGACACACGTTATTATTATGAACTATCGGGATGTCTTTTTAATTTGATGCTTTGGAACAAGTGGGGTTATCCTTTTATTTCAACAGTTACTTTTTCACAGTTAGATATGTGTGCACCTGCACATGTAGGGTCTTGTACCATTTGGACAGGTGTACCTTTTTTAGGCACTTGTCGCTAAAACGAAGTCAATTTCAAACCGATTGATTTGAAATTTGGTCCAGAGTTAAGCACGTACAGTATCTAACTCTGTACAGAAATTTTCCACAGTTGAGAAAATTCGTAAAGAAAAGTCAGAAAAACTAAGCCCGAACTCGTGGAAAATTTTCAAAAACATATTTTTGTGAAGGTTTATTTATAAGCTTTAATCGCTGATATTTTTTGAATAGTCTAGTCTAGTCTAGTCTAGTCTACACATACACAGCCATTCATTGAAAGAATCCTGGAAAATGATAGAATCGACTACTTCCATCATTTTTCTTGTCATTATTAATGCTTGCAGTACATCGTAGATGTATTACAAGGATTAAAGCGGCCAGGCCTACTGTGCAGCGTTTTGTATTTTTTTTTTATTATTGAATGGGGACATCACGTACCAACCGCTCAGTTTTATATAAGTAGAACACGTGAAAATCGGTGGGAGTGACGTTGCTAAGAAGGTTAATGTCACTCCTGGGTCCATAGTTTCCGGGGATGGGACACAGGTATTTACCCCCATGTCCTGGCCTTTATGCCTAGGCTTAAGCGCCATTACTCGCTCTCTGAAACGAAATAAAATGCTATTCCCTCCCACTATTAAATAATTGTATATAACCCAGGTATAAGAAAACAAATATGTCACCATTAAAATTGAGAAACAAACTCACCAAATCATCAACATCTAAGTAACGCAAACCAGGGTGTCACCCAGCCTTTTGATGATAAAATTCACGCTCAGTCATTCGCTGCATAACCTGTGGCAGTGGGAATCAATACTTCCAGTCTGGCTTCAAGTAATGAGGTAGTTGAATTCCAAGCTTGAACACTGTTGGTAATCCGAATTGACTGTTAATTGATCGTTTGACACTTAATTCTTATTTTATTCCCCTTTTCACGATGTCATTGTGGTCCTTTAAAGCAACACAACAATATCAGAAGCAATATTTCACACAAAATATTCAACATTTAATTCGCCATGATTAACTGAATACTTACTCATTAAAATATTTCATCATTTTCAATCGAGTACCTTCAATTCTCAAACTACCGACACCAAGACCGACACAATTCACCGAAAAATATTTAAAACGGCAACTGTAATAACTTTTGACAATCGGCCGAATTGATCAAAAACTATGACAAGCAGTGCGAGCACATGTGCTTGGTCAGTTTCTTTCTCTGTTCTTATTTAGCCTACAATGATTTGTCGTGATTATGTTTTATGGAATGCATGCTTAGGGAACTCAGACAATCATCCTCATTTGAACGCCTGAATGAGATATGTATGATAAAGGATTAATATGTTTAGCCATGCTAAGATTTGGACACTACACACCACACCCAACATGCAAACCACCCTCCCTTACCCCTTTTTATAATTTAGACCATATAGCATATTATGTATTACAAGTAAATAACCCAAAAAAAACGCAACTCCAACAGGACGATCACCCAAACTCAATCCTCGACACGCCCGTTTAATTTGGTTTTCACATAGTTTTGCACAGCTACGTCTACATCCAAGGTTAGAAATTACCTCCCAAATCTAAGCCCAGATTATTTCATTAAATATCAAATCAATATTTGACCTTACAACAAAATGCAAAATCTAATTATAAAAGGAACATTCTTACCGAGCTTCAACGAATAAATTTTATCAATCGCTGCTCCCAAGAACAGCTTCATCATTTGAGTCGAATGACTGCCGGGTGTTGTTACGGTGGTAGCAGACAGGACCTCTTGCTTTTGAAAGTATTTTCAATTTGTGCACGCGTTTACCTCAAAAATCTTCGACGAAAAACTTGAATCATTGCACTGCGTTCAGCTTAATATGTACTTCGACTCGTACGACCCATCACAATCTACGTATCACTCATCAAAATGCACATCACAATTTACTTCAAACAAATCAATTGATTTCAATGATTTAACAAACAACAGATAAGCCGAAAGCAAAAAAAAATCCACGACAAAATTCTTGACAGGAAAAAAAAATCATCGCTGATATTTTTTGAATGCACTTTTTTTTTCGTTTTTGAGTTATGGCCAATTTTGTTGAAAAATGTCCAAATGTGCCATAAAAGCCTTTTCCTTGAAAAACCATAACTCAAGAACGAAGCATCGTAGAAACAACGTTTTTTCATGAAAATCAAAGCAATTTTTCTCAGGAATCCAAAAAAATATGAAATGGAAAAAGTTTTTCACAAAATTTTTCACCGTTGAGAAAATTCATAAGGAAAAGCCGGAAAAACTATGTCCGAACTCGTGGAAAATTAAAAAAAAAATTGAGAAGGTAATTTCATAAGCTTTGATCGCTGAAATTTTTATTAAATGCACTTAATTCTCGTTCCTCAGTTATGGCAAATTTTGTAAAAAATGACCATATAATATAATACAGGGTCATTTTCACATAATTGACCATAACTCAGTAACGAGAAAAAAGCACATTCCTTTTTCTTTATGAATTTTCTCAACGGTGGAAAATTTTTTGGAAAACTTGTTCCACTTCCTTTTTTTATTTTTGATTCCTATTCCTGAGAAAATTTGCTTTCATTTTTATCATTAAAAAAAAAAAAACTTTGTTTCTACGATGCTTCGTTCTTGAGTTATGATTTTTCAAAGAAAAGGCTTTTAAGGCACATTTGGACATTTTTCAACAAAATTGGCCATAACTCAAAAACGAAAAAAAGTGCACTCCAAAAATTTCAGCGATTAAAGCTTATGAAATAACCTTCTCAAAAAATTTTTTTCGAAAATTTTCCACGAGTTCGGGCATAGTTTTTCCGGCTTTTCTTTACGAATTTTCTCAACTGTGGAAAATTTTGTGGGAAACTTTTTCCAGTCATATTTTGCACAGAAATGAGAAAATTTGCTTTCATTTTCTAGAAAAAACTTTGTTTCTACGATGCTTCGTTCTTGAGTTATGATTTTTCAAAGTAAGTAGTGTCAGGGGAAAACAAAAAAAAAATCCACAAATTCCGGGAAAATAGGCGACCCTGAATTTTCCTCAATTTTTTTTTTGTTCATATATCCATGAGCCCTGCCTGTGGAAAAAGTTTCATGAAAATCTGAGGCCCTTCGGCCCGATTTGTACGATAATAAAAAAAAATGCCCATTGTAAAACTTGTAATTGGTGAGTTATTACTAAAAAGTATATTAACACAATATTAACAAATATTACTATCCTGCTACAATATCAAAACAATAACATAATTTTCCATCATATTAAAATATGTTTTTATTTTGACATTCTTTTTGTTATTACAATGGCAAAACAAGTTATTCTTTAGTTGTTATGCCATAGAAATTTAGTTATTATTTTTGTAATTTTAACATTTATTTCAAACAAACTAATAGCAAATTTTGCCATTCAAACATTCTATTTTAATGCTAAAATTTGCCATTTATTTGCCATTTCGCTCTACACGGGATGGCCTCCACTTTAGCATCCTACGCAACATTATATAAGACTTTGTGTTAGCTGGGTACCTACTAACCATCAGTATGAATATAGCAGCCAAACCGATCACACCGTTTTTCTAAGCTCGTCCAATAATCCGAAAAGTGACTAGTCCGCCGCGAATATATCACCGAAGAAAGTCCGGTCACGTGTAAGGTCCGCCAGTCCTCCGTCGTAGTTCTGTGAACTTCTGGTGCACCACAGTAAGTAAAGTTCACGAGTTTGGTGTGAGCAAATTGTATATTTTTTCTGAAAATTCCTTCAAATATATCTTGAGGGATTTATTCAAGAAATCCATGGGTACCTTTGTTTGCGATTTCTGGAGACATTTCTTAAAGTATTCCTTTAAAAATTCTTTAACGGATTTCTTTAGGAATCCCTACAGAAGTTTCTCAAGCATATTGTTCAAAAGATAACTTTAGAAACTGTCCAGAAATTCCTAAAAAACAGTAATTTCTTCTACGAGTTTCCAAACATGTCTCCGGTAGTTTTTAGAGAATTTCTTGATACAAGCCTCCAGAGATTTCTTATTAATTTCTTCATCGATTCTTAAATAATCCTTTGGTATTTTTTTGTGAAATTTCTGGATAATCTGCTGAAAAATTCCTGGAGAAATTCTGGATGGATCATCCCAGGAGATATTTCTGATGGAACCGCAAGAGCAAATTCTAAAAAAAATTCTTGTAGGAATTTCTGCAGAAGTCAATGAAGGAATTTATTAAAGAATTTTTGGAGAAACCTTGAGAAAAAATCCTAAGAAATCCCTGTAGGCTTTGTAAAGAAATTATTAAAATAGTTTCTGAAAAACTCCATGGAAAAACTGTTGATGAAATCTCTTGCTGAAGTTCCTGAGGCAGTCCCCAAAATACTGAAGAAGTCGGGAATACCAGAAGCAATTTTTTGAGAAATTTATGAAGAAATACCTAGACATTTTTTTAGGAAACCGATCAGGTATCAGAAGGCCGGCTCCAGAGGCACGTTATCCTCCATTTGGGACATTTGTGCCATCGCCAAAATAACAGCCTATTTCATCATCTACCTGAGGGAAAAGGAAGGAAAAAGGATTTGGATGGGGATAGGGACAGGTAGGGAAATAGGAAAAATACCCTGGAAGAGGGTACTAACGCACAAGCGTACCACATGGGTTCAAACAGCGTCCTGAAAAGGGCACTGTAATAACGCATAAAGCGAAAGAGAGCCTATAGCTCTTTACCACAGCTGGTTAAGAACAACAGGATATCCTGAAGATTCAGGTTTCTGAAGTCAGTTTCACTTAATAAGTGTTTACCGAATACTCGGAAACACAGTTGCGCGAAAACTGGACAGTTACATATCAAATGATACGAAGTTCCATAATCGGATTCACAGCTATCACAGGCAAATGAATCAGCTTGCTGAATATTCGCCATGTGATAGCTGAGTCGGCAATGGCCAGTAGTATGGGACACGCTTGTATGGAAAAAATAAATCCTTGCTCCAGTCGACTTTTTGGAACCCATTTAGGTCCCATATGAACTGTACAAAATTTCAGCGCAATCGGTGAAACTATAATTTAGCGCAAGCGGTTCAAAGTTTGCATAGGATTTACTATGGGAAAAGTTACACTTTCAGATAAAAAATCCCAGAGGTCGTCCCTTGTCTCCTTAATTCAAATCGATCAATGCTTCTTGTAGAAAAATCATTTATGAAACTTATCTTCGAAGACCACATAACGATTGGATGCTTGTGGAAAAAGTTATTGATTTATTACCGATTAGTGATCCCACGAACGGCTTTTTGTTTTGTTTTATCAGCAGCACTGCTGCTGCCGTTGTTGCATGGGGTGGCGGGAGGCATCACCACCCCCAGAAACAGCAGCAGCCAAGGCAGCAGCTACAGTGCTGCTAATAAAACAAAACAAAAAGCCGTTCGTGGGATCACTAATCGGTAATAAATCAATAACTTTTTCCACAAGCATCCAATCGTTCTGTGGTCTTCGAAGGAAAGTTTCATAAATGATTTTTCTACAAAAAGCATTGATCGATTTGAATTAAGGAGACAAGGGACGACCTCTGGGGTTTTTTATCTAAAAGTGTAACTTTTCCCATAGTAAATCCTATACAAACTTTGAACCGCTTGCGCTAAATTATAGTTTCACCGATTGCGCTGAAATTTTGCACAATTCATATGGGACCCAAAAGGAATCAAAAAAGTCGACTGGAGCGGAAATTTGATGTTTGTCCCATACTAATGGCCAGTCAATGCTTTGACCAACATGCTGCAATTCTGCTTAGACAGATTAGTTAGATACTTCGCCACCCGTAGAGATGGCTCAGCACTATACAATTTGGTTTGACGACATGACTCCAAACTATTCCAATATTGTCTGTGTTGAATGACAGCCCAGGTGTGAATCTGAAGCTTAATCCAACACTTCGATATCGGAATAGCTGGCTCAGGGCCAATGAAGTCATGTGATGCTCCAGAGCGAGGTAACTCATCAGCCAATTCATTTCCAGCGATGGAAGAATGACCAGGTACCCATAGAAGGTGAACAGCGTTTGCTGAATTTAGCTCCTCGATTTGAGTTCGACAAGCGATAACTATCTTCGACCTGGAGTTGGCCGAAGCAAGTGCTTTAATAGCAGCCTGGCTATCTGAACAGAAGTATATTACTTTGCCCATTACGTGCTGCTGAAGTGCTGATTGCACTCCGCACATAAGAGCAAAGATTTCGGCCTGAAAAACGGTGCAGTGTCTACCAAGTGAGTAAGACTGATACAGCCTTAGCTCACGAGAATAAACACCAGCACCTGCTCGACCTTCGAGAAAGGAGCCATCAGTGTAACATACGATGCCGTCTGAAATACTTCTTTCCAGATAACCAGATGTCCACTCTTCCCGGGAAGGGAATTCCGTGGAAAATGTCCTATATGGAAAATTACAAGCAATTGTAAGATCACTTGGAGCAAGGACAATTTTGTCCCAATTCACTAAAAGTGGAAACAACGAGGTGTGTGTTGATGTGCGGTTCACAGGAGTTTCCTCTAGTAGACCGAGTACCCGTAACCGGTAAGTGCAAGAAAGGGCTTCTTGTTTGAGATGAATGTGTAGTGGGCAACGTCAAAGAGAACTTCTAGCGCTGCCGTAGGAGTTGAAGAGAACGCTCCAGACATCGCCATTAAGCACATCCTTTGGAGATGGCCTAATTTTGATTGGACCGTTCTCACTTCACCCTTTTGCCACCACACAAGACACCCATAAGCCAATATTGGACGAACCACAGTTGTGTAAATCCATTTGATATATGTACTTGGGTTTTAGACCCTAAGTTGTACCAAAAGTACGCCGGCATTGCCCGAAGGCCATACAAGCTTTCTTGATTTTGAACTCAATGTGAGGTGTCCAGGAAAGCTTGGAATCAAGAATGACTCCAACGTACTTTACCTGTTCAGTCACATCGATTTCAGAATCAAAGAGACGCAAAGGTCGAACGCCATTACGGTTTCGCCTTTCCGTGAAAAGAACAATAGATGTTTTACTCGGATTAACCGAAAGGCCATATTGGCGACACCAACCCTCAACTACCTGAAGGGCGTTTTGCATCAAGTCGAAAAGGGTGCTGATGCACATACCGACTAACAATGTTAGGTAGTCGTCGGCAAAACCATAAGTAGGAAAACCGCTATTATTGAGTTGCCTCAATAGCGTATCTGCTACGAGATTCCACAAAAGCGGTGATAAGACTCCCCCTTGGGGGCATCCACAAACACTCAATTTCCTAATCCCTGCTAGACGCAATGTCGAGAAGAGATATCGGTTTTGAGCATTTGGTGAATCCAATTGGAAATCATTGGAGATATACCATGACTCCGTGCGGCTTCCAATATGGCATCGAAAGGCACGTTGTCACCCTCGATATCTAAGAAAACACCCAAACAAGATTGCTTTTGAGCGAATGCTTTCTCGATATCGTAAACAACCTTGTGTAAAAGAGTCACAGTGGACTTACCAGATTGGTAGGCATGTTGGTTCACATGAAGAGGCACGTTGGCTAGATGAACATCACGGATGTGATGATCCACAATGCGTTCTAAGCATTTCAGAAGAAAAGAGGTCAAATTGATAGGTCTGAAACTCTTTGCTTCTTCATACGATGCACGACCCATTTTCGAAATAAACTTTACAGTAATATCCCGCCAGGATTTGGGAATATATACTGTAGCAAAACTGCAAACAAGTACTTTGCACATGTTTTAAATAATCAAATCCCTTCTGAAGCAAAATAGGATAAATCCCATCTGCCCAAGGAGATTTGAAAGGAGCAAAGCTATTTAGTGCCCATTCAATCGACTCTTAAGTTATGATATTCCGAGCCAAAGCTAAAGAATCATAACTACAAGAAAAGACATCAGGATCATCCGAAGATGTAATATCCACACATCCAGGGAAGTGTGTGCTGAATAAGCATTCCAGAACTTCCTTATCAGAGGAAGTCAGATCGCCATTTGGCAAACGAAGTTCGTTCACCCGGAAATCCTTAGATTTCGCAAGGATTTTGTTTAACCGACTGACTTCACTCAAGCTGGAAACATTTGTACAAAGGTTTTTCCAGCCGGATCGTTCAGCAGACCGGAGAGCTTTCCTGTAGGCATTGCGAGCCGACCTGAAAGCCTCCGAACCATCCGAACGTCGTCTGTTCCAACTCTTTCTACATTGTTTCCTGAGTTTCGCCAGATCAGAGTTCCACCAAGGGGTTCCTCTTGTGATCTTCACAGACCGTAGATGGCATGCTTCTTCAAAAGCTTCCATGATGAAGGTCGTTGTAGTATCAACGGCATCAACTAAATCACTTGGAGTGTCAATGGATGGCGAATATCCATGAAATTTGGCTGCAACCAAATCAGTATAGAGATCCCAGTTTGTTGACCGAGGATTCCTGAAACGCAATGTTTGCGAAGTAACATTTAAATGTTCAAAAAAGATGTAGCGATGGTCAGATAAAGATTCTTCATCTGACACATGCCAATTGGTCAGCTCGTGACTAATTCTGCAAGAGCAAAGCGTTATATCTAACACTTCCTCTCTAGCAGATACCATGAAGGTTGGGCGGTTGCCTATGTTAAGTAATGCAAGATCTGTACTACTTAAGTACTCCATCAAACTGGAGCCTCTCAAGTTAATGTCTGAGCTGCCCCAGATGATATGGTGAGCATTAGCATCACTGCCAACAATTAGCGGAAGGCCTTTTGAAGTGCAGTATGCGATGACTTGTTTGAAAGCATCCGTAGGGGATGGTTCATCATGCGGTAAATACACAGAACAATAGCCGTATTTCCTGTTGAGGTTTCCAACAGATACATCAATTGTGATAGCACATACATCTCTGGTGGTTAGTTCAGAGATGAGTGTAGCAACTATTGCGTTGTTGACAAGCACACAGGCTCGAGGCATGACACGCGAGTTTGCCATTTCATGTTTACTGAAAGTGGCAAACACCGGGTTCACAAGGTTTCCTAGATAGAAATTTCCCTTACGAAAGTAAGGTTTTTGTACACTGTGTAAATCGCATAATGCGAAACCATATAGGTGAAAATTTAAACTAATTAACAACATCTTCATAACCCCGTCCTTATTTAGCCTCAAGTGAAACTAAAGAAGGGCAGCTGATTGTCTCGAGAAACACAAGGTCCACTGCACCATTGCTCCGGTTAGCGCAGCAAGGGCTACATACTGTGGAGGGCGCCCTGGTACTCCACAGGCTCCGTTAGCGGTTAGGTTTTTATTAGACCCCCCTAGCCATTCATTCCTAGGCACGGTAAGCATAAAGCCGCACCACACCATGAATTAGGAGTCACCTGTTGGTGGATTCTTACCACCGGAACAGGCGGTCCGTAGTGTTATTCTTAGCCAATTGAGACAATCGCTACCGACACTACACAGCTATCTAGGCTGATCGAGAAAAGAAGTTAATATTGATGATCAACTTCATACGGACTAGAACAAGCCCAAGTTGAAGTTCCTGAGGCAGTCCCCAAAATACTGAAGAAGTCGGGAATACCAGAAGCAATTTTTTGAGAAATTTATGAAGAAATACCTAGACATTTTTTTAGGAAACCGATGGTAGAATTCCTAGAAAAAAAAAAAACAAAGAATTTTGATAGGAAATCGTTATGAATCCATAGAGAAATTATTGGAGTTATCCTTGGAGGAAATGCCTGATACACTCCTGGGGTAATACTTCCCGAGCAGAGGAGAATACCAAGTTAATAACTACGAAATCACATAACCTGTTTGTCTTGTCTTGTCTTGTTTTGTTATTATTGAATTATCAAGGCATAGCTTTTCCATAACAAATTTTGTTGGACAATCTCATTTTGTTATAATCAAGCTATTAAACAACATGTTTTGTTGAAGTACAAGTTTAGTTGTTGTTGTAGTATTGATCCACTTATCAGCAATAGCACAACAGTAACAAGTTTTGAAATTACAGCAACAATTCGACAATTATGACCTGTCCCTTTGTGTTGTTCAATTTCTGTATTCAGTTAAGAAGGAAATTTCTGAACGACTCCTTTTAAGAATTCCTTATATAATTTTCGGATAAGCACTTGGAAGTTCTGGAGGAACTTTCGATAAATCTCCGAAGAAGTCTTCAAGAGAACTCCTCGCGTAATTTTCTTAGAAATTTCGAAGGTAATTCTTCTGAGCAATTATTAAAACTCTTGGCAGAATTTTTTGAAAAACTCCTGGAGAATCTTTCGAAAAAACTCCTGGTGAAATCCTCAAAGAAATTTTCAGAGAAATCTTAAGATAAACTTCAAGATTAATGATCACAGGAAATTCTGAAGAAATCCTTGAAGGGATTCTATGCAGTATTCTGGAGGAATTTCTAGAGGATTCATTGAAAATCTATGAAAGATTTCGTAGAAGAACACCCGGAGAAATTTCTGGAAGATTCTTGGAGTCATTTTTGGAAAAGTTTATGACCAAATCTGTCGACGAATTACTAGAAGAATTTTATGACAAAGTCACTTGATAAACATATAAGGAGTTTTTGACGGAATCCTTAGAGAAATAAGTAGAGGAATTTTAGAAAAAAATATTTCGAAAAATTCTGGTGAAAGTCCTGTAGGAATCATCAGAGGAAGTGACACCGTGCGGGGGCACCAGGTTCCCGGAATACCTCCGATAGTGGCCAATATGTCCAGAAAGTGTCATAATACCTTCTAGAGTTCTTGTTATGCAAAATCACTTCCACGGAGACACCAGGTTCCCGGAGTATCTCCAAAATAGTGGCCAATATGTTCAGAAAGTCTCGAAGTGCATTCTAGAGTTCTTGTTTTGCAAAATCATGAAGAATGATATGTCGCAATACAGGGTTCAGAAAAAAATCATGAATTGGCCACTTCCCCGGGGGCATCAAGTTCCCGGAGTATCTCCGATAGTGGCCAATATATCCAGAAAGTCTCGAAATGCATTCTAGAGTTTTTGTTTTGCAAAATCATGAAGAGTGATATGTCGCAAGACAGGGTTCAGAAAAAATCATGAACTGGCCACTTCCCCGGGGGCACCAAGTTCCCGGAGTATCTCCGATAGTGGCCAATATGTCCAGAAAGTCTCAAAATACCTTCTAGAGTTCCTGTTTTGCAAAATCATGAAGATTGATATGCTGCATGTGAGGTTTAAGCTAACGTTACAATGTGGCCACCATGAGCGGTAAGGAGGTTACCCCACGACTCCCCGGAATAATTCTGGAACCATGACCGCTTCCGTAAAGTGGACTCCGGTTCTTAAAACTAGAAGGAATTTGTGATCGATTGGTGCAAAAAAATTTAAAATCCGTTGAAAAAATACTGAGAACCAGCCATTTGTATTTTGAAATTTTCGTCGAAATGGGGGTTGGCGACGTCGGAGCCCGTAGCGTGGGCAGATCATCTTTTTAGGTTGCGTTGCGGTGAAAGATCTACCAAACCGAAATCTAGTGTCGTCCTTTTTTCAATTTTGGAATATGTGTTTTGGTAATTCAAGGAGTTATAGTATTAAATATTAAATTTTAGTCCTTGCTACTGGTGTTTTGGTGACTTCCCGTTTTTGAATAAAACTAAGTTTACCAACTTTACTTTGCATATAGTTAAAAACCTCACCATCTGAGGCTAAACACAATGCAAAGGAAATCAAATTGGGTTTGGAATCCATTATATACTAACTCTTCAAAGACTAGAAAGAAAGTGCTAGTACGCAAGGAGCATACTACAATCTTTATTACTGAACTCATGGTATTGCTACTAATTTTAAATCCCGGGCTCTAAACTTCTTACTGGGGAGAATTTAGCGGTAAACAAGGATGATGCTAGCTTTCCGATGCATGGCCAATTATCGGTGCTCTTGTTTTGTTTTCTATAAGAAAGAAATTTCTAAGAAAACAAAACAAAAACTGTATTAAAATCGATACTTTATTACCCTTCAATGGCAATTGAGTAATGCGACATGCACTACACTAAGGATACAGGTAATGTCACAATAGATCTAAAAACTGGTCGTATTGACAGACCCGAACAGTAATAAAAAAAAAATATGTGGTGTTAAAAGGGATATGTTGCATAAATTCACGGGAATAAATAAATAAATAAATTATTTAATTGATTAATTAATAATATAAACAAAATAAGAAAAATACATAAAATAAAATTATACAACTCTGTGAAACAACTGTGAATGTGAATTTGATGGAAACAGCTAAAGCTACAACCCAAACGGTGTGCCCCATTTCCAAATGTTCTGAGCATTACAAAAGGGATCACCTCCCATCGCGCAAAAATTATCATCCACCTACACCTCCTCCCAC
Organism: Aedes albopictus; assembly: GCF_035046485.1. Lineage (NCBI taxonomy): Eukaryota > Metazoa > Arthropoda > Insecta > Diptera > Culicidae > Aedes > Aedes albopictus. Next base: position 254,335,293 of record NC_085138.1, on the reverse strand, counting down.
TTTGTCGCGTACCTTCACGTAGCAGCAAAGTGCAACCTACCTTTCCCACCATTATTATTCAGTAGAACCACAACTCAGTCAAAAGTGTCACACCGCAAATCAAAAAACAAATCGCGACGCTCAAAATGATCCAATTTCCAATCCACCCATCCGAACCCCATACTTGCAGGTCAATCTTTTATAAATGAAGGTATAAATAGGGTTTTGTGCGGCAAAATCAGTTGTATGACATCGATACGTCAGCAAGGTGAGTACTTTTGATTTGAGCTATTGATTTTTCTTATTTTTGCTCTGGGCCGCACAAACCACCCACCCTCACCTGGTCGCGAACCACAACTTTTTGTACTTAGAATCCCAATAACATTCCATTGATGTCACGCTGCCATGTCGTCATTTCTTCACATGGATCCCATTGTCGGTATCCGTATCACCCAGATAGGTGTTTGCTCTCGCACGGTTGAAGGTGTTGTGTTGATGGGTAATTGTCTCATGTTCACGTAGCCACTAATTTGTATTAAGTGTGATTATTTGTTTTGATTGGAAATTGAACGGATTGAGTGAGTATGGTTGCTTAAACGCAAAAGATTAAATATTATTCTTTTCCAAATCTTACAAACATGATCCGACCTCACACTAACTAAAAGTGGGCGCATTATTAAAATGTAGGAACATACATATTGTCTAGTGGTTGGGATATCTGGCTCAAAGGACCATACAGTCTGGCGAAGACCAGTGCTTGAGCCTAGCTATTCAGCACTGTATTTGGAGGAAGTGCTAGTGCAGAACCCGTAGATTCCGGGAAGGTAAGCCCAGTTACCTGGGTTAGTGGATTAGTGTCAGACCCTGTAAGCCAGCCGCAAACCCACAGGCAGGGAAAAGTAAATAAGAGAAGAATGCGAAACTATATCAATGGTCACGAAAAGGAACTTTAAATTGAAAGCTCGGTACGTGGAACTGTGGACCTCTTAACCCCATTGAGAGCTTCTGCCGAGACAACCAGTAATCGTATGTATAAGATGTTGCATAAGATGATAAAATGGAAGCCACATCCCAACTAACATTTTGATGACCAATTAGTCTTGTAGAGGTTTTGACAACCGGCAAAAAACCTTAGAGCTTTGATTTGGATTTATTAAAGGTTTAAAGAGCATCTTCTAGTCTTTTTGACAAAAAAAACTTACTTGGGATGTGTACATTGCGAATTAGAATAACGTTATTTTCTATTTGCCTTCATAAGCCTAGCAGTGGCACGGTAAAGGCTGGGTATGCTGCGCAATTCAGATCCCATTGCGATCCACTAACCTCTGCCCAGCAACTCCTATCCCTACCTCCTCGCGGTACCGGCCGGAAACTATGAGCAACCTTAGGGAAGATCGGGTAACCAACCCCAGTGGGAACTTTGGTCGTAGGCTGACAGGGAAGGAGGCAAACCTGAGCGTCTGTTCTCCAAGAGGAGCGGCTCACAACAGCGTCTGATCCCCATGTTAGGGGCGGCTGATCTACGTCCGAGCGCCAGGGAAGGACTCTAAGCTCAACTGTGCACTATGATCCTCCGGAAAGTAGGGGGTTCGTGTCAGGCCCTACGAGCCAGCCGTAAAAAACCATTGTAACGGAAAATCAGCAACAGAATAATATGAACCAAGACCAACGGCAACGACCCCAGCGAACAAAAAGGACTTGCGATTGGAAACTCGGTAAGTGGAACTGCCGATCTCTCAACTTCATTGGGAGCACCCGCATACTCGTCGATCTACTGAAGGACCGCGGGTTCGGCATCGTAGCGCTGCAGGAGGACAGGGTTCATGGTGCGAACGTTTAGAGGTAATCATACCATGTACCAGAGCTGCGGCAACACACGCGAGCTGGGAACAGCTTTCATCGTGATGGGTGATATTTATGCAGAGGCGCGTGATCGGTTGGTGGCTGATCGACGAAAGAATGTGCAGGTTGAAGATAAAGGGCCGATTCTTCAACTTCAGCATAATAAACGTGCACAGCCCACACTCCGGAAGCACTGTTGATGACAAGGACGCATTTTAAGCGCACCTCGAACGCGAGTACGATTGCTGCCCAAGCCACAACGGCAAGATCAAAGGAGATTTAAACGCTCAGGTAGACCAGGAGGCGGAATTCAGACCGACGATTGGTAAGTTCAGCGCACACCAGCAAACGAACGAAAACGGCCTACGACTCATTGATTTCGCCGCCTCCAAAAATATGGCCATGCGTAGCACCTTTTTCCAACACAGCCTCCCTTATCGTTACACCTGGAGATCACCACAGCAAACGGAATCTCAAATCGACCACGTTCTGATTGACGGACGGCACTTCTCCGACGTCAGGACCTATGTGGCGCCAACATCGACTCCGACCACTATCTAGTGATGGTCAAACTGCGCCCAAAACTCTCCGTCATCAACAATGTACGGTACCGGCGACCGCCACGGTACAACCTTGAGTGACTGAAACAACCGGATGTCGCCTCAGCATATGCGCAGAATCTCGAGGCCGCGTTACCAGACGAGGGCGAGCTCGATGAGGCCCCTCTAGAGGACTGCTGGAGTACAGTGAAAGCAGCCATCAACGACGCAGCCGAGAGCACCATCGGGTACGTGGAACGGAATCGACGGAACGAATGGTTCGACGAAGAGTGCAGAACGGTTTTGGAGGAGAAGAACGCAGCGAGGGCGGTAATGCTGCAGCAAGGGACCCGACAGAACGTGGACCGTTATAAACAGAAGCGGAAACAGCAGACCCACCTCTTTCGGGAGAAAAAGCGCCGCCTGGAAGAAGCGGAGTGTGAAGAAATGGATCAGCTGTGCCGTTCCCAAGAAACACGGAAGTCCTATCAGAAGCTCAACGCATCCCGCAACGGCTTCGTGTCACGAGCCAAAATATGCAGGGATAAAGACGGAGGCCTCTTGACGGACGGACGTGAGGTGATCGAAAGGTGGAAGCAGCACTTCGATCAGCACTTGAACGGCGTGGAGAACATAGACACGGGAATCCACGGCAGCGGAGGAAACGACGACGCCAGTGCAGCGGAGGACGGAAATGAACCAACTCCCACGCTGAGGGAAGTTAAGGATGCCATTCACCAGCTCAAAACCAACGCAACAGCTGGTAAGGATGGTATCGCAGCTGAACTCATCAAGATGGGCCCAGAAAAGTTGGCCACCTGTCTGCATCGGCTGATAGTCAGGATCTTGGAAACCGAATAGCTACCGGAGGAGTGAAAGGAAGGGATAATCTGCCCCATTCACAAGAAAGGCGACCATTTGGAATGTGAGAACTTCAGGGCGATCACTATTTTGAATGCTGCCTACAAAGTGCTATCCCAGATCATCTTCCGTCGTCTGTCACCTAAAACGAATGAGTTCGTGTGAAGTTATCAAGCCGGCTTCATCGACGGCCGGTCGACAACGGACTAGATCTTTACCGAATGGCAAATCCTCCAGAAATGCCGTGAATACCAGGTCCCAACGCATCACCTGTTCATCGACTTCAAAGCGGCATACGACAGTATCGACCGCGCAGAGCTATGGAGTGGAGAATCATGGACGAAAACGGCCTTCCTGGGAAGCTGACTAGACTGATTAAAGCAACGATGGGCGGTGTTAAAAACTGCGTAAGGGTTTCGGGTGAACTCTCCAGTTCATTCGAATCTCGCAGGGGACTGCGACAAGATGATGGACTCTCATGTCTACTCTTCAACATCGCTCTGGAAGGTGTGATGCGACGAGTCGGGCTCAACAGCCAGGGAACGATTTTCACAAAATCCGGACAATTTGTGTGCTTTGCGGACGACATGGACATTATTGCCAGAACATTTGGAACGGTGGCAGAGCCTTACACCCACCTGAAACGCGAAGCAGCAAAGGTCGGACTGGTGGTGAATGCCTCAAAACAAAGTACTTGCTGGTAGGCGGAACCGAACACGACCGGATCCGTCTGGGTAGTAATGTTACGATAGACGGGGATACTTTCGAGGTGGTTGAGGAATTCGTCTACCTCGGATCCTTACTGATGGCTGACAACAGCGTGAGCCGTGAAATTCGGAGGCACATCATCAGCGGAAGTTGGGCCTACTACGGGCTCCAGAAGAAACTGCGGTCGAAAAAGATTCACCCTCGCACCAAATGCACCATGTACAAAACGCTTATAAGACCGGTGGTCCTCTACGGGCACGAGACATGGACCATGCTCGAGGAGGACCTGCAAGCACTCGGAGTTTTCGAGCGACGCGTGCTAAGGACGATCTTCGGCGGTGTGCAGGAGAACGTCGTGTGGCGGAGAAGGATGAATCACGAGCTCGCTGCACTTTACGGCGAACCCAGCATCCAGAAGGTGACCAAAGCCGGAAGGATACGGTGGGCAGGACATGTTACAAGAATGCCGGACAACAACCCTGCAAAGCTGGTGTTTGCTACTGATCCGGTAGGCACAAGAAGGCGTGGAGCACAGAGAGCACGATGGGCGGACCAGGTGGAGCGAGACCTGGCGAGCATTGGGCGCGACCGAGGATGGAGAGCGGCAGCCACAAACCGAGTATTGTGGCATACTATTGTTGATTATGTCTTGTCTTAAATGTGATGTTGAACAAATAAATGTATGTAATGTATGATATTTTTTATGTGCATGCCAAATTTAAGTCGTTATAACTTGAAATGACTGCAAAACGTGGTTTCTGCTGATAAGGCATAGTGCAGAGGTATTAGAAAAATCTTCACAACTATCTTGCACATCCCTAGATACGATCAATTGCTACTTTCGACTCCAGTGCTCTTGCAAAATATCCTAGAGGGTTATGGTCTTCAGCAAAGTTATCTAGAATGATTGGTGCTACACTTTTATGTCTTTTGCTTTGATCTAGGTCTGGTGAAACTTATCTAGATAAGTTTTATCTTTAAATACGACGCTCTAGTGTTCTCGGTATGTATCCTAGAGGGTTTGAGTCTGCAGTATTACTGGTACTACATTCTTACGTATTTGGCTTTGATCTGGATCTGCTGAAACTGATCTAGATCAATTTTATCTTTCAATACGATGCTTTGGTGTTCTCGATATGCATTATAGAGCGTCGGAATCTTCGGCAAAGTGCTTTGGATTTGTTGATACTACATTCATACGTCTTCAGTTTTGATCTAGCTGAAACTGATCTAGATATTTTTTATCTTTCAATAGGACGCTCTAGTGTTCTCAATATTCATCCTAGAGGATTGGTATCTCCGGTTTTGCTCTAGATATACTTTAACTGATCTCGATCAGTTGTATCTTCTGATATGATTATGTAGTGTTCTAGATATGCCTCTTGAAAGAAGTTTTTGGAGAAGTGTCTTGGATTTATTGGTACCACATTTACAAGCCTTCGATTAAGATTTACATTGACTGTAACTGTTCTAGACATTTTTTTTCTTTTTGTACACCTTTAGTTTTGGTTAGATCTACTGTAACTGATCTAGATCAGTTTTTTCTCTCGATATACAGGGGATGGCCAAAATGTTTGGGATAGGCAACTTTTTTTTCTCTCACAAAAAGGTTCAACATGCTATAACTTTTCATAGAGCGCATCAAAAAATCTCAAGTTTTGACTGTTTGTCAACCTATTATATGTGCATCATTGGTACAAATTTGGGCTCGATTGATTAATATTTCGCAAAGTTAGAACCGTTCGGGTAAAACACTATTTTTTAGACAACTCATTTTTGAGCTGTCATATCTCGGAAACCAGTGATCCGAATTGAATGAAATTTTGAACATACACTAACAATATGCAAATGCGTTAAAAACTATTAAAACATAGGCACTTTTTAAACGTTGAAAAAGTTATCATGGATTGACACTTTTTGGATTTTTCTCGAAAAAATGTATTTTTTTTACATCAATGCCAATAAATTTTAGTGTTGATATCCAAAGATATTCCACTTCTGTTCTCAAATTTTCTCTAATCAGATATATTAGAGCCTATTTAAATTGAAGGAAGAACACATTCAATAATTTCTGTGTGGTATTGTAAATTTGACTTATTTTCCTCTATATGGGTAAAAATTTCAACCCGGTATAACTTAATTCGTCGTGAGAAAATATTACATTTTATAACGTCGTATTAAGTATCAATATATTGTTGATAAACGTTAAAAAATCATTCAATTCGGTTCACTGGTTTCCGAGATATGACAGTTCAAAAATTAGTTGTCTAAAAAATAGTGCTTTACCCGAACGGTTCTAACTTCGCGAAAAATTAATCAATCGAGCCCAAATTTGTACCAATGACGCACATATAATAGGTTGACAAACAGTCAACATTTTAGATTTTTTGATGCACTCTATGAAAAGTTACAGCATGTTGAATTTTTCTGTGAGAGAAAAAAAGTTGCGTATCCCACACATTTTGGCCATCCCCTGTACCTCTCCAGAGCTCTAGATATGCATCTTATTGGAAGGCAGTTATTGCTAAAGTGTTTGATTTAGTTGGTACTACATTCGTAGGTCTTCGGTTCTGATCTTGATCTGTTTTAAGTGACCTAGATCAGTTTTAGCTTACTCTAGAGCTCTGGATATGCATTTTGGAGGGTTACAGTTTTCTGAAAAGTGCACACTTAAAAATTCTGAAATTTGCACGAGACAAAAACATCAAAGAACGTAAACATTTCCAAGACTAAATCACGAATTGGACTCAATTTTACGCGCATCATGTAAGTCCTGTTTGGTTGCGTGAGATGTCAACAAATCCACTTCACCAGAAACGTAGAATCAGTATCATATTCATCTGCCACCTTCTAACTCGGTGAAATAGTCGTGAGGTAAGTGATGTGGCTCACAACCAGTAGATCCTGAGTTCGAATCCAGGCATGTCAATTTTTTACTTTTATGTGTTTTATCTACCAGATCGGTTCTAGCGATTGCTAGACGCTAAGAAAATATAAGTCCTGGAAGACGTAAGTTTACATGTTTTGACCTCTAAAATTGTGTCTTTGAAGACGCTCGTATAACATATGTCAGGTACAGGACACCTAAAATTACATGATTTTTTCTAGGTGTGTTGTTTTTGACTGAAATATCTCGAAAAGTATTCAAAATGCGGTACCTTTTCTCACTTCAAACATATGTTAGTTGAGTCAAGTGTTTTACATCGACCAAATGTACAAAATTTCATTTAATTCGGTTCACTTTATCCTGAGACAACGCGGGTTAAATAACGAAGTCAAATAAGAAAAAAAAACTAGCAGTGCTCTAACTTCGAGTTGAGTTAACTGATCAAGCTAAAAATTGTACCAATTACTGCTAACTAGTAAATAAACTAACAGTTAAAACGAATATTTGCTGAGTTTTATAAAAAGTTTTGCATTTTATAAAAAGTACATGTTGAAAATTTACTATAGCTAATAATTAAAATTTGCAAGTAATTTATTATTAGGAGATATTCTGGAAATTGTGATATTTTTTATTTACTGGAACTAGAACTCTGGTTCTCTTCGCTAAAAGCTGGCGCCTAACCATCGTTCCATGTAAGCGTTGTTAAGCACTAAGGGCCGATTTCTTCACCTCGGCTTAACTGGTAAGCCAGGCTTACCCATATAGTTAAACCTGGTTTAACGCTTAAGCCAGGGTGAAGAAACCGCCCCTAAGGGATTTTATTCAAAGTGCTGATTTTATTTATTATACCTAAAACAGGTCCGCTGATAAAAAAGATAAAAAAAGATCCAAAGAAGTTTACGTGGGTTTTCTTGTAAACTTGCACGACATTTTCAATTTATTCTGATTCGTAATTGTGAAATGGAAAGCAGTAAATTAATGCCAGTGTCGATCGTTGACACAAATTTAAGAGTTTTCAGTGACTAGGACCGCATCGATTACCATCGCGCTGACGCGACAAGTGAGACAGGGAGCTTAAAAACAACCAGCAAAGCTGGATGCGATTTATCCGCAGCGAAAAAAAAATCCTGCGGGACAGTTTCTCGCTGCGGGGCAGCCTTAGAGTCCAACTGCAATACGGGTTCCTTGCTTTAATTAGAGGTAAGTACACTCCCGTGCAAAAGTTTGGGGTCACCCCCTCAAAAACATGGAAATGTTTTTCGGTCATATCTCAGTCATCTTTCATTTAATCCACTCGTTCTTAGACTCTATCGAAAGATAAAGAGTTGGATTTGATTCGTAGGTACTTTTCACAAATTTCATATGAAATTTTTAGTACAAAAAGTTTACCTAAACTTACATGTTTTTCCTAAATCTGTATGAAAAATTGTTTTCCGTGTAATTCAAAATTGGGTCGTCCAAATTTTGAAATTAAAGTTGCATTAGAACCCTGTTTCTATCCTCTTTGAGAGCCATTCATTAGATTTTAGCAAAAAAATTCATAACATAATTTAAATTATCGAGTTAGGTTTACAAGTCACCGTGCAAAAGTTTGGGGTCACCCCTTAGTATGCTGCATCGTGCAAAAGTTTGGGGTCACCTTTCAAATGAAGTCTGAGTCGGATTTTTATTCAAATCGTCATTTTTTTTGGTGCAACTCCAATTCCTTCTATAATAGATGAATGGCAATACACAGAAATGGTTATGAAATGTTCATAAACTAAGCTCTAGACTAAGTTAAGGTAGAAAATCTATCTATCTATATATATATAAAAATGAGTTTGAAGTCCCTTTGAGGCAACAAAACTCACGAACGGATGAACCGATCAGCATGATTCTTGCACGGTTCGGTTCGTATTCATGGTGGCTGTGTTTATATGTACAAAAAGTTACGAAAATCTACTGAAAAAGTAGGAAAATTGTGAAATTACTGGTTTTTATTAGTTGGAAAGAAGTTTAAGGTGTCATAATGCATCATGAAGCTTTCAAACGAATCATTGACTTTTTGCTTTTCAATGATTGTTTGCCTCGCGTTTTTGAAGTGATAAAATATTGTCAATTATGCAGCAACGAAGCAGAAAAAGTATCATCATAATCACTGCGAGTGAGCAAATAGAGTGATACTTTTTCATACGAATATTCGCTTTGGTTGCAGAGAATCATCACTTTGAAATTTCGAGCCGCATATCCAACATGGCTGCCGATGTTGATGATGGCGTAAAAAGCCTTAACACGGTCGAAATAAAACCAATCTAGAGTGCGGTGCTGCAATGACCTCAACAGTTGTCAAACCACCACAACCAGGCAAGACAAAGTTTGCCGGGCCAGCTAGTAGTATATAAAATCCATACTAAATCAGCTAAGTTCGTTATATAAAGTGTGAAAGAGGATAGAAGTGAGATAAAAATGACAAATTCGTGAATTCTACCCTATATAACTGTAAGTGTTAAAACTACAAATACACAATTTTCCCAAAAACCATTACAATGAATGTCATTTGGGCTGCAAAACGGTGAGTCGATAAAGAGAGCGTCCAATATAGCTCTGGTCCTCACAAGTTCCTACCTCATGCTTCCACGGGTCAAACGATGACAAAGACCGCCAGCTAAGAGTTGTGTGCTTAGCTGGTAGCGCAGCCTGGGCACTGTTGTCCTTCTGACTTCAGCTAGATTGAGGAGGTACGATCCGAGTGTCTGTTCACCAAGGAGGTGCGGCTCAAACAGCGTCTGTTCTGGCATCCAGCGGCTGAGTAAGAAACGCTGCACCACGCCCAGCTAGATCCAAGGTGGTAGCCCCTTCAGCGTGGTCGTCCCAGTGTTGGTTGGGACGTTAAACAGAACTGGCACGATGGCCCTCCGGCGAGACAGGAGTGTTGGCGTAGGCCCAATAAGCCACCCGTAAAAAACCCCATTGCGAATAACATAGGAGAAAATACGACTCGATACAATCGGCAAAGACCCACGCGACGAAATAAGGACTACGATTGGAAACTTGGAACATGGAATTGCAAGTCACTAGGTTTCGCAGGATGTGACAGGATAATCTACGACGAACTACATCCCCGCAACTTCGACATCGTGGCGTTGCAGGAACTTTGTTGGACTGGACAGAAAGTGTGGAAAAGCGGGCATCGAGCGGCTACCTTCTACCAAAGCTGTGGCACCACCAATGAACTGGGAACAGGATTTATAGTGTTGGGCAAGATGCGACAACGTGTGATCGGGTGGCAGCCGATCAACGCAAGGATGTGCATGTTGAGAGTTAAGGGCCGTTTCTTCAACTACAGCATCATCAACGTCCACTGCCCACACGAAGGGAGACCCGATGACGAGAAAGAAGCGTTCTACGCGCAGTTAGAGCAAACATACGATGGTTGCTCGCCGCGTGACGTGAAAATCGTTGTCGGCGACATGAACGCGCAGGTAGGAAGGGAGGAAATGTACAGACCGGTAATCGGGCGAAACAGCCTGCACGCCGTATCGAATGATAACGGCCAGCGATGCGTAAACTTTGCAGCCTCCCGTGGTATGGTAGTCCGAAGCACCTTCTTTCCCCGTAAAGATATCCACAAAGCCACCTGGAGATCACCCGACCACCAAACAGAAAACCAAATCGACCACGTTCTAATCGACGGTAAATTCTTCTCGGATATAACCAACGTCCGCACATACCGCAGTGCGAATATAGATTCGGATCACTACTTAGTCGCTGTATGCATGCGCTCAAAACTTTCGACAGTTATCACCACCCGTCGAAGTCGAACGCCGCGGCTCAACATCGAGCAACTTCGTAACGTAGAAGTGGCTCAAGACTACGCGCAGCAGTTAGCAGTGGCCCTACCAACGGAAGAGCAGCTTGGCGCAGCTACACTTGAAGATGGCTGGAGGGATATCCGATCCGCCATAGGTAGTAGTACCTCGGCTACAGCACTAGGCTTCGCGACTCCGAATCACAGAAACGACTGGTACGACGGCGAATGTGAACAGTTGAAAAACGAGAAGAATGCAGCATGGGCGAGAATGCTGCAACACCGTACGAGAGCGAATGAGGCACGTTACAAACAGGCGCGGAACAGGCAGAACTCAGTCTTCCGGATGAAGAAGCGCCAGCAGGAAGAACGAGATCGCGAAGCGATGGAAGAGCTGTACCGCGCTAAGGACACACGAAAGTTCTACGAGAAGCTGAACCGCTCGCGCAGAGGCTTTGTGCCACAAGCCGACATGTGCCGAGATAATCACGGGAATATTCTCACGAGCGAGCGTGAGGTGGTCGAGAGGTGGCGGCAGCATTACGATGAGCACCTCAATGGCGACGTTGCAAGTACCGAAGGTGGCGTGGTAACAGATCTAGGAGTATGTGCACAGGACGAAAGACTTCCGGCCCCTGACCTTCAAGAGATTGAGGAGGAGGTTGGCCGGTTGAAAAACAACAAGGCCACTGGAGCAGATCAACTACCAAGCGAGCTTCTAAAATACGGTGGAGAAGCACTGGTGAGAGCACTACACTGGGTCATTACCAAGATTTGGGAGGAGGAAGTATTACCGGAGGAATGGATGGAAGGTATCGTGTGTCCCATCTACAAAAAGGGCGACAAGTTGGATTGCGGGAACTACCGCGCGATCACACTACTGAGCGCTGCCTACAAGATACTCTCTCAAATTTTATGCCGCCGTCTATCACCGATTGCAAGAGAGTTCGTGGGGCAATATCAGGCTGGATTTATGGGTGAACGCGCTACAACGGACCAGATGTTCGCCATCCGCCAGGTGTTGCAGAAATGCCGCGAATACAACGTGCCCACACATCACTTGTTCATCGATTTCAAATCGGCGTATGATACAATCGATCGAGAACAGCTATGGCAGATTATGCACGAATACGGATTCCCGGATAAACTGATACGGTTGATCAAGGCGACGATGGATCGAGTGATGTGCGTAGTTCGAGTATCAGGGGCACTCTCGAGTCCCTTCGAATCTCGCAGAGGGTTACGGCAAGGTGATGGTCTTTCGTGCTTGCTGTTCAACATTGCTTTGGAAGGTGTAATAAGAAGAGCGGGGATAAACACGAGTGGGACGATTTTCACGAAGTCCGTTCAGCTGCTTGGTTTCGCCGATGATATTGATATTATTGCTCGTAAATTTGAGACGATGGCGGAAACGTACATCCGACTAAAGAGTGAAGCCAGGCGAATCGGATTAGTCATTAATGTGTCGAAGACAAAGTACATGATGGCAAAGGGCTCCAGGGAGGAATCACCGCACCCGCCACCCCGAATTCATATCGACGGTGATGAAATCGAGGCGGTTGAAGAATTCGTGTACTTGGGCTCACTGGTGACCGACGACAACGACACCAGCAGAGAAATTCAGAGGCGCATTGTGGCAGGAAATCGTGCCTACTTTGGACTCCGCAGAACTCTACGATCGAACAAAGTTCGCCGTAACACGAAGTTAACCATCTACAAAACGCTGATTAGACCGGTCGTCCTCTATGGGCACGAAACATGGACCCTACGTGCAGAGGACCAACGCGCCCTTGGAGTTTTCGAACGGAAGGTGTTGCGTACCATCTACGGCGGAGTGCAGATGGAAGACGGGACTTGGAGAAGGCGAATGAACCACGAGCTGCATCAGCTGCTAAGAGAACCAACCATCGTCCATACCGCGAAAATCGGGAGGCTACGGTGGGCGGGTCACGTCATCAGGATGTCGGATAGCAACCCGACTAAAATGGTTCTCGAGAGTCATCCGACCGGAACAAGAAGACGTGGAGCGCAGCGAGCTAGGTGGGTCGACCAAGTGGAGGACGATCTGCGGACCCTACGCAGAGTGCGGAACTGGAGACAAACAGCCATGGACCGAGTGGAATGGAGGCGGCTACTATGTACAGCAGAGGCCACCCCGGCCTTAGCCTGACCGGTAAGTAAGTATGAATGTCATTTCTCCAAATGTACTATTACATTCGAGATTTAGTGTTTTGGTGCAAAGCAAAGGGATAACTTTTAGATGAAAAAGCCATTTAAATTAAAATATGTAACATTCCTTAAACTTATGGATTTTGGGGAAATGGTATGTTTGTGGTTGTAACACTTACAGTTATTAGGGTACAATTTGCGAATCAATCATTTTTATCTCACTTCCATCCTCTTTCACACTTTATATAACGTACTTTGATTTAGTATGGATTTTATATACCATTTCCTAACTTAACTTAGTCGAGAACTTAATTTATGAACATTTCATAACCATTTCTGTGTCTCACCATTCAACTATCAAAGAAAGAATTGAAGTTGAACCAAAAAGAAATGACGATTTGAACAAAAACCCGAATCATAATGCAACTCTTTTTATAGTGAGGAAAAGTAGGCCGTAGTGACACTAAAACGGCAAGTATAAAATTTAATATTATAGTGCCAAGTTGCTAAAATTGAACTCTGCTCTATATGAGGGTCGTTTAAAGGGAAGGCAAAATTGTATTGTATTTCTAAGTTTAAAAGAAAAAAATATATATGTAACCACAGAGAAACAGACGTCACACTCTCATTGCTTCCCATCGATCACCTTTTTAACGGCTGATTCAAATATTCAGTAGTAGGTCGATCTACCAATCGCGGCGCTGGTATCGTTTTTGCTTCTGTTTGACGTTTGCTCACTACCGCCATCTAGTGGCGGCCCGGCCAAACACAGTACGTTTAGCATTGGGCGATTGCGTTTTTGTGACGATGTTTTTAATGAATTTTATTTTAAGTGTTACGTCTGTTTCTCAGTGGTGTAACTTTTTTGAGAATCGAGTTGAACAAAACCAGAAATGAACCAACTTTGAACTTCTGAGTTCTCTCTTACATTGAAAGCCGTACTTTTGATTATTTAACATGTTTCAAAAATAATGATGAATGTGATTGCCCTTAAGTTCTGGCAAATTAGAAATTCCAACAGCCTATTTGCTTGTCCATCAACCGATGTGTTACCGTATCTAGCAATGCTACTCCGAAATCAAAGGTGTGTACCAATATTCTACTTATCTGATAGATGGCTGATTCCTTTTTCATAGTATAACTGCTTGAAAGTCATGCACGTTAGATGAATGAGCAATAGGTTGTTGGATTTCAATACTAAATTATTTATGACTACAGAATCTATCATAAGATTACCCTTGCATAAAAAGGTAACATTGAATTTTTTGTGAGGCAAAAGTTAAACTGGAACTTGGATCAGTAGTTGAGATATATGTTCATCGACATTTCATTTGACATTGTCATCTATTGGATCATGCCGAAGTGCTATGTAGACATCTAATATGCATTCTCTGTTTAGCAAATGTAGCAGCACAATACGTATTTCGAGTGTCATTCTGGAACCGTCAGAGTCATCCTAAAGATCTTGTTACTTGTTCTACTTCCAGAAATCGCAACCCTCACGCACAAATTCTCCTCGGTGACACTGTACAAAAACTCAACCGTACGGTACGCCTGCATGATGCACGCCATTATTGCCTGCCAGATGGAGTTCCAGCTGTATCCGATGGATATCCAGATCTGTCCCATCTACATCGAGAGCTTCTCCTATCACAATCAGAAAATTCGCCTCAAGTGGGCCGACAACGGGGTCACGATCAACCCGGAGCTCAAACTGCTGCAGTACAACCTAGGGCAACCGCTGCAGCTGGAGGAGACTGATGGCTATATGCCGGAGAAATACGGTTTGTATATTGGATTATTTTTGCGGCACTCTTCTCTCCTTTATCCTACAAAATTACAACATTCATCACTTTCCTCAGTTTCAAGGAGTACAACGAACGTTCAAATCTTCGCGTGTATTCAACTTGTTCAAAACAGCAGTTCAATCGATTTTACTTTCCAGGAAACTTCTCCCGACTGGCCGTGTACTTCCGGTTCGAGCGCCAGATAGGTCATCATCTGATACAAACCTTCGCGCCATCGACGCTGGTGGTGATGCTATCGTGGTTCAGCTTTTGGCTAGGTCTGGACGCCATCCCAGGACGGGTGACACTCCTGGTAACGTGCATGCTTACCCTGGTGACGATGTTCACCGGAATGCGAGCGGATATTCCTCCGGTGGCGTATGTGAAGGTACGTATGCGTGACCCACAACGAAAAAGTTCACGAGGGAATTTTTTCCTTGCGGCTGCCCACTGTAAGACACACGAAGCCGTCCATTACTTATTAACGGTCATGTTCAATAATTTGCCCCCATTCCCTCCCTAATTAAGGCACTGGACCTATGGATGGCAGGTTGCATGATGTTTGTGTTCTCCGCGCTGGCCGAGTTCGTGGTCGTCAAAGTGCTGGACGTGCAATACCAGTACCAGGTGAACAAGGTACCGAAAGTCCTTCCAATGCGAATAAGTGCCATGGAAAAGGGTCAATGTGCCACGGTGGCAAACTGGGAGGGCGGCACGGTAAGCGTTCGCCCCCGGAAGCCAACCCAAACGCCCACAACGCCCGGTCAGGCATCCCTGCAGGGCAACGGAGGACCTCAACCGCCGCCAGCCAAACAGCCAACGCGAAGGCAGAGCATTCTGTCGGTGGCGTGGACCGACACGGACACCGGCATCGAGAAGATTATGTGGCGGGAGATTGACAAAATGTCGCGTGTGATATTCCCGGGTTTGTTTCTCGTATTCGTCATACTGTACTGGCCAATTCTGATTTTCAAAACGTCCTGATCGACGATGGAGCTGTAAAAGGCTGCATCGAATAAAAAGTCTAATCTAGTTTCACCCTTATGCAAAACAGTCTCACTCACCACGTTTTCCCTTTCTCTTGAATCTTACTATCTATAACTGCAATCACATAATTTATCATATGTTTCGCTATCATTTCGTTCATATGCACTTCTTTTGTTGTAAATCTTTTTTCACCGTTTGAAGGCGCGTGCTCTTCCGAAAACTGATGTAATTTAAGTTGCGCTTACTTGACATTAATCGATATTTTAACCGCCAGTAAAAAAAGATAAGTTTAGCTAGTTTTCATTTTCGAAAACGAACAGTACAGTAAGTAATACTAATAGAATACTCCGATAGTTCCAATAGATAAATCTTTTGGCAGCTCAATACGGTTTCCTGCAGAAATAAATTAGTTTTGTATAGTGAAAAGTTGCACAAACTAATTTCTTTATATCTAATTATTTTTGTTAAAATTTAATACGTAGACTTGCCTAACTTGGGCAGCGATTCTATTATGGGAACTTTTCTGCTCTGCAGTTTTCATTAATAGGTACATCAGGGCAAGTTGAAACACAAAGTTTTGGAAACAATTTCAATTCAATTTGGATAAAAAAAAATCCAAAAGATTGTGCGATTCAAAAACTAAGTGTTATAATATTCTACTTTTTCACCATGATCAGATAACATTCGGTGTTTCATCTCGCCCCACCCGTTTCAACTTGCCGCGGTGTACCTTAACCCTTTGGAGCCTGATTTTGTCCAAGCGTTGTTATGCAGTTTGTCAACGTTCTTCTTTTGGTGCTCGAAACTACGCCCACCGTAGTATTTAGAGATCAGATGCCTCGAATGCACACTGTTTCCAAAGGCCCAATTTCGTGAACGAAATTGTTTTGGGCATGAAAAATGGATTTTAGAGGTGTGGTGTCTTCGAAGAAGTTGTTTGGTAGATCAGAGCCCTTCTTTGGGAAGTATCACTAATGTGATTAATCCACCTAAAAATGAGATAGAAATTCGATTCATAAGTGAAGATAGCGTATTTATGTCTTCAGCAAAGTTGTAGAAAATGTCATTATGAGAAAACTTTCCGAAGAAACTTTTGCTCCATCTGCTCAATTTCTAGAGATATGGGCCATTATTTGTGAATGACCCCTTAAAATCAGTTTTTTTTGTTGTAACTTTTTCCAGACATTTTTGGGAATTTTCAAATGTTCTATAGAGTTATTTATTATGACAAAATACGTGTTTCTTCTGAAGACGGCAACATTGTATCTTTGATAGTTTTTGAGATATTCAATAATTTATTTTTTAAAATAGCCCTTTTTACGGCTTTGTGTCATTTACAGAGGCAAAATGGAGCAAGATTTTTCAATTGAATATGAAATAAGTTTATAATAGGTGTAAATTTTGTTTCAACTCAGGCTGGACACTTGCTTCCTTGACAGTAAAATTGAGCTGTGAAATATTTTAGTTCGTACCTAAAATTTTCAAAAAACTCAAAAAGTATTGAAGAAAGAACTTTGTCGTCTTTAAAGAAAACATGTTTTTTATCATATATTATAACTTTGTAGAACATTCAAAAATTCCTAAGAATGTTTGGGAAAAGTTACAATGAAAAAACTGATATTAAGGGGTCGTTTTCAGAAAATGACCCATATCTTTTCAAGTTATATCAAGTTTTCTCATAATGACATTTGCTACAACTTTGTTGAAGACATAAACACGCTATCTTCACTTATGAATCGAATTTCTATCTCACTTTTAGGTGGATTAATCACATTAGTGATACTTCCCAAAGAAGGGCTCTTTTTCGATGACACCAAAATTCTAAAATCAATTTTTCATGCCTAAAACAATTTCGATCACGAAATTGGGCCTTTGGAAACAGTGTGGAACGCCCAGAGATCTATTTACAGATCAGTAACTTTTGCGATTATTATTACATATTTGCTTCAATATGCGGCGCTACTGATCATGAAACACTTTGCTGCGATAGATGTTACGCCAACACGCGGAAAAATAACGCTTGTTAAAAATAATAAATCCCAAGGTTGATTTTCAAACTAAGAATTGGCTCATTCCAAAGTTTTATTTCTTTATTCTTTGTGAGCTTTTTTCGATAAAAACAATCAATTATCATCATTCCATATTACATTCTGTGTGGCTTCGTGGCCGTGCATCTAGCTACAAGAGCGTGAATTGGCGTCGAATTACCGGGGTAAGCTTTTAATTCGACAAACCCCGCTTATTCGGACATCTTTAATACGACACTTTTTAATTCGTACCCCGCTTATTCGACACTTGTCGAATTAAAAAGTATTCAAATGTCAGAGCGATGTACAAAGTAAATGCGAAACTATTCGATATTGCGCTTTCGTACCAGCAGCAGCTCATCTTGCAGCCGCTACTTCCGGAAGTTCTGAATTGGTGCTTTTCGACACCCAAACTGGCTGGAGATCAATAGGGTCCTAAAATTAAAGACGAAATCTCGCTTATATTGAATAATACGATCAAGCATGGTATTCTAATCGGAATTGTACTTTACTTGAACTTGAAAAACAAAGGAATAATGAGAAAATTTGAAATAAGTAAAATGGTAAATAGTTCTACTTTGCCATTTGAGGTCAACCTTGTGTGACTGAGCTCGACATTTTTCGCACTGGGATTTCAATAATGTTCCTATCTGACTTACACGGTGAAACAAAATCACTCAAAGTATGTGTTATAAGCTAGGGACGAGACAAAAGGCTAAAAAAAATAAAAATTATATATTTTCAACTACGGTTAATTAAAACGTCAAAAATTGAGTAAATATGTACTCTTGAACCAGCGGGGTAATACGGTATGCATCCCTTTAAAATTATCTTCATATACTGTGGAGGAATTCCTCCACAAATTCTTGAAATAATTAAAACAAAAAAAACATCAGGTAATCCTTGAGATGTTCTTGGGTACATCCCTGAACAGGTGTTTGAAGGATTTCTGAAATTTCCGAACGAACTTCTGAATGGTTTTTTGAAGAGGACCTGAGAGGAAACTCTGAATAATGGGGAATTCTCGGAGCAATTCCTGGAAGACTTCCTGGATAAATCCCTAAAGAAAAACCCGGATGAATCCCTGGTGCAATTCCTACAGGGATGCCTCTGGAGGAAGCCCTGTAGAATCCCTGAGGAATTCCCGGCGAAATTCCCGGAGGAATCTCTGGAAGAATTTTTGAAAGTATACCAGGAAGAATTCCTGTATAAATTATGGGAGGAATACATAGAGAAATTTCTGTAGAGAACTCATGAGAAAATCCTAGATAAATTTCTGGAGGATTCCTTGGAGGCAGGGATGGGAACACTCACTTGCAGAAAGTTACACTCACTTGCTATTTTCTCAGCTCAGAAGCGTGCAATCAAGAAACGATGTATGGACGACTTTTGCCTTGTGGTTTTGTCTAAAACTTTGCCGAACAGAGCAAGGGTCGCCCACGCATACCAAAGTCATGACAGAGCTATAAAAGCGACTCTCCACAAGGTGAGTGTAATTTACATTCACCTCGTGGAGAGTTGCCTTCGCAGCTCCCTCACGACTTCGGTATGCGTGTGCGACCCCTACTCTGTTCGGCAAACTATTAGACAAAACCACAATGCAAAAGTCGTCCATACATCGTTTCTTAATTGCACGCTTCTGAGCTGAGAAAATAGTAAGTGAGTGTAACTATTTGCAAGTGAGTGTTCCCATCCTTGCTCGGAGGAATTCTTGGAGAAATCCCTGAAGGAATTCCTGGAGGAATCCCTGAAGCAATTCCTAGGAAAATCTCTAGCGAGAATCCTGGAGGAATGTGAAGAAACTTCTGAACAAATTCCGGGCGTATATTCTTGGATAAGACCCAGAAGGAATTCCTGGACAATTTCTTGGATGAATTCTTGGAGCAATCCCTGGAAGAATTCCTGAAAAAATCTCCAGAGGAATTCTGGGAGGAATTGCTGGAGAAATTTCTGAAAAACTACCTAGAGAAATTCCAGGAGGGTTTCCTGGAAGAACCCTAGGAGGAATTTCTGGAGGAATCCCTGACAAATTCCTGGAGAATTTGATGGAAGAATCTCTGAAGAAATACCTAGAGGATTTCCGGGAGGAATTTCGGAAGAAATTGCTGATAAAATTTCTGAAGGATGTCCAGGAGCAATTCCTGGATAAATTTCTGGGGTATTTCCTGGAGAAGTTCCTGGAGAAATTCCTATATAAAATCCTGGAGGAAAGCCTGGAGGAATTCCTAGAGGTATTCCTGTGGGAATTGCTTGAGGAAATCTTGAAAACCATACTGGATGAATTTCTAGAGGAATCTCCAGAGGGATTCTGAGAGATTTTTTTTTTCTATTATTTTTCCTTTGAGAAATCCTCGAAAGAATTTGTGAAAGATTCCCTGGAGGAATCCTTGAAGAAATTTGTGGAGAAATCCCTGGAGGAATACCTGGAGAAATCTCTGAAAAATTCCTGAAGGTATTTCTGCAGAATTTCCAGGAAAATTTTTTGAAGGTATTCCTAGAGGATTTTCTGGAAAAATCCTTGGAGGAACTTTTGGAGGAATTCCTGGAGGAATCCTGGAGAAAATTCTGGAGGAATCTCTAAAGCTATTCCTGATGGAATCTCAGGAGAAATTCCTTGAGAAATACCTGGAGAAATCCCTAGAGGAATTGGAGGCATCATTTCTAAAGGATGTCCAGGAGCAATTCCTGGAGAAATATTTAAATGAATTCCTGTAAAAATACCTGGGGTAATTCCCGGAGGAGTTTCTGTAGAGGAATTCTTGGAAGAATTACTGGATGAATTTCTAGAGGAACCTCCAGGGGAATATCCTGAAAAATTCCTGAAGGTATTCCTGGAGAATTTCCTGAAGAAATTTCTGAAGAAATCCCTAGAGAATTTCCTGGAGGAATCCTCACGGGAACTTCTGGAGGAATCTTTACGGGAACTTCTGGAGGATTTCCTGGAGGAATCTTCGAAGGATTTCCTGGATCTCTGGAGGAAATCCTGGAGGAATCCTCACGGGAACTTCTGGAGGAATCTTTACGGGAACTTCTGGAGGATTTCCTGGAGGAATCTTCGAAGGATTTCCTGGATCTCTGGAGGAAATCCTGGAGGAATCCTCACGGGAACTTCTGGAGGAATCTTTACGGGAACTTCTGGAGGATTTCCTGGAGGAATCTTCGAAGGATTTCCTGGATCTCTGGAGGAAATCCTGAAGCAATTCATGAAGGAATCTCAGGAGAAATTCCTGGAGAAATGTCTGGAGGAATCCCTTAAAAATTCCTGAGGAATTTCCTGGAAAAAATTCTGAAAAAAATCCCCAGAAAATATTTATGAAAAAAAATTTGGAGAAATTGATGACATTATTTCAGAAGGATGTCCAGGAGCAATTCCTGGATCAAGAACCTCTAGAGAAATTCCAGGATGAAATTTCGGAGGAATGCCTGGAGGAAATCCTGGAAGTTTTCCTTTGGGAACTGCTGGAGGAATCCTTGAAGGAATTCATGGAGGAATCTCTGGAGGAATTCCTACAACAATTACTGGATAAATTTCTGGAGGAATCTCTAAAGGAACCCTGGGAGAAATTTCTGAAAAAATCCCCTGATTCTTTTTTTAATAGACACTCACTTTTCGTAAACAATAATGTCATGTAGATTCAATTTGAGTCGTAGCTGAAAAATAGCGGTGCAGCCGAATTTTTTTTTCTTCTGAAGGCGTTTCAGTATATTTTGTTCCTCAAATTGTGGCTTTTGAGGGTAGCGGTATACAAAATTAAAAATTGGTATAATTTTCACAAAATATAATAGAAATTTAACAATTGTTTTGGTAAAACCGCAAAACCTCCTGGACTGGTTCACGGCCCAGTCGGTGCTCATCACCATGACGATGGTGTAAACGTCAAATTCAAACAAATACAATGCCAGCCCCGCAGGTGGGCTGGTAGCCAAATGTCAATTTTTTGAAGTTCTCGTTAATTCTGGATATGATGGAAAAAATTCGAGTTTCACAACTGTTTGTCTGTTGTGCCCGTTGTGCCGTCCGTAACTATGGAACATCGAAGCAAACTTTTCTGATACGTACCGAATCAAACCAATGGCTTCAATGCTTCAATGTATGTGGGTTTTAACATTGTGTTGTGGCACAATGCAGTGGTGGAGCTATATGGTCATCAATTATGGCTACGTTGGCGCTATATCTGTTCACTCTGTACGTTACATGGCGACCGTTCAAGTCTGTTTTGTCGCGTTTCAGCTATTTTTATGAACAATTCCGTACTTTTTCAGTTCTGCAATGTTCACTGATAATTGACTCGTTTTACTCTTCAAGTCCTGATCGTATTTTTTCCGTCTTTAATAGGGTGACAAAGGGTGTGGGTTTATTCTCTTTGTCATGAGGAGTTTTTTGTCAGCCAAATTAACTGAAACTTGGTCGTATAATAACACTTGTTTGGTAGAAATATGAGGCCAGTTTTGAGTTCAATATGTTAAAACAACATGACGAAGAGAGCAAAAAGGTCGAAATTACGTAAGTTCCCCTATTACGTTATTATTTAAATACAACATCATTTTGTAAATTCAAAATTTCCATTACTCAGAATTTAGTAGACTTAACGCACCTATCTGAAATTAAAATATCAAAAAACAAATCAAAACTGTTTGCATTCCTGTATAAAACTTAGTTAGACGCTTGCGAGCAAAATAAAAGAAATCGTACATTTCGATGCGGCAAATGAAAAACGCTGTGAAAGCAATAAGTACCTTATACAGTTAAGAAAATAAGGGATATTAGTTCGGAAATGCTCTGTCGTTGAAGAAGAATCAACACAACATTCTCACCGCACCAAAGAAACAGCAGCTAGCACAATAAATAACAATACTCTTTATAGGTACATACATATATTTACGGCGAGATACGCAGAAGACGAATTACCAAGGTTGAACTGTAGGTCACCGATGATCAGAAGAGAAAAACGCTGTGCCTTTCACGTTCATGAATCTTTTTGATGCACACCTGCTGAAAAATCGACGACGATATGAAATTCACCCACAAAACCAAAAATTATGCCTAAGCCTATAGTCAAACACGTGGAAGGAGAGTAAATAACGAAGCTATAGCTTTAACTAGGTCTCGTAGTAAGAATTTTGAATCAAAAATACAAGTTTTACTCAACCCATGGGGAAATACCGTAATATATTCAGTAGCCGGTAAGTTGAGCAAGATGTGATAAATTTTAGCTAGTTCTTAAAAGACGGTTACCATATGAAACTAGTTCGAAACAACTTTATCAAAACATTTTGGGAAAACAACAAACCTAGAAAGTATGTAATACTGCAGCACAAGGATGAGTTTCAATCTAATCGTAAGGACTGTTGCTTCAACGATTAAATACAATAATTAACGAGTAAAACAGTTAGATCGAGTAAGTCCCCTCCCTAACAAGAGGCGCACGTGTGTAAATATTGCCAGGAAAAGTAACGCGCTTCGTAACGAAACTTTAAAGCAGTTGACTGCTGACAGTGTGCTTCTACAAACAAATAGTTTATAATATAATAAATTTACCCAAAATCACACAGCATCACCAAAGGCGCTAATCGCATGTAATTCAAATTCTAACACTGCTGTTAACTAGACAAACAGTTTTTCAATAATGCCCAAAATAACGACGTTGAGAATGCTTAAACTTTAAATAACAGTTAACCGAGCAGTTATTTCAAAACGATGCAAAACCTAAGAGAGTTTTAACTTATTTAAGTATGTGAGCGATATGGTGAGATAATAATTTTTATAGAAACTGTTACTGAAAATTCAAACACACCATTGAGTTTTTTGTTTGTTTGATTGGTGATCTGAAGCAGTCCGAAATCCCACCTGTTAAACCCGGGACGATCTTCTTTTGGTAGAAATACCACTGTCCGGATTGTAGAAGCACCTTGCAGCTTTTTTGTCTAACGAAGCTCAAAACTAAAACAACAGTTTTATTAGTCAGATATAGTTTGTGGGATTTCATGTAAACTTACGATAGTCTTCTCACAATCTTGAAATTCGCGGTCTATCCTGAGCAAACCCTTATGAGGATTTATCGTCCTTTTAGATAAATATAGAATTAGCAAATGGGTATTCCAATAAGGGTTAAGTTGAGGTTACCTATCGAACTCTGACAATTCAGACTGCTACAGTTCACTTGCAGGAATATGTACGGCGTAATTTACAAGTTCTGAGGAAAAATACACTAAATTGGTTTCACAATTGTGGTATTACATACGAAACTTACTTTTAAGAATTTCCCTTCACCCAATAACAAATTATATAATCATTTGCAGCATCTCAAAACATTATATCAATCGTCATTTCACCACGTTTCACGTTTGCTACCTACACCTTCTGTCGTTATGCGTTGACAGCTAGTTTCTTTGTATCGGCGAGTTCAGTACCTGTTCGTGAACCAGTGATGCCGGAACATCCCCCTCCCCGTGGATCCGGATGTGGCGTCTTAGGAGTATTTCCGGGTCCACCATCTCCAACTTCGATCACCGCTAATTTTACCACCGGACGTTTGAGCTTTCCGTTTCCGTTGACTGTTCGAATGATGGCCTGGCGCACTCTGCCGTCCCGTCCTTGGATAACTTCTTCGACTTTCCCTCTTATCCAAGACCTTCGGTCACCGTCTGCAACGTAAACCAAATCACCGACTTGAACCGGACGTACGTCTTCGAACCATTTCGATCTACGATTCACTGTAGGAAAGTATTCCTTTATCCACCGTTTCCATAGAGCGTCAGACAAGTATTGACTTCGTTGATAGCTACTGCGTAACGCCTCTGCAAGATCAGTACAGCTCCTGATCGGTTCATGTGAACCGGACGTATTCCCAAAAATAAAATGATTTGGGGTGAGCGCCTCATCATTTCCGCATTCTTGGGGCATGTATGTAAGCGGCCTAGAATTGATGAACCACTCCGTTTCGGCCAGTACAGTCACCAGGATTTCATCATTTAGTTTGCGACCGTCATCGAGAGCTCTCATGGTTTCCTTCACGCTGCGTACCATACGCTCCCACACACCACCCATGTGTGGGCTCGCCGGTGGATTGAACGACCACTTGGTCTTAGCATCTGTGAACGTGTTGGCACATCTATCGTTGATCTCTCTAATCTGCTGCATCAAGTGTCGGTTGGCACCGACAAAATTCTTGCCGTTATCAGAGAAGATTTGTACTGGTGACCCTCTCCTGCGAACGAACCGACGGATTGCCATAACGCACGAATCGCTGGACAAATCGTATGCTATTTCCAGATGGACGGCTCTAACCACAAGGCACGTAAAGACGACCACGTAACGTTTTTCTTTCCGTCGTCCAACAGTGACTTCCAAAGGGCCCAGATAGTCCACCCCAACATAGCAGAACGGTCTTACGTATTGAGTCAGTCGTTGTTCTGGCAGTGGTGCCATCCGTGGAGACTGTGGTTTGCATTTACTTATTTTGCAACGCTGCCACGCCCTCATTATTGAGGGATTTGCACAAAAGTGCACGCGGCCTATCGCTCCCGAAAGGTACAGCCGCAGTTTTCACTCCCAGTTTACTTCATCCTTATGGGAAATAACATTGCGGCGTTTCCTACGGTGCGGTTGTTCCTTTCGAAAACGATAGACCGCGTGAACTTTTGTGCAAAGCCCCTTTTTGAAACATTTCAACGACCGCGCGGTGTTTACGTTTCAAGAAATCTAACAATACCTTGTCGCAAATTAGGTATGAAGAATCGCTGGCGTACCTCATTGACAATTGTTTCCTTATTTGCGTGTCCGTATCGGCAGTGATAGTGGTCCAGCAGTCGAAACGTAACCAAATGATCTTTCGGAAGGATTATGGGGAATCTAGAGTCGAATGGAGCATAGCCAGCATTCGCAGTTCGCCCTTCTATTCGCCGGAGCCTCCAGAATGTTCGGAAGGCAGAAGAACCTTTAGAGCGCTTTGATCGTCGAAGCTTAAAGCTAAAAAAGTACCATTTATTAGAAATGTATAATTCATCATATGTGAATAAACTTACGATAGTCTTCTCGTGTGTATAATTTAAACTGTAGTTCCAGAACAATCCCCAGAAATGGTTGACAATCTTTTAGAACAAACAAAATTAGTCTTACTATATTGGTGGCAAATTTAGGTTAAGATTACCTGTTCTCATACCCTTTTTACCTACAGATGACTACAGGATAACTCTTATAGAATATGCTGTAAAGTTCTGTGTAAATATATCTGTTAAGCTGAATTCATTGATATAAATTATAGCGGAACTTACATTCAGCGGCTAACAATCCAAACAAAGAAATACAATAAGGGATCAAATATTAATTATAACGCACTACCGATGTTTTGCATTCGTATCGATATCGCTAGTCATCCACTTGACATGAGCTGCCAATCAGACCTGCCACAATCGCATTGACATCTTGTTTGACATCAACGGCGTGTTCACACTCCTGCATTGGAGCAGTGCTGCCGGAACATCCCCCGCCCCGTGGACCCGGATGTTGGCTCTCAGGACAGCTTCCGGATTCACCACCTCCAATCTCCATTACCGCAAGTTTAACTACCGGGCGTTTCAGCCGGCCGTTCCCATTAACCGTCCGAACGATGGCTTGTCGAACTCTCCCATCTCTGCCTTGAATAACTTCTTCAACTTTTCCTCTGATCCATGTCCTACGGTCGCCATCTGCAACGTACACCAAATCGCCAACTTTCACAGGATGTACGTCATCAAACCATTTAGATCTCCGATTTATGGTTGGAAAATATTCTTTGATCCAACGCTTCCATAGTGCATCAGACAAGTATTGGCTTCTTTTGTAACTACTGCGCAAGGCTTCTGAAAGGTCCGTAGAACATCTGACCGGTTCGTGTAAACCGGATGAGTTCCCAATCATAAAATGATTTGGAGTGAGTGCCTCATCATTTCCGCATTCCTGTGGCATGTAAGTGAACGGCCGAGAATTGATAAACCACTCCGTTTCTGCTAGAACTGTCAACAGGATCTCATCGTTCAATTTGCGACCGTCATCGAGGGCTCTCATGGTTTCTTTCACACTACGCACCATGCGCTCCCATACACCGCCCATGTGCGGACCGGCGGGTGGATTGAAAGACCACTTGGTCTCAGCATCGGTGAACGTGTTTGCGCAATGATCGTTGATTTCTCTAATTTGTTGCATCAAATCACGATTGGCTCCGAAGAAGTTCGTGCCATTATCGGAAAAGATTTCTACTGGCGATCCTCTCCTGCGGACGAAACGACGGATCGCCATAACACACGAATCAGTGGACAAATCGTATGCTATTTCCAGATGGATGGCTCTCACCACCAGGCAGGTGAAAACAACCACGTAACGCTTTTCTTTACGCCGTCCAACTGTAACGTCTATTGGGCCGAGATAGTCAACCCCAACGTAATAGAATGGCCTTACATATGGGGTTAGTCGTTGTTCCGGTAAAGGTGCCATCCGTGGAGGGCGTGGTTTGCATTTATCTATTTTGCAACGCTGATTGGGTATGAAGAATCGTTGACGAACCTCATTAACGATTGTTTCCTTATTTGCATGTCCGTATCGGCAATGATAGTGGTCAAGAAGCCGAAACGTAACCAAATGTTCTTTCGGGAGAATTATGGGAAATCTTGAGTCGAATGCGGCATAGCTTGCATTCGCGGTTCTTCCATCTACTCGGACGACCCCGAATTCATCGGCAAACGGAGATAGCTTGTACAAAGGGCTTCCCGGATAAAAAATACAATAGAAAAACATAGGATTCTAATGTAACAGTACCATTGAAAACCATGCTCTCACAATAGAATTCAATGTTAAAATAACAATAGAAAAACAATAGAATCAAATGTTTCTAACAATAGAATCAAATGTGAATGAGCATTTCACATTGAATTGTATAGGTTGTTAAGTATCGTAACAATACAAAAAATGACTTTTTTCCATACAAGTTTTTTCGCAAAACAGAAGATTCTAATGTAAATGAAATGTTGTTAATATATATAAGTGGAATCAAATATACCGTAGATTTTTATGTAATTGTATTGTTTTGAACTGTTAAATATGCCGAGAACTGTCTGTTTTGAACTGTTATTTTACATTAGATTCAATGGTTTGGGGATGGTTTTCTATTGTGAAACAGAAGATTCTTATGTTTTCGAATTGTTTCAAACAGTGAAATGCTCAGTAAACGTGTTGTTTTGGGTAGTGATTTTATTTCTGGTTCCACATTTGATTCAATTGTTTTGAAATCGTTTTCTATTGTGAAGCAGAACATACAGTTTGTAGTTTTTACATTGAATTCAATTGTTTGGGTATTGTTTCCTATTGTGATACAGAAGATTCTTATGTTTTCGAATTGTTTCAAACAGTGAAACGAACGGTAAACGCATTGTTCTGACTAGTGATTTTACTACTGGTTCCACAATTGATTCAATGGTGTGGAAATTGTTTTCTATTGTGATACAGAAGATTCTTATGTTTTTAAATTGTTCTAAACAGTGAAATGTACAGTAAACGTGTTGCTTTGAGCAGTGACATTATTACTGGCTCCACGTTAGATTCAATTGTTTTGGAATTGTTGTCTATTGTGATGCAGAACATATTGTTTTGCACTATTTTTACATTAAATCGAATGGTTTGGAAATTGTTTTCTATTGTGAATCAGACAATTCTAACTTCAACCTCTAAGTTTAACTTAACAAAACATATAAACTGCTTGAGCAAATCCGGAATGAAGCAAAACTGAACTATTATTATGTATTTAGACTAGAATCTTGTATAATTTAAGCTACATTTCAAAAACAGATCGAACAATTATCAAATATTTGGATCACTCATGTAGTAAATCGAGTAATGTTTAATTGCAATGATGGTTGAAGCTTTGGCTCCCATGCCCCACAGCCAGATAACTGGGTTTAGCAGACTAAGCATTATATGTGGCAACACTATAAGCGGCATGATGGAACCGTGCCTAAGCGCGCTAAGTGTTATTAGTCCACTAATGTAGTTGCATTTATTGGGTGATGAGGTACAAAAGTAACATTACAGCGTGCTTAACCTTTTTTGTAGCACTTAAAAATACTCGATATACTACAGCTTGAACCTATATTAGAAGATCGTTCAAATTCAAAGAAGCGTTCAAATGGTACATTTGTGAGTCGTTTGTTATTTACGAATGATTGCATGCAATTTCGTCACATTTGATAATAAACTATACATGCGTTCCAGGTTTGAAGAGCGAACCAATATTAAAAAAAAAATAACACAAAAATAACATGTTTCACTGAACGAGTTTGATGTAAAGGAAAAAATGCAGTCAAATTAGAATGGTAAAATTGAAATATCTATCTATCCTGGTATCCATCTATCTATCTTTATATATAAAAATGAGTTACTAATGTATGTCTGTCTGTCTGACCCTAATAGACTCGGAAACTACTGAACCGATCGGTGCTTTCAAAATAAAACCACAAAGTTCCTTGATCCAGCATTCCGCATCCCCGTTCTCTTCTCAGCGCTCCTAGTTCTCGTCCATGCAGCAATCAGTCCTAATCGTGCGCATTCCTTCGACCGCAATGCGATAGAACAAGCTGTGAGCTAACTGCTCCTACACAGGCTTCATGTCCTTGCGACTCCTAAAGTGATAGGAAAGAATAGTTATTTGGATACCATTGGGTATTAGTTAATGAAACAATTGCAATTTTATTAAAGAAAGGGGGATTTAGACAACACTTTCTTGTTTTCTCCATTATATTTTTTTTTAATATTGGTACAATAAAATAAACCCTTTTCAAATGTTAGTTTAGAAAACAAAAGAAATACATAAAAACTGGGTCAAAAACTCTTTTAGATGATTTCATTATATAACAAAAAAAAAGGTCGAACCAACCCTGTGAACTTGTCTGTAAAAGTGTGATTTGCTACCAGCCCTGCCCTGCCAACTCAACTTCCCGCAAAAGTGCAAACAAAATAATATACAAACCTGTTGAAATGCTGCTACTGTTGTATGCTTTTACACTGCACCGCACACTATATTCACTCCCGTGCGGAAAATTCACGCAGTTGAGCGTGAATTTTCCACATTTTCCGCAGACGAACCTGCACTTCGAAAAATTTTACCGCCGACGACCAAACTGATAACAAAAAAACTTGGCTGTCATCGATACACACTGTTTCGAAATTACTTAAAAGCAGGGTTTTTTTAAACGTTCAGACCATTGAAAAACGGTACATTTCAATGTAGCTGATACATTCTATTGTAAACCAATGGTTTGAACGCTGAATCCAAAAGTAACAATGAATTCAAATGTTAATCTATTATTTGTCTATGTAACAATGAAATCTAATGTGAACCAATTGTAATCATTATAAAGAATCAAATTTTCAAATATACTGTATAATACATTCACAATAGAAAGCAATGTTAACATAAAAATCTATTGTTTTTCAATTGTTGTGCCCATAGCCTTAATTGTTCGTTTTTATACGGGTTGAACGTTCAATACTCACCAGAGCTTGGGGCGACGAATTGCGATTCTTCAAAAGTACTTTAACCTCATCAGGGAAACAGTCTGCCTGCGCGAAACGCCACAAACTTATTTCGGCTCGTTTGTACTCGGTTTGCTGAAGAGGTACGATGACAGCTGGAATGGATCTTTTCAAGAACTTGAGCTGATGACTTGTTGCTTTAATGGTCTCTATCGGCTGACCCCTTATTCGCAGTCGACAGTTATTGATGAAACGGCCCACCATGGCCATTGTTCGCAGCAACACGTTCCATTTCGAAATGTTTTCAGCTTTGATTAGTTCCTGCGGTATAGCGATGTGGTGGAGCAAATAGCATGGCCGAAGTTCTTCCTGGACGTCCGAAACTACATGTCGTTGCTGGGGCCAAGTTTCTTCTGTTCCATATAGGAATGTGGGTCCATTCAACCATATGCCAGCAGGATTGGGCTCGGAATGTTTTCCTCATTTGGTCAGGCAGTCTGCCACGTTTTCTTTAGTAGGCACCCACCGCCAGTCGACCAGCTGCGTGTGTGAGAGAATTTCTCCCACTCGATGTGCAACATACTGCTTGTATTTGCGGTTGTCTGAACGTATCCATAACAATACGGTGCTGGAATCCGTCCACAAGTAGCTTCGGCTAATGGTGAGTGTGTGGGACTCCATCACGTTCTTCAGCATTCTCGCTCCCATAACCGCAGCCTGTAGTTCCAGTCGCGGAATTGACTGATGTTGCAGCGGGGCCACCTTGCTTTTCGCCATTACCAAGGCGACGTGTACGCCACGATCATCCTCTGCCCTAAAGTACGCTGCGCAACCCATGGCGAATTCGCTGGCGTCTGTGAATACATGAAGTTGCAGCGAATGGAACTAATTCGGGACAGCGTTTCCGAAGTAGGGTCGAGGGATTCTCAACTGTTCGATTCCAGCAAGCAACTGAACCCAACGTCTCCACTTTTCGTTTTCTTCATCTGGAATATCCTGATCCCACATAGTACCACTCCTCCAGAGATCCTGAATGAGCATTTTGCCGTGTATCGAGAAGGGCGCCAGCATGCCGGTTGGATCAAACAGGCTCATTACTCAGCGAGCAACTATTCGTTTTGTAGGACGACGACCCTCGGAAATGTATGGATCCAAGTCTCCATGGAAACGAGTTGAGAAGGAAAGGAAATCTCCTTGCGGGTTCCATATCAGCCCTAGAACGCGCTCCCAATTGTCCTGAGTAGCACCTCCGATTACAACCGGTTCCTGACTCTTGGCTTCTCCAAGGGCATGTAATACGTCGCGACTGTTACTCACCCAGTTTCTCATCTCAAATCCGGCACGCGAATGTACTTCTCGCACCTGTACCGATCTTGTGATGGCTTCCTCGATGGTGTTGGCACTGTCGACGTAGTCGTCCATATAGGTTTTGTCGATTATTGCGGCCGCAGCTTCCGGAAACTCTGAAGAGCACTCAATGGCATTTTCTCGCATGACATGTTGAACGGAGCAAGGTGAACATGTTGCCCCAAACGTCGCGACATCCATAATATAAATCTGCGGCGGCTGGGCAGGATCAAATCGAAAGATGAATCTCTGAGAGTGTTTGTCTGCCGGGATGATTTGAACTTGGTGGAACATCTCTCTGACGTCGCCTCCGAACGCAATCGGCCTCTCCCTGAAGACGCAAATGACTGAAAGAAGCGAGTTCAACAGGTCCGGTCCTTTTAGGAGCTGCGTGTTCAGTGACACACCTTCTACTTGGGCTGCCGCGTCCCACACAAGCCTTTTCTTTCCAGGTTTCCGAGGATTTGTCACCACGTTTATGGGTAAATACCATACACGGTCCGTATCAGCACTTGCCAGTTCCTGTTCGGTGGCCTTATGAGCGTATCGTTTCTCCACGTAATCACGGATCTGCTGATGAACGTTGGCGCGTAGCTCTGGATCCCTACCAAGTTTCGCCTCGAGACTTTTCAACCGTTTTACTGCAATATACCAGCTATTTGGAAAGCGAACTTCATCGGTCTTCCATAGGAGTCCCGTTTCATATCTATCCCCAACTCGGCGAGTTGTCCGCTCGAGGATCTGACGAGCGCGTTTATCGTCGGCGGATTCGGGCAACGGAGAAACGCAAACTACTGCTTCTTCCAAAATGAACTGCCGCCGAATTAATTCATTCAACTCCTCATCCGTTTTACAGTTACAGTCATGAACCCCGACGAAATCGTTTCCATTGCTGTCAGGTCCACATGGACCATATACCGCCCAGCCAAGCGCGCTTCTGACAGCCACAGGTTCGCCCGGTCGTCCTACTCGAGTTTCAAGCGGAGTAAGAAGATCCAAGTTCCGTAAACCTATTAGAATTCTAGGCTCTGCGTCGATGTACGAATGCACTGGTAGGTCACGGAGATGATCGAACCGTTCAATCAAGTTTCCCATCGATAGACTTTGCTTGGGAAGATTCAACCCACTCACGGTGTGAGCTCCTTTGAGGTTGAAACGTTCTTTCTGCCCACGCGCTGATATCACAACGTCCGCTATCTTCGAAAACTTCTCCGTACGGCTGACGTTCGAGGTCCAAATCAGCTTCAGCGGTACTGCCCAACTAACAATCACTCATTTAACAGGCACCTTTATGACGAATTAATTCAACATAATGTTGAATAACATTTGAATTATATCCACGTACAACCTATGTTCGGGTTTTGTTCACACAAATTTGGAGAAGTTATAAAGCATCATGTTGTGCACCAACTTATTTTGTTGTTGTTGAAACCGTTTTACAAATGTACAAGAGAGTTGTTATTAAGCTTTGGCAAAAATGACTGAAAATAAATAAAATGCAAAAATGTTGAACTCTCACGAGAGTAATTATTTGCTCTCATGTTGAGAACACTTATTATGAAATAAGAATTACATATAAAATTACCTAAATCCGGATTAGAACTCGAGACCTGTTGATTGCCAGCCGCATGCCTTCCTATCTGCGCCATCCTAGAGATGGTGAGATGCAGCACCCAAAGCAAAACATAATCTTCCCATGACTCAATAATGATCACTCCTGAACTTGTGTTCAGCAGTGGTGAATTACAACGGAACGTGGTAGTCAACTGAACAACGCCTTATACTTCAACAGCTGTTCAGCCCAAAACACGTGTTTTCCATTCTGATTTCGCTGTCAGTATTTTTATCGCACGGTGAGAAAACTTGTATCGAATGCGGCCAAAAAGTGTTGGTACTTATTGAAGATATTGTTTCCAGACGTACTAATTGCGAAATGAATAAGTTTTTATTCTTATTATTGAATATCGTTATTTAAAAATGTATGACAATATGTGGTGCGGTATGGTCTTGGACACTTCGACGAAAAGCGATGGTGCCAGGGACAATTATAGATGGGACGCCTCAGTAGGTGTTGATTTGCCGATAATTCCAGAAGGATTTCCTGGGGAACCGCTGCAGAAGCTCTTGATGGAATCTTAGCACATCACTCAGCACGCGCAAACTCACATTTTGAATTTAATCGCACTGCTGCCTAAGGAAACCTGACGAAAATTTTCCTAAGTCCGAATCGTAAACAACAAGGCCACGAAACGTCAAAGACTTAGAAAAATTTATCATAGCAACCGCCGTATGCACTGCCCTATAAGCGACACGCGTCTCACGCGAGAGAAACGTCAATTCTGATTCTGCGAGCGCACATGTGTTTGTTTATAATTTTATCGCGCGCGTGTTGCGGACGTTGCGGATGGTTTTCTACCTACTGTTTTTCTGTAAAAATTACGAAAATTACATTATTCTAGCAGTTTTTCGGGTGTAAAACGATGAAGTTCGCTTATAAGGTAAGTTTCCGCAATATAATTTACTTGAAAGTGTGATTACGACTAGCATTGATATTGTTTTTTTAGTTCAAAAACCTGCTCGGTTCCGTGTACCGGCAAGGCGCCCTGCTGTTCAGCCCCGATGGAAACTCCGTTATCAGCCCGGTGGGCAACCGAATCACGATATTCGATTTGAAGAAGTAAGTACCATCCCGATGGTGGTGTCCGACCCTTGACTAACAATCTTTTTTATCCGCTAGCAATAAATCGCACACCCTCTCGCTGGAGAGCGAGTACAACTACACCGCGCTGGATCTGTCCCCGAACGGGTGCATCCTGGTGGCGGTCAACGAAACGGGCGAGGCTCAGATGATCAGTATGATATCGCACACCGTGGTCCACCGGTACAAGTTCAAGGGCGCGGTGAAGTGGTTGCGCTTCAGTCCGGACGGGAAATTCTTTGCCGCGTCGGTGAACAATGCAGTGCTGGTGTTCCGGGCCCCGGGGGAGCTGAGTGGGACGTACAATTCGTTTGCGATACAACGGGCGTTCGAGATTGCGTACGACGAGACGACGTTCATCGATTGGGCTTGTAACTCGAAGATTCTGGTTGTGGGATCGAAGGACAACTCGGTGCGCGTGCAGGGCGTAGAGTTCCTCAAGAACTTCCGGCCGGTTGTGTTGGGAGGGCATCGAGACGCCATTGTGGGGTGTTTCTTTGAGGAACAAACGCTAGATGTGAACACGGTCAGCAAGGATGGTTTGCTGATGCTGTGGGAGTGCAGTACGGAAGTTGAGGACATTTCAGCGGGTTACAAAACAGGAGCCAGAGAAGTCTCTGCAGTGAAGAAGCTCAAAGAGGAAGATGAGGACGAAGTGGAGGACGACATTGCAGCAGATAAGGATATTGAAAAATCCGGAAAAGAAAAGGATGAAGGTGTTGAGCATGTTCAGGGAGATTTCGATGAGGATGATGATCGAGACGAGAAAGGAAGGCTGGTCAAAAGGGAACCAAAGAAGGATTTCAAATACAAACGACTTGCTCGACACTATCTGGCGGATGAAGCCCGGAAGGAGAACCCGAAAGCTTTTGTCACTGCTGCGGCGTACCACAAAAAGATGAAAATCCTTATAACGGCGTTTTCTACTGGAGTGTTCTATCTATATGAGCTTCCGGACGTCAACATGATCCACTCCTTGAGTATTTCCGAGTTCCGGATTGATTCTGTCGCGTTCAACAATACCGGAGATTGGCTTGCCCTGGGCGTTCCGCAAGTCGGTCAATTGCTAGTGTGGGAGTGGCAGAGCGAACAGTATATTATGAAACAGCAGGGTCATTCGACCGGATTGAATTGCGTCACCTACTCCCCCGACGGGCAGCTACTGGCGACCGGTGGTCTGGACGGGAAGGTCAAACTGTGGAACATCACGAACGGATTCTGCTTCGTGACGTTCGCCGAGCATTCCAGTGCGGTCACCGCCGTGGAATTCAGTGGAAACAAGAAGTTCTTCGCAACGGCATCCCTGGACGGAACCGTTCGTGCCTACGATATTGTCCGCTACAGAAACTTTCGGACGTTCACCTCGCCAGAACCGGTGCAGTTCGCATCGGTGGCCGTCGATCATTCCGGCGAGCTGGTAGCCGCAGGTGGTCAGGATGTGTTCGAAATCTATCTCTGGTCAATGAAACTCGGTCGACTGCTGGAAGTACTAAGCGGCCACGAAGGTCCGGTTGTTACTTTGGCTTTTTCACCGGTGGCATCGTCCTCCACGATGATATCCGGTTCTTGGGATAAAACCCTCCGAGTCTGGGACTGCCTAGAGTCATCAGGTGCAAGCGAAACCATCGATGTGGCCTCGGATGTCCTTTCGGTGGCGTTCAAACCGAACGGGGAAGAAGTGGCCGCCGCATCGTTGAATGGAAATATTACGGTGTTCCATGTGAAGACGGCCCAGCAGCTGGCGTCCATCGAAGGGCGAAATGACATGGGTGGCACCGTGTCGGAGACGGATATGAACACTGCCCAGAGGAACCTTCTTGGAAGGTAAGTGAAGTTTTATCAACTTTTTAGTATTATTTCTTTGGGGCATTACTCTAGGGATTGTAAATATTACGGATTTATTGCACAAATAAGATAAATATATTATTTAATGTGCTACGTATGAAACGGACAGTGCCGGATTTAGGGGGGCCAGGGCCCCGGGCCCCCACATTTCAGGGGCCCCCACAAAATGTCACTTGATGAAAAAAAATGTGAAGCAAGAAAAAATGTAGTGCACGAAGCTTCTATTGATTTGATATTTTGTCGTAAGAACTTCAAATTACTGCCTACTTGCAAAATGTGTGTGATATGTTGTGATTGTTTTGAGAAAAACTGCAACTATTTGTCCATCTTCTTATGAATTTTTTTTTTGTGCATCCTGATATTCTGAAGAAAATCTTCGACTAAATTCTAGAGGAATTCCAAAACTCTATAAATTGCAGAGTCAAAAAGTTCCTCCTAAAATAGTTAGTTTTTTTTTTCTGGCCAAAGTTTTTGAAAATATTTTGAAGAATTTTCTATACAGTCTGGAAAGAACCATTTTTTTAGAAATTAAGAAGTTTTTATAAAACTTTTAGTTTGATTTCACTTAGACAGCTTACGACTTATCCAAAATCAAAACTGCTGGAACATGTTTTTTGTGGAAATCTTGTATGACTTAAAAAGATTATTTTGTAGAGTTTCAGTCCGTTTTTTTTTTATTTGAGTTTGTCCGAGTTTTCCGCAAAAGATTTTTAAGAAATTGAATGGGAAATTCTATTGAAAATTAAGTGAGAATTTCCATCAGGAACTTATCATGGATTTCCTCTAAAATTTCTCAGCATTTTATATTAGAACTTCCTCTTTGATATCAGAGTTTTGTGGAAAATTCTTTTTGGAGATCGCCAGAACCTAGCAATCGCGTTAGGACAAGTTTTTGTTAAATGTTCATTCTTCATGGTGATCTACCAGCATGTGATTTCTCAAAACCGACACCATCGATTGCGTTACAAATTTTACTAGAAATTTCTTGAAAATTTCAGCTTTAAATTCTTTTTGCAGTTTCTCTATAAATTCTGGGATGTACTTCTACAAAGAGTGAGTTTTTGGTGGCAAAGTGTACAGGCCGCGTTTTCATTCGGTCGTCGTCGTCGTCTATTTGACTGCTCATCTTCGTACGGGGCGATTTATGATACGATAAATGCAACAAACAACATTTTTTGCGATTTTAGTCAACAGACATTGAAATGTTCGTCACGTCAAGTGTCGGCCCAAGTTCCAAAGCCACGTTGGTTCAAATCACTTTATTTTCTCTTTCGTTAATTTTCGCACTTCGAAAACTATCTGAATGGTTCGTCATCTTCGATGTCGGCATGTGTTTTGTTTTAGTCCAAATGAAAATAAGTGGTTTGATATTAATAGGGTTGCATGAATCACTCCACTTACCAAAGTGAACTCATATCATGCGCCCTTTCCCCTCCCCACTAACAAAAAGTCCTTCCCATGACAGACGTGGAGACGCAGAGGTGATCTCGGTCTTTAGTAAGCAACGCACGTCATAATAACATTCCTTTCCTTCCTCGATGACCGTAAGGACGTGGCCGGCGCCGTTATTGACCTAATAAAGTTTGGAATTCTCGAAGATGCACATTGAGGACGGTAAGCTACTCCCAAGCTCCGTCTGTTGGTTCCTTGTGCAACTTCGATTGTTCTGGTCAATCACGGAGTAGCAACTACGAATAGTACGGTCATCTATGCTCATGCTCAAATTCTGGGATGTACTTCTACAAAATTTGGGATGAAATTCCGCGTATACACACGTGAAAAGCTCACTGCTATTTTCACGCTAGAATTTTAAATCAGTTATTAAGTTTAGTGGATACCTAGGGTATGTGTTCCATCAGTAATCTCACGCTCCCATATTCATCCTATTCGAAAACTAGCGATTACGGCACCGATTGATTCCGTTCTTTTTGTTTTCATGCGTGCTCACTCCTAACAAAAAATACAAAAATAAGAAACAAAACAAACGCTTCAATCCTTTGTTTTTCGTACGATGAAAATGGGAGCCACATGCTTAATAAGGGAACCAGTACCCTATCACCATTTTTCCTAGCTCTACTTTTTTGATCTAGATTTAAATTCTTTAACGACATTAATAACTTAATAATAACTTAATAATAATAAGATACACATAAGATTTACATTAAGATATTTGTAAGAATGATTAATAAGTATTTTTTTAGAATTTTTCCATGTTAAAAATATATCCTCTATATAAAGGGTCCCCACATTTGTAAATCCGGCCCTGGAGACGGACATCATATTATTAAGCTCAGGTAGTAAAGAGCCAAACAACCGCTATTCTCTATTTCAGAGCATTTACCTCAATTTGCTACTCAGCCGATGGCGAATGTATCCTGGCAGGTGGAAAGTCCAAATACGTCTGCATCTATAACGTGCGAGAAGCCATTCTGCTGAAGAAGTTTCAAATCACTCAGAACCGCAGCTTAGACGGAATGGATGTAAGTCTGCGATGAACTGAAGTTGTCTTCTTTGCATGTAACAGTGTAACTCACTTCCAGGAATACATGAACCGGAAAAACTTGACCGAATTCGGCAACATGGCTCTAATCGAAGAGCGAGAAGAGCTTGAGGGTGGCAACGTGGCTATTCGCCTTCCCGGCGTAAAGCGGACCGACCTCTCTGCGCGAAATCAAAAACCGGAAGTGAACGTGTTTGCCGTTCGATTCTCCCCGACCGGTCAATCGTGGGCCGCCGCTTCCACCGAGGGTCTACTGATGTATTCGCTCAACAAGGGCATCGTTTTCGATCCGTATCAACTGTCAGTGGAAATTACGCCAAAGGCTACCCGGGAGCTGCTCCGGAAGCAGGACTACTCGGCCGCTCTGATCATGGCACTAAAACTGAACGAGAACAATCTTATTCACGAGGTGATAGAGCAGGTGCCCTACTGTGATGGTAAGTGTTTTGAGGCGCACTAATTTTTGTTCTATTTAAGGTCATAGCTACACTTCTCTCATACTTTCTTGTGAGATTCCGCCCAGAGTTCCTCTGGAAATGCCTTTTCTCTCAAACTTCATCCCAGGATGCCAAAGGTTCATCCGGATTTTGACTCAGAATTTCTCTCGAGATTTCACCGGAAGTACTCCAGAAGTTCCTAGAGTGATTTCTCCTGAAATACCTTCCAGGACATTTCTTAGATGTTTGACGAGATTTCTTCTATTGTTTATCCTGCGATTTCAACGAAAGTTTCTCCCAGTATTTTTAAAGAGTTCTTCCAATAGTACTTTCCGCGGTGTATCCCAAAAATTGTCGCGGGATTTCTCCAAAGTTTCTCTCGGATTTTCCACAGAAGCTCTTTCTAATGTTCTCTCGGAAACTCCCAGTTTCTTCAATCGTGATATCTATTTCTCGTGGGATTTCTTCTATTGTCTATCCTATTATTACAGATTTACTTCTTTTTATTCATACGTCTTAGTCATTCCAATCAATAGATCAGTAAATACATATGTTAAATGGCACCTTTCCTTACAGTGGAGCTAATCATCCACTCCCTGCCGGATGAATTTGCCCACCGGACGCTGATGTTTGTGGCAAAGATCGTTGCCTCCAGCCCACACATAGAATTCTACCTCAAATGGTCCAATCTGCTGCTGACGAAACTGGGCCAACAGGAGAACGTCCTTACCCAGCAGACGCTGGTACTGCTCCGTCAGAATCTGAACCGGAAGTACGAGGCGTTGAATAAGATGTAAGTTCCCAACTATATGATACCAACGTCACACATATTTAGTATAACGTTTTACTCGTCATTTTCCCATAGATGTGACTTCAACAAGTATACAATCCAAGTGTTGAAGAACTTAAGCCTGGACAAAGCGAAGAAAGACGAGCGGAAGCGGTTAGAAATGGTGGAAGATGGCAACGACGATGAAGAGGTAAGTGATAGTGAACTGATGTTGATTGATGGACACCGAAACGAAAGCGGAAGTGACGACGATGATAGTGACGAAGAAGATGCTTCGGAGGAATAAAGAAAAGAAAAATACGGCTAATTTTTGGTCCAGTTTATGATTATCACATTCCTTGAGATTTGAGCATTTTACATTTCACTTCACATACATCGTAATCCGGGGTAACATTGATCAGAATTTTCGATCTTTGTTGAAGAATTCTCTTGTTAAAGCAAACGTTACATGTTTTATATTTTTAAATCAAGTACTGGCTCTCTGAGTCGTACGTCGCCTTGAAGTCGGTGAACAGGTGATGTGTTGCAGGCGAAACTACTGGGGGTGCCGGGGGTGCCAGGCACCCCCTAGAATTTGAATGCGTTGCTGTGAGATATGGGGCGATGAATGATGAATGGATGAACTAATGAATATTTGTTTGTAATGCACCCCCTGACAAAAATCCTGAGTTTCGCCCATGTGTGTTGGGACCGGATATTCGTGGCATTTTGCCGCACGGTGAAGATTTGGCCCGTTGTCGAGCGACCGTCAACGAAACCGGCTTGATAACTTCCCACAAACTCATTAACTTTGGGTGAAAGACGACAAAAGGATCTGGGATACCTATCACTTTGTATGCAGCATTCAAAATTGTGATCGCTCGGAAGTTCTCGCACTTAGGGTGGGGCGGGGCAAGATGTGTCACCATAACTTTGTAAATATAAACCGTATTGGTTTGTATTCGTCAGCTACTCTTTAATACACTAGTTAGCTATGCTAAAAGTCGATAAAACGTTCATTAAAAACATGATGTTAAACAAGCAGTTTTAAAATGTGATCGCCGTGAGAAAAGTGCGGGGCAAGATGGGTCACCTTTTAAGTACCATCAGGGTACCAGATTCCGCTCATCTAAGGCCAGTTTCGCAGAAAAAACATCTTCTTTTGAATGACTGTTAAGCAAATGTGTTATGTTTTTGCATTTTATGATAGTTTAATCTAAGTACAATCAGATACAAATCAAGACTATTGTAGAATTTTTCATAAAAGTATGATTTTATTACAATTTGTGTGAGACCAAAGTGGTCCTAATTCCGCTCACGAACAAATTTATGCCATCTTTTAAATATACTTTTCCGGAAAAGTGCATTATTTTTGCAACTTTATGTTTTTACCATTAGTTTTTCCTGTTCAGTAGAAGTGTATAATAGTGATTAAATACACTGTGTACTAAAATCAGCAGATTTTACGATTTTCATGTATTTTATTGCGTGAGCGGTTATTGGATCACATGAAATTACCCACAACTTTTTTGGGCCCAATAGCCGCTCAAAAAATTTCATTGTTTTGTTTTTAAAATATATGTGTTTCGGTAAATATTGCATAAAATGGCTTTGTTCTCATCTAATTTATATTGTCCAAGATCATCAGCACCGAAAAGTGTGTATTTATGCGTGAAAACTTATTTTTTGCATCAGTGAGCGGCTATTGGGTCATGAGCGGCTACTGGTACACTGACGGTAATTCACATTTTCTCAAC
The DNA here is from genome assembly GCF_035046485.1 of Aedes albopictus. NCBI lineage: Eukaryota > Metazoa > Arthropoda > Insecta > Diptera > Culicidae > Aedes > Aedes albopictus. The sequence goes on along the minus strand of NC_085138.1, from coordinate 254,293,865 downwards.
GAAAAACGTCAAAATATTAGATTTCTTCCGCATTCATATATGCTCCATATCCATATTGAGTAAACAAGAGCTGCTAGTAAACATTTTATAAATTTATTTGGAATATAAAAACTTTACGATTTGAGTGCTCCAAAGGCGACTTGAAAATCGATGATCTCACAAAAAAATTATCATAATTTTATGTTATAATTTTGAGCGTTCATTCCGCTTGATTGAAATCATTTATGAGATAGTCTTGTAATAAAAAATAAATAATTTTTGAATGCTCCAAAATACGTTCAAAATTGAAGGTGACCCATCTTGCCCCGCGGCCGTTTATATGGAGATTATATGGAATGTATCGCATAAGAAAAATGGCTAAAAAACATTTTATTGTTTATTTCCAATGAGAGTGAATAATTTTTCAATTAATGCCACAAACTTTTGTATATTCATGCTGTTCATCTAACAAAATTATTAACATAATCAAAACATGAGTAATGCGTCCGAAAATGGCACTGACCCATCTTGCCCCGCCCCACCCTATCACCTTTCTTGTAGATGGGGCAAATGATCCCTTCCCTCCACTCATCCAGTAGTTGTTCGGTCTTCCAGATCCGGACTATTAGCCGGTGCAGGTAGACAGAGCCGTAGCGCGGTCTCATGGCGCCCTTGGCAAGCATGCAGATTGACGCCCCATGACAATTGAACATGGTTAATTTAAAAAAAAAATGTTGTAATTCATTTTTAAGATTTTTTTTAAGTTCTATTCTGACGATGCGAAAATACAAATTCCCTCCGATGTTATTTATTTTCTTCGAATGTTTTTCATTCGTGTATTTCATTAGGAATTTCAATGGGAGTCGCCCAAAAGTGGTCCCAAATTTATTTCTTTTATAATAGAAGTATAAGTACGAACACATTTTGCATTTCAAAAATAAGACTCGCACAATAATTAGAAATGATATTCCAGATTCCTAACATCAATGATGCGTAAATGTCTTCAAGAAATCTGACAGTATATCTTTATTTTTTTTCAACTGAATTTTGTTTCTAAAAATATTTTCCAAGAACCTAATCAAATATATCTTCTGAAGTTTATTCAGAACATTTCCCAGAATATCTGTTAGAAATTTTTCAGCAATAATTAAATGAATCACGGACATGGAGGAATACCAGGATGAATTCCTGAAGAAATCTCTATATGAGATGTAGTTGCAATTCCCGGAAGAATTCCTGTTGCAATCACTGAATTAAATTAAGAGATAATCTCTGGACAAATTCCTGTAGGAATATCCTCGTGAAAATCAGGGGAACAATTGAGCAAGAATTTGCAATAAAATTCATGTAGTAATTCTTGCATGAATTCCTCGATCAGTTCGTGAAGGAATGCCAGTAGAAATTTGTGAAAAACCATTGGAAGAATTTTTGAAGGAATCCATGAAAAAATTTCTGAATGAATCTCTGGAGGACTTTCTAGAAAGTTTTCTTAAGAAATCCTTGGGGGAATTTCTGAAGGAATCCATAAAATGCTTTCAAAAGAAACTTTTAGAGAAATGTTGGATGACGCATTTTCCAATGGATGGTCTGAAGAAATTTCTAAAGGAATTCTAAATTTATGATCTTCTCAGGGTGGCCACAGACTCGGGGAATTCGGGAAATGCGGGAAAAAGTCGGGAATTGAAATCCATCGGGAAATATGCGGGAATAAGTCGGGAATTTTATTTATGATCGGGAATTTTTAAAATGATGTGTAACTCCTCCAGAATGTAAACTCAAACCTAGATTTAGCACTTCATTCACTTCAAATTCAGATTCTTACACAGTTTCAGAAGCTTCACGCAGGAATTTCAAAATCCAAATGATGCAGATGAGCATTGGATTCTGAATTACGAGTGATTTTTTGTTTGATAGGAATTATACGATAACAGGTTTTTATTGTCCGGATGCTTAAAATTAGGCAAAACATCTTTCAAATCATAATTTTTAGAAATGAAATTTAGAACGACTAAAAAACCCAATCTAAAAAAACGTGAAAAAAGTATCGCAAAAATAATTTTGGTAGTTAAATTTTGAATGTTGAAAAAATGCCATATAAAATACTTCTCCAACATCTTAGAAAATTTTTAGCTTGCTACTTGGTAGAAATTTTCTAAATGAAGGAGAACGTGCCTCTGAAGCAGATCTACTGACACACACACTTAATTTAGAATGCCGAATCTCGGTTTACAAATGCCGAGATTTTTTACTCAAAACCGACTGTTCTAGATTCATTTTAAATCCTACAGAAATTAGATTAAAATTGGACAAATTACTTTTTTTGAATAGATGTACCTATACTCTACGCATAAGTTCCCATCGAAAATTATTCACGAGTTTTCAAATGACTTCTTTAAAAATGGGATTAGAAATAAAGCTCAGAATATCGATTTTTTCCTGAAATATCTAAAAAGAGCCTAACAAATTTAGTCATAAATGTCAAAGTTTTGGTTGGGTTCGAGAATGTTTGTTCAAATTCAGCTAAAAATTGTTTATGAATAGAAAACCTTTTATGACAATCCCCAGATATATCAAAATTTGAGAAAAATTTCGCTATCAAGCTATGTTCAAAGGAAAGTATAAGTATTATGAAAAGTGAATACATATACACCAAATGTTTTTCGCTAGGATCGAAGATTTGGATCTCCTGTAGCAGAATCCGTGCTGCTTAGAGTATTTTACCTTGGTTTTTTTTTTTTTAATTTTGATTTTTTTTCCTATTTTCCCATATAAATATCGAAAAAAGTCACTTCGAGGTCAATTTCATCCCATATAAAAATGTATAAGAAAAAACCCAAGATGAAATATTTGAACTCGCACAAATTCTGAATCTAGAGTTCCAAAAATATGGTTCTAGCGAATAAAGTTTGAGGTACATTCAATTTCCATAATACTTTCCTTTGGACATAGCGTGCGCTTATGCTCTCATAGCAAAACTCATATTTTTTTTTTCTTTTTTGAAAATGATCAATTCCCACTAAACAGGAATTTTGAGACGTTCAAACAGGAATTTATCTGAGTTTGCATATTTTTATCTAAATGTATCTTTAGAAGCCAGTTTCTTTAGAAATTTTTCAAGAGTTTTGACATATAACGCCAGCAAGTCCTTTATATATACGAAAGATTTAAACTATGTATAATCTAATGGATTTCGGATAATTTTGAATCTGGTGGTTTGTATATGAACCTGTTCATATTACGGAATTTGATTTTCTTCATAATTATTTGTTAACTCAATCATGAACTCAATTATATTTCTTACCAGCAGAGTATGTAAGAAAATATTGCAAACATTTATTCCGTATTTTTGCAATAAACTTTTTCTTTGTCAGGAAATTCACCAGAAAACAGCGCAACAATTCTGACTATAGGAATTATAACAGAGTTACGTCAAGAATGCCGTCCTTCATATTTTCAGAATTCCTGGGATAGCGTAAAAAAACTCTTTTAAACAATTCATCAAAGAATATTTTAGTTAGCCGACTAGATTTTTTTGTTGGAACTTCATCAAGCATTTCTTAAAGAGTTCACAAAAACCTTTTGGGAATTCCGACACAAATACATATTTTCAAGTATAGGTTTACGTTTAAAGACATCCAGATAAGAAGCAAATTTCAATCATTTGTTACTCGTAAGTTTCTGTTGATGTTAACGTCTTCAAAATATTATAAACTGTCACAGTATTACAATGACACTGTACATATTTCAGTAAGTTTTACAGATCCACTTAAAAGTTTGGATTCTTGGATGTTTTACATGCTCAAATATATAAAGAAAAGTCGGGAAATTCAAAATCAATGCGGGAAAAAGTCGGGAAAAATGCGGGAATTTCAATTTTGATTTTGTGTGGCCACCCTACTTCTGAAGAAATTTATGAGGAAATTCATTAAAGATTTTCTATAGAAATTCGAAGAGAAATTTGTGATGCAATCTCTAGTGAACATGGAATAATTTTGGAAGAAATCAATGGAAGATTTTCTTACTGATGTTGGAAAGAAATCTGTAGAAGACTTTTTAAAGGAAACTTTCATTGAATTTCTACAGGAATCTATAGAAGATTTTCTAAGAATAATCCTGGAAGAATTTCTGAAGGAAACTTTGGAAAACTAATTGATGATTTTCCAGGATAAACACAATATCAAACCCAGAAGATTTTTTGAAGGAATATGTAGCGACATTTCCTTGAAGAAACTGTTCAAATTTAATTCTAAAAGATTTTTAGAAAGAATATCTGCAGCAATTTCTTAATGAAATCATGGGAAATTATTTAATAAAATCCTTGGAAAAATATCGGGAAGAGTTCCCTGACTATTTTCTAAATAAATTCCTAGATAACTTCCTAAAAGCCTCTCTGGAGGAATAGGCTCCTGAAGCCCCTTCGAAATTTTTGAACATGAACCGTATGTTTATGTGTAGATTCAGGGTTGTTAATACTCATCGGAGCTGAAGCATAATCATTGACGACAACGGGTAATAAAATGTTTGCGTCACTGAGTCAGCAGCTCTTGAATATTTTTCTACAAACAGCGTCAGTCAATTTGCTGGTCGCGACGAAAAAGTTTTGCCGTTTCTCTTTATTGGCATTTTCGTTGAGTGGCTTGCATCGAACAGGTCAGGCGAACGAATAATCAGCCTCACGGGAATGGCCGATCAGAAAAAAAAATGCAAAAATGAAACACGCCTTTATTTGGAATCGAACCAAAAACCCTCACATTGGCAGCACAACAAGCATACCATCAGAGCAGTATGAAAAATGTCGAATTCCATCACGTCAAGCTGGACCTTAAATGTCAAACTAGAACTGTTTATTATTTTACTTATTTCGAATTTTCTCATTATTCTTTCATTTTTCGAGCTCGGGAAAAGTACAGTTTTGATTAGAACACCATGTTTAATTGTAGATTTCAATAAAAACGTGTTTTAAGCACTCTATTTCTAAAGGAATCCTTCAGAAAACGTTGAGAGGAATCCCAGAATTTTTATTTGATTTTTTTTAATCCCTAAAGTAGTTTCTATGAGAATTTCTGGAGAAATTCTTGAATACATTTTCAAAGAAATCCTTAGAAGAATTTCTGGAAGAATTGTTGAAAGATTTTTTAGAACAAACTCAGCAAGAAATTTGGAAGAAATACTTCCTGAAATTTATAAAGGAATTCATGGAATGTTTAATTTGTTTTGAGGAATAAAAAATAAAAAATAAAACTCACTGGTAGTTTTTTGGGTGACAACTGGAACGTTTTCTGCTAAAACTACAAGAGTTTAAGCCAAAAAAAACAATTGTGTGAACTGAAAAAGCATCATCTAAATATTTTCCAGTTAAAGTATTTTTGTGAACACTGTAAAATAGATCAATGAATGCGAAGGAAATGCTAGAAAGTTACCTTAAAACAACCCCAACTAGAATGTTCATGAATTTTCAAATTCATCCTTTCACTAGAATTTCGAGTGTATAATAATATTGCTTAGCTCATTAAAAAACTGAAATAGTTTCTCAATATAAAATAGTAGATAAATTCCCAGGTAACATGGGTAAATATTCAAAATAATCTAAAGAAATATGATTTTTTGAGAATACGGAAGAACGTAAAAATGTTAGATATTGTAAATAGCAAAATCTTGATAACATTCAAGAAAACAATAGCATCGTCCTGTTTCCTTCCAGCCTTAAGCCTTTTCGGCGCCCCACTATAGGGTGTCCCAGAAAGTATGGGCACAACTTTGTATAGTGAAAATACAATCATTTTCTTAACAAACAACAATTTTTATATTTTTATTCAGAGTATTTTAATTGATACCTGTGAAGAGTTTATACATAGAAAATGGTTTCTATATGCAGAATGATTAAAATGGAAAAACATCTTTTAAAACTTCTGCACAAACTACTTGTTTATGGTTTTGCCAAATATCCAAATTTGAAACATTTTTTTTTTTAATTTTTTTCACATGATACATTCGAAAACATGTTTCCTCAGATGGTTGATTGATTTTTTTTATAAAAATATGTTTTGATTGTGCGTACGGGCAAATCATAATTTTGAGAAAACTTAAAAATTCGCCATTTCTATTTCTGGATTAGACATGCCCACAGACATTCGAGTTTTAAAACATGTTTTGATGAGAATAAAAACAATTCAATCTACACTTTATAAAGCTGGAGCATTTATTGAACTTATAGTGAAATAAAAATGTGATATTCTGCATGTTGTGATATATATATATTCAGAAGCTTGTTTTCAACTATTAGAAAAACGGGTTTTCAAAGATATCGATTTGGGTGTTTCAATTCATTTTTCAGGTTCAAAAGTATATGTTTTCAATTCGAACTTAGGGTTGTATACTAGATACGCATGTAGAAATACACGGATATATTTTTTGTAATTTTTATCGAACTTAATTTCATGCGTGGAAAACAATTTGTTAAGCCAGGGGTTTTCAGACTTTTCGGCTCGCGGTGCACTTTTTGGAAATAAATCGCTCCGCGGTGCACATGTTCATTATTGTTAAAAAAAAAACAATTCCAAATTCGTCAAAAAAGCTGTCGAATTTTTCATAGCAATTCCAAGGTTCATACACTCATCATTAGTTTTTCCCCCACCAATTATGACATGACACTGTCTTACCTTTTTCATCACTTATCGGAGCATAGTGGAGTGTCACAGTTATTCGACTTAGAATATTTCTTGCTCAGAATGTTTCTGGAAACTTTCAGACAAGATCTTTATAAATACTGAATGAACTTGAGCCGAATTAGTGGTGTTTTGTTTTTAAGAACCTCGGTGAAGTCCTTCCAAGACTACTGAATTATTTCCAGCAGTAGCGTCTCGTAACCTCTCTTTTTCCCTCTTCAATGACTCTCAAACTTCCATTTTTAGGAGAATTCAGGATCTGAATCAAATTGAAAATGGTCGGAAACGACAATTCTCGTTTTTTTCTTCGAACTACGAGCTAATTTGATGACAAAATTTAAGAATTTACGTTCGTTGGACAGATAGGTTTGAGGTTAGGAAATCGTCACCAGAAAATTTTTGATAAACGTTTTTCCAAAACTTTTACTGGATTTCTGAAAAAAATCTAGTATGACACTTGGCAGCTTTATTTTCAGAACTTTGGCATATACTCATAATATTTTAAATAAACTCCTTCCAGGCACTCTTGTCAATTCGGAAGGAGTTGTGTGTTCACCTGATTTCAAGATCAGAGATAAATTCCTTCTCTGATATTAAGTATTAGTAAAATTTCTTCTGAGGTTTTTCATTGAAGATACATTGCCTTGTAGGGTAAGTACTTGTGAACATCCATTACTAGCTCTTGAAAAAATATGATATTTATTAGGAAAGTTTTGGCAGACTTGTGCCATGATTCTTTGCGAATATCTGAGACGGTTTTTGCTGGATTCAAGGTTAACTCGCCGGCTGGAATAATGGAAATATTACTCTCAATCCCTTGGAGCACCTTACAATACTTCAGTTGTTCTAATTAAGTCGAATTATTTTTCATGAAATAGGTAATGAATTTAAATTTAAACTTCAACATGTACTTTTTTGAAGTGTTGCGGTGCACTTGTCATGGCTTCGCGGTGCACCAAGTGCACCGCGGTGCACGATCTGAAAACCGCTGTGTTAAGCGATGTTATTGAAAAATATAGCAATTTGTGCAAAAGCTTTAAAAGGTCTTTCAGGAAATGTTCTACCGCATTCAAACGAAGTGTGAAATGCAAATTTTAATGATTGGCATTTGATGTTGACATATTAAGGCAGGATATGTGTGAAAATAAAGTTTGTTTATGCATCTTTTCCCAAATGGCAGAGCTGCAAAGTTGTGCCCATACTTTCTGGGACACCCTATAATGCTGGCGCCCTTGGCGGGGTCAACCTGGCCAACAGCACGCTACGGCTCTGCAGGTAGATGGCCAAATTTTCCGGGCCCATCTTGGCGAGTTCAGCTCCGTTACCATCCTTACCAGCTGACTTGTTGTTCTTGAACTGCTGGATAACTTTCTAAATTTCCCTCAAAGTGGATGTTGGCACGTTGTTGCTCGCGCTGCTGTACTGACGTACCGTCGTTTGGGGTGACATTGGGCCTAGAGGGTAATATTGGTCCATCGATCCCACGGATTCAATATAAGAGAATCCGACGTTGGATGCAAAGTATCTTAGAATTATATACTCTAGTAGTCTAGCACACAATGTGAATTCCCGTCGTATTCTAAACGTGCGGAATAATGGCCCAATGACACCCCGCACGACGGTAGTCATTTCCCCCGCTGCCCTGATCGTCCCTGTCTGCTTTCTCCGCACCATTCAGGTGTTCGTCGTAGTACTGCTTCCACCTTTCCACTTAACGTTCGTCAGTCCTGATGCTGCCGTCTTATACCTGCACATTTCGGCTCGCGACACGAAGCCTTTGCTGCACATGATTGGAGCGTGGCATTTCACAGAAATTTCATAAAAAATCATGTAAACTTCCATTATATGTCATGTAATTCAGCATGACTCAGAGTCTTTACATGACATATAACACAAATTTACATGGCATATCATGTAAACTATCATAACTGGAAGTTTACATGAATAAAATGAAGTTTACATGATGTGTAAACTTCATTATTTTAATTTGTGCAGGTAGTGCCTATGGTGTTACGCCTAGGACCAGGCCTAAGCCAAGTAATCCTCTAGCACCAGTTGTTTCAGTTTTGAACCGGAATGAGATCACGTTTTTGAGGTCTAACAACTCGTTCGTCGAGCGGTTCGGGACGCTCCTAAACTACACAGTTCAAAATTGTTATATCGAGTTCGCAGTAACAAATTGACCTCCATCGCTTTCAACACAATTCTTCATCGGATTGTAAAATTACAGGTTGTCTGCAATATGGAGCTTGCGTGCGAGAAATTCTTTTATGTAAAATCGAATCAAATTAAATGGAAATTTAGGCTTTCTAATATTTACGTAGTTTTCAGAATTTCTTTCTGTGTAGAGGCAAAATCGAGTGAAAAAGGGCGTTGAGGTGTCGCAACTCCCTAGCCTCGGATTACGCCCCCTCCAAGAACATGCCGTACGTGCCCAACACAGCTTCCCCTATCGTTACACCTGGAGGTCACCACAGCAGATGGAATCGCAAATCGACCACGTCCTGATTGGATGGACGTCACTTCATCAATGTAGCCTACCGGCGACCACCATGGTATAACCTAGAACGACTGAAGCAACTGGATGCTTCAGCATAAACGTAATAACTCGAGGCAGCGTTGCCAGACGAGGGCGAGCTCGATGTAGCCCGCTGGTGGCTCGTTGTGGCCGCTAGAGAGCGGATCGCTATGGAGTACCGTTCGAGCACCATATTATAGACTGCCCCATATTCTGAACAGTCGGCAAATCCAAAATAGGTTTTTCTTATGAATCAATATATTGAATCGAGAGTTGAGGCGTTAATTTTATTGAGCTCCTCTACAATCCAATCGATACAAAACATATCGTTTTTGACTCATCTGTGAACATAGAGAATGTGTTTGTACATAGTAAGTAGCACTGTGTGTTCAGAATTAGGACCACGGCTTCTTATGGTATCCATAATTAGGAACACGTGGTTCACTAACAAAAATATGTGTAGATGGTGAACTGCAAGTTATTAAGTGATTTAATTTATTTTATACATTTAGCTATAGACAACAAACCAACTTGATGGTATTGTGGAGCAGTGTCTCTAGAAATAAAAACTTCCATTTCTGGAGCTCGATTTGAATAGGTCGTATGTGCTTTTGTCGATAAAAAATTCGATCAGTTGGATTCGCTTACTATAGCGAAAACCGTTGAAATTGAGCAAAGTTGATACATACAGCAGAATCCTCACAAAACAGGCTTTCTGTTCCATCATTAAAAGTTTGCAAAATATCTGCCATATTGCTACAATGACTAAAATAATCTGATCGAATTTTATATCGACAAAAGCACATACGACCTATTCAAATCGAGCTCCAGATTTATTTCAACCTTTCTTGGGTGATTCTCTTAACCGTTCAGAATATGGGTACCGCACGGTACTTAGGGTGGGGCGGGGCAAGATGGGTCAGTGCCATTTTCGGGCGCAATACTCATGTTTTGATTATGTTAATAATTTTGTTAGATGACCAGCATGAATATACAAAAGATTGGGGCATTGATTGAAAAATTATTCACTCTCATTGGAAATAAAAAATAAAATGGTTTTTAGCCATTTTTCTTATGCGATACATCCCATATAATCTCCATATAAACGGCCGCGGGGCAAGATGGGTCACCTTCAATTTTGAACGTATTTTTGGAGCATTCAAAAGTTATTTATTTTTTATTACAAGAATATCTCATAACTGACTTCAATCAAGCGGAATGAACGCTTAAAATTATAACATAAAATTATGATAATTTTTTAGTGAAAACATCGATTTTTAAGTCGCTTGAGGACCACTCGGATCGTAAAGTTTTTTATATTCCAAAAAAAATTATAAAATGTTTACTACCGTGTGCGCACCTAACTTTGCGCAGGTCCAAACTTTGCGCTTTCTTGTAAAATAACGAAACAAATAACTAAATGTCAAAATATTTACCAGTTTAATCATTGCACTAGCATTGTGTAAACATAAACATTATTTGACAAATATTTAATTGCCATAAAATCTTTGTTTATGTTGAATAATAATCAAAAAATACTCAAAAATGTCAAAATTTGCCTCGCCTTAACACGGTTGCCAAGAAATAACTCTACTAAAAATCAACATTTTCCTCGAAAAAACTGTGCAACGATGATTAGTTTTGCAGTTAATTGACAAAAAAGTTGATATTCTAGTAATATCAATCACAGTTCGTAATATTTTTTTTCAATTTTTTTAGTAAATAGTGGTGCGCAATGTTTGGAACCATTATTTGCACTGTGTTCCTAATTTTCGCGCACTTTCAGTAAATGCATGTTGAACGTGAATACATGACTAATGAACCATTTAAATATTATGTAACACCAGTACTGATAATTTCCGGCCTGCCTCTCTACCATGTAGCAGATTTTGTATAGAAATTAGTAGAAAATTGTATGAACCGTAGCACTACGGCAGGCACTCTCCATCTGTCTACAATGAGACGTGATTTGTGAACAGCCCTTGGAACAGTCCTTCATTTGGATTTTCCGGCGGTCAATGTTAGGGACGATTCAAATATGACGTTCACAATTTTTTAGATTTTTAGAACCCCCTCTTCCCTGGGCCACCCCGCCACGCTTCATAGTATACCTAATACATGGCATATTACACTTTTTCAGACAACCCCAGCCCCATCCCCCCAAAGATGGACGTCATATTTAAATGATCCCTTATTGTTCCTATCCGTAACGGTCACTTAATTTATCCGGATGCTTTTACCTTTGAGATTTAGCCACAGGAAACAACCCCTCATGAAGTTTGGGTTGTTCACACGGTAGGTACCTAGTACGAATCGCAGACGAAATCAAGAACTCCGGAGGCCTCCGTTCCCCCTCTCTCGTAGGACAAAGTATTTCAACAAAGGTCAACTAAGGGCACACTACCTGATCTGAATAACTTTAGTTTAATGGGCAAACATTAAGTAATAGCATTTTTGATTACTTTTTTTGAGCAATTCATAGCATGCGCAAAGTTAGGCACACTATGCGCAAAGTTAGGAACAATCGAAGATATTGTGCGCAAAGTTAGGAACAAGGCAATGAAATAATTTTTCTATTTTAAGTATTTTTTGGTTAATAGACCCGTAACGTGGGTAGATCACCTTGGAATGGTGCGTTACGGCGTAAGATCTACCATTTCAAGTTTTGATCTTGCTATTTTCCAGCCTGGTTTATTTAAATGCAGGAACATTCCAGGATCAAGATTTGGTGTACTTTTTAACACAATTTATTTATTTATTTATTTATTTATTTATTCTATTTATTTTTTATTCTATTTATTTTTTACTGCTAATACATATACCGTTTGTTTCAGAGGGATGGAGGTAAATTTAACCTATATATAAATAACAATTTACAAAAATATAACAGTGGAGAACATATCACAATTTAATACTTTTTTCTATTTCAGATTTACAAGCAGGTAATCAGCGATCAAAACGGCGAAGTATTTCTTTCTTTAGAAAGGTCAAGATTACCGTACGATACAGTGACAAGTAGACCACGTTTTCCGTGTCGATTTATTCGTGCCGAGTTCCATAATTTCGATTTCTTTTTCGAACATTTACGATAATGTATTTTTGTTCATCACACCTTCAACTTATATTACGCATTGCGAACATTCGCGGATAATAAATATGAACAACGGTTTTATTATCCGCAATCTTATTAACACGGGAACGCGAAAAAAAAAATACAAGAACATAGATGAAACTCAAAAGCAACGATTCTAGTTGTTTAGTTGTCCAGTTTTCTCGTAAAGCTACGGTGCGGGTTTCGGTTTTACAGCATTGGCAGTAACACTAAGCGGAATTGCATACAGTTTATTTTCTGACTGAGAAACGATAAGCTTAAAACGTGCGTAATTACGAGTTGATCCGACATAAGCGTGGTTTAAAAATTATTCATACCCGGTATATACACCCTCATTCTTGTTTTCGATCGAATCCACTTTCGATCGAAAATCGTTCGCATTCCCGTTTACGACAGCAAAATCAAATGGCCTACTGATTCGATCGAACCAAAAACGTTCGAAAGTCGATACGTCCGTAAACAAGAATGGGGGTTGTTCGGATTGGTGAAAGTCTTCTAGCAGCGGAGTTACTCAACGCCAGCTTAAAGCTGCAAATGTATTTAATCATTAGAATTTTAATAATAGATTGGAATTAGTATTATTGCTTACATGGTCTTTGACCGTTCCTCTCAATTTTAGAGGGCCTTCGTTAGCGCTTTACTCGTGGGAGAAATCTATAATAACATAGTTTAGAGAACGAATCTTGACGAATCTCTGCCGTCTTACCTGGCTCTAGCTTATTACCGATACGCAATCGTCAGCTAGCTTAGCCGTTCTGCCAATTCAATGAAGCGCTATTATCGTTAAACCTAATAGATTAAGTAGATTACAATTTGCGATGCTAAATATAACCTAATTCATTTTACCCAAAATTTAACTGCTCATCGGTATTATAAATTCACTTTGTTATAATCAATTCACGAATTCTCAACGTAGTGTAGAAGAAATTTAGCAATAAGGTAATTATAGGTACATCTAAGGAACGAATTTCATGGAATTATAATTTTGCGGAACGAACATCAAACACGCTGTTAGTCTGTCGCAGTGACTATGCTTTTTCACCCCGATGACAATCTGATGACAGATATCCACGTCACTCACGAGAAGTGTCACCTAAAGCTTGAGCTCCAGGTTCGGTAGGCGAGAGAGGGTTTTCAGTGTTGCCATAACATGCCCCTCCCCGTGAATCCGGTGGTATTTCCCGACGGTTAGCTCTGGATTCACAGTCGTCCAAAATCTCCATTACTGCCAGTTTCACTACTGGTCGTTTAAACGTACCTGAAGCAGTCTTCACCATGACCTGACGTACCCTCCCGTCCTTGTTGATAATAAGCTCTTCAACCTTACCACGAACCCAAGTCCTCCTTTTGCCTTCCGTTACGTAGACCAAATCGCCGACTTCCACCGGCTTGGTGTCGCAAAACCATTTCGACCTTTTGTTCATTGCAGGGAAATACTCCTTCAGCCAGCGGTCCCACATGGTATCGGATAGATACTGAGACCGCATGTAACTGTTGCGAAGTGCTTCAGCTAAGTCCACTGGAGTCCTTAGTGGATTGTGGGCACCGGATGAATTCCCGAAGATAAAATGGTTCGGGGTTAATGCCTCAGTACCTCCCGACTCTTGTGGCATATATGTAAGGGGTCGTGAATTGATGAAACTTTCTGCTTCAGCCAGAACGGTTACCAAAACTTCATCATCGAGTTTCCTGCCGTCGTCCAATGCCCGCATTGCTTCCTTTACGCTTCTGACCATGCGCTCCCAGACGCCACCCATATGGGGCGCACCAGGAGGATTGAAGGTCCATTTGGTTTTGGCGTCCGTGAATGTGTCTGCACAGTCCAGATTGATTCTTCTTATTTGCTCCGCTAATATCCGACTGGCGCCGACAAAATTGGTCCCATTATCAGAAAAAATTTCTACTGGGGATCCTCTCCTCCGAACAAACCGCCGAATTGCCATTATGCAGGACGGTGTAGACAGGTCATATGCTACCTCGAGGTGGACTGCGCGGACCACGAGACACGTAAAGACCGCCACATAACGTTTCTCCCTGCGTCTTCCTACAACTACCTCTAGTGGCCCTAGATAGTCCAGTCCCACGTAGCTAAACGGACGGATGTACGGTGTCAAACGTTGTTCCGGTAGGGGCGCCATTCTAGGTGGTTGCGGCTTGCACTTCTTAATTTTGCACCACTGACATCCTTTAACTGCTTTATCGATCGTAGTACGCAGATTAGAAATCTCGAACCGCTGCCGAACCTGGTTCACCACAGTTTCTCTATTCGCGTGACCATATCGGCGATGATAGTGGTTTAGCAGTAACAAGGTTAGATGATGATTTCTTGGCATGATAATGGGGAAGCGAGCATCGAAGTCAGCGTACATGGCATGCGCGGTTCTTCCTTCAACCCTCAGAACACCATACTCGTCCGCAAATGGCGACTTCTTGAACAGAACGCTCGATTTTTCCAAATTCAGCCATTTGTCACTTGCCTTGTCTCGATTCTGTAGCAGTATTTCTGATTCGTCAGGATAGCTATCCGATTGTGCGATTCGAAACAACAGGTTTTCTGCTTCCAAAAATTCCCTCTGCCGCAAAGGTGTCTGGAGTGCGGGAACAGACTGTGGGAAATACCGTGAGCCCAAATAAAATGAATTAAAAAAGAAAATGAATGAAACAAAACAAAATAAATAACGTTGTATTGATTGCCTTATTATGAAAAATTGAAATAAATTGGTAAAGTGCATACCATCCTCACAGTTCAGTTTCAGCGCGATTTACTTTTCCGTGATAGTTGGAGCATTTTCAGCTCCAGGGGTTTCTTCCAACCGATCAAGGCGGAAGTTAGAAAAAAACAGAACAAAAACCGAACCGAACAGCCTACGAAGAATCACGCGAGAGAGTGGGAGAATTTCTTCATAATTGTCGGGTTCGGCATCATGCAACCGGAGTGTGCGAGCTGAGTGAGAAGCAAACGGTCTCTAATGAGAGGAACGGGTACAGCCGCGCATGTGTGTGCGATCATGTGCGTTTCCTCCGTCTCTTTCGCTCTTGTCGGCAGTCGAGAATGTGAGAGTGTAGGTGAGTAAACTCTCCGATCCCCCTTTGAACGATCGGGGAT
This sequence comes from Aedes albopictus, assembly GCF_035046485.1. Classification (NCBI taxonomy): domain Eukaryota; kingdom Metazoa; phylum Arthropoda; class Insecta; order Diptera; family Culicidae; genus Aedes; species Aedes albopictus. Next base: position 254,278,485 of record NC_085138.1, on the reverse strand, counting down.
CGGGTGCATGACGGAGATCTGTGGTACGATTCGGCATTCAGTTGACGACGCTTGCCACGGACGGGTGCAAATTTTAGTGTTTGGGATGGAACGACGGGAGTACCCCAAGCCAGCCAGATCTATGGACGCGCAAGAAAATTCGGCCGATGGACACCGCAACGTGGACGTTCCGGTGAATTTTGCTGATGGGCACCAAAACGCGGACGTGACACAAAATTCGGTGGATGGGCACCACAATGGCGCAGCAAACGCTCCCATGCGGTAAGTAGCAGGGAAAAACTGTTGGGTGATTATGTGAAGAATACGGTGTAAGCGGTTAGTGCAGTGATGGTGCAACCGGCATTTGTAGCTAAAAATGGCCGCGAGGGGAAACAAAAGGTGTCGAATGGATGAAATTTGCTGGAGTCAAGCGGAATCGTGGAAGGGACACACTATGGAAGTTGGAAATGGATTATGTAAATTGCGAACGTGTTCCAACGGAGGAGTGACATAAGGGTGGCTGAACTATTGAATGCTTTCCGACGGAAGGGCGGAAATGCGTCGGGATGAAAAATATGGAATAGATGGTGTGGCAAATGTCAGTGGAAAGTCGATCAGATGGAAACGTGGTAGTAAAATTTTAAAATTATCAAGACTTAATACGCAAAACATAGCAACCGTTCCGACGGAAGGGCGGAACTGGAATAACGAGACTATTGAGTGCTTTCCGACGGAAGGGCGGAAAAGCGCAATTATTGCATGCTTTCCGACGGAAGGACGGAAAAGCGCTGTGTTTCAAATATATATATTTGCTTTTTTTGATGGAAGGGTGAAAAAGTAGTTTTGTCGAAATTTGAAAAAAAAGTTCAAAAATAAATGAGCGGCATGAGAAAAAGAACAATGATTATAACATATCTGAATTTACAGTGTTCAAAGGTGGAAAAAATGTGAAAACGAATGGTTTCGGCACAGACAAACAGACGTAACACTTGCGAAATTTCTATCGACCACGCTTTTAACGATCATTTCAAATTTTCATAGTTGTGGCTCTCACAACCAGAGGCGCGCCCATCGTTTTTCTATGCGTTTGACGTTTCACACTAGCGCCTTCTATTGACGATATTGCACACCACAGTGATTCGTGCAACTTTTCCACCAGGTGATGGTAGTGTGAACTGGGCGATGGATTTCCATGAAAATCATTCAAGGTGTTACGTCTGTTTGTCTGTGGTTTCGGGTTAAATAAAAATGGCTCAACGTAACTTATTGTTCAGACTGGACGCCAAGAGAAAGATTATATGGGGTCTCAAATCAGCGTAGAAATTAAAGCTTTTAGAGAACGCGTGTGCCAGAAACAAGAAGTGATGTTTGATAAAACGAGACGGGGCTTTTTATTGGTATCCATAGTATGGATTTGGAAGTGATGTACGATCGCGTGGATATTGTTGAAAAATGAATTTTATTCTATGTTTGTATTGCAATCATCTTGCATTCCACTGTATAATGCAAAATTCTTGGATACTAAAAGTAACGCTAAGAGAAAATTGATGTGATCGATAATGAAAGAAAGTTCCAGAAGACACAGTCTTAGTGAATAGAATGGAATAATTTGTACTGCATAGAGAAAAATTGGTTAGATGTGGTTTTCAAATTGGACATATAGATGCACAATTCTTACGCTTTGTACATAAGATACTAAGAGAAATTTTTTATTTGATTGTTTCAGCGAGCCAACGTCAAAGAAGAAGAAAGTTAAAGTCGCTAAGGCGTCTAAGACGACGGACAAATCATCGAAAACCGACAAGTTCAAAGCATTAAGTAAGGAGCTGGAGGAATCTAAGGCTCGTATGTTAGCTTTGGAGGAGGCGCTGGCACGAGAACGTGCGGAAAAGGAGGCTTTGAAAGCACGTGCGGACATTTTGAACAATAGTCGATGTGTTGTCGAGGAGAGCAGCGTTGACTTCGATGGAGCGCCAAGACCATGTAGTACTCGTCGAGCAGCAACGGTGACGAACGCCGAAGAAACTCGTTTCATGTCATCGGTGACCCAGCTTTCAGTGTCCTCGCTGAACGTCCCGGAGTGTGTTCCACTGGCGGACGACGATGACATCAACAGACACTCTTTTGAGATGTGGAAGGACCTGTTGATCGACTCGATGAAGTTGGCAGGGATTCAAGATGAAGAAACCAGATTCACCCTGTTCAAAATCAAGGCCGGGCCCCGACTACTTGGGGTATTCAAGAACACAAGCTCCACCGAGGATGCTCCCTCTGCAGAAACACAGCCGTTTGCCAATGCAATGCACCGTTTGAAAGCCTACTTCGGTTCGGGGTCAGACATTATGTTGCAGAGGAGAAAACTTGCGCTAATGTCCCAGAAACCAGATGAGTCTGATCTGCAGTTCGTCAATCGCGTTGCAGCGACCGCACGGCTATGTGAATTCAGTACAGGAAAAGAGTTCGAAGAAATCACCGGAACAGTCGCAGGACAGGCACGAAATCGTGATGTACGGACAGCAGCGCTACGAATCCTGAACAAAGGGGGTTCAATCACTGACTTGGTCGATAAAGTTCGCGAGATCGAAACCATTCGACTAAACGAGGAGTACTACAGGCAAAAACACATTCAGTCAGAGCCGGCAGTCATTGCACCGATAAGAGCAGATTATCCCAGGAACCAAGCAGCCCGTGGTCGTTTCCACCCGTATCAGTCGGCGCCTGCTTTCAATTCTCGGGGCAAATCACGTTTCGGAGAATTCGCTAGTCAACGCAACACCCGTCGTGACACGCCCGGGCATCGAGGAACAAACTATGACCGCGGAGAACGATGCTGGAGATGTGGAAACGTGTACCACTTGCCTTCGGAATGTCCAGCCATTGACAAGATCTGTCGAAACTGCAGCAAAGTTGGTCATTTTCAAAGAGTTTGCAGGGCTCCATTCAGACCGGCTGTGATGAACGAGTTCAAATCGGAAATACCAGAAGCGAGCATCAAGAAGGTAGCAGCAGTCGAAGAGATGGATGTGGAACCAAAACCGGAGAATGTAAGTGATGTACCCGGAAATTAATGATAATGTATACCGATATTTGATTTTTATACCTGTGACAGCATTCATAGGCGTTGTCGTTTAATTTGTTTCATGATTGATTTCGTTTCATTGTTTAATCTATCAAAATAATTTGATATGCTTTCATTTATTGAATAAAATGAATTCAAACAATAAATTTATAGCATCTTTTATTTAATTAAAAGTTATTCCTTGTAAAAAAGGTCTGAAATAAGTTAGTCGTCAACGGTATTATTGGAAATCAATAGCATCAGTATTCGAAGAAAGATCTATGCGTTCACTGTTAATTAGTGTTTATTCCATCACAGGTTGAGATCGCAAAACTGGCTCAAGAGGTGTCTCCTATGACTGTTTTGAAGGACGAAGGAATAATAGCAGCCACGGTTGCAGGAATGCAGTGTGAATTTTTAATTGATTCGGGCGCACATGTGAATACTTTCACAAATACGTTATTTCAAAAGCTAATGAGCAAGACAGATTACAGCAGCTCCGTATATAACCTTAAAAATCAAGCAGATAGATCCCTCCGCGCATATGCCACAGCAGGTGAAATTGCGGTTATTGCTACTTTCGAAGCACATCTTTTCATTTCGGACGATCGACCGATACTGATGGAAAAGTTTTATGTGGTAGACGAACGGCGTTCGTTGTTGAGTAGGCCGACAGCTACTCGATATTGCGTGCTGATGCTTGGAATGAAAGTCCCAGTAACGTTCAAGGAAGACAAAAGCGTTGCTTGGGTCGATGCAAGATTACATTCAGCGGACATATTGTCCGTTTCTGGTAGCACTCCGTTCCCGAAGTTCAATATACCACCAGTAAGGATCAACTACAACAAGGACGTGGCCCCTTGCCGCAATATATTCACCAACATTCCGTTAGCGATAAAACCGATGGTGCAACAGAGATTAAACCAATTGATGGCAGCAGATATTATTGAGCCCGTGTCTGACGAAATGGACAAGTCCTTTTGCTCATCGGTGCTTGTTGTCCCAAAGGGTGGCGAAGACTTCAGACTGGTTATTGACCTCAGAGGTCCAAATCAGTACATTTACCGAACACCATTTGTAATGCCTACCCTAGAAAAGATCCTTGCGGAATTGGATGGCGCTCGTTGGTTTTCGACAATTGATTTGTCGAACGCGTTTTATCATGTCGAATTGGATCAACAGTCGCGCCATTTGACAAATTTCTACACGGAATTTGGAGTATACCGGTGCATTCGACTTCCCTTCGGATTATGTAATGCCCCTGACATATTCCAGGAAGTTTTGGAGAAGAACATCCTGGGTGGTTGCAAGGGGGTAGTCAACTATTTGGATGATGTTTTAGTTCACGGGAAGACGAAAGAGGAACACGATGCCAATCTCGCAGAAGTACTAGCCCGTTTCCAGAGCCACAACGTCCAACTCAACGATTCGAAGTGCGTTTACGGGAGCCAAACAGTGAAGTTTGTGGGCTTCATCTTGACCCCAGATGGATGGATGGTAGAAGGCGATAAAATAGACGCCATAAAGAATTTCAGGAAACCAACAACCTGTTCCGAGGTTAAAAGCTTCTTGGGCCTCGTAACATTCACAGACAAGTTCATTCGAAATCGTGCGGATAAGACAGAGAACCTACGAAAACTGGCTAACTCAGTATACTTTTATTGGACTTCGGAAGAGGAACGGGAGTTTAACTTTTTGCGGAATGATGCGTTAAACGACATTACGAAACTTGGATACTACAGTGTCACGGACGATGTTGAGCTATTTGTAGATGCCTCTCCAACGGGACTGGGAGCAGTAGTAGTGCAACACAACTCTGAGGGCACCCCAAGGATTATTGCATGCGCGTCAAAAGCATTAACTGCGCCCGAGAAACGCTACCCACAAACGCAAAAGGAAGCGTTAGCCGTTGTGTGGGCGGTAGAGCGTTTTGCGTACTATCTCTTAGGTCGCTTCTTCGTCATCCGTACAGATTCGGAGGCCAATGAATTTATATTCAGTTCGCAACATCGGTTGGGTAAAAGAGCGGTCTCCCGGGCTGAATCATGGGCGTTGAGACTCCAGCCATACGATTTCGAGATCAAGAGAGTACCTGGAGAGCAAAATGTGGCGGACGCCCTTTCAAGGTTAGTAACCATTCAGTGACACATAGAACAGGGGTTAGGGTAATATATTTTACCGTTTATCGTTTAGATTGATCCAGGATACTCAGAATCCCATTCCCTTTGAGGAGGAAGACTCTAACAACTTTCTGTACACGTTAGATTCCGGGTGTATGGAAATCACATGGGATGAAATCGAACAATTCTCTGGACAAGACGATGAGCTGATCAATGTGAAGGAAGCAGTAAAAAAGAACTGGTGGCCGAAACATTTGCAAAAATTTGAGGCCCACAAGAAAGAGCTACACATCTTGGGAGATCTCATATTTAAGAGCGAAAGTACGGTTCTTCCGAAAGCTTTGCGAAATAAGGCTATGAATTCGGCTCACGGGGGTCATGTTGGCGAGGTCGCAATGAAAAGAATCATGCGCAGATTCTTTTGGTGGCCAGGCATGTCACAGGATGTAGTACAGTTTGTGAAAAGTTGCGAAACTTGTGCAGTACTGGCTCGTAAAAACCCACCTCTACCGTTGTCCAGTAGAGAGCTTCCGGAAGGCCCCTGGGAGATCATCCAGATTGATTTTCTTTCCATTCCTGGGACTGGAGTGGGCACATTTTTGGTGGTTGTTGACACATATTCTCGATATTTGTCAGTAATCGAGATGGGCCACACCGATGCGAACAACACCAACAGAGCACTTTGCCAAACTTTCCGGACTTGGGGTTTCCCAACGATTATCCAAAGCGATAATGGGCCGCCGTTCCAAAGCTCGGTTTTCATTGAGTTTTGGGAGGAAAGAGGAGTGAAAATCCGAAAATCGATACCTCTCTGTCCGCAGACAAATGGAATAGTCGAACGGCAGAACCAGGGTCTGATCAAGGCGGTAGCTTCCGCAAAATTGGACGGCGTAAACTGGCGAGAAGCATTACAACTTTACGTCCACAAACATAATACATTGATTCCTCATTCTCGGCTAGGCGTTACGCCTTTTGAGCTGTTGGTCGGGTGGAGGTATCGAGGCACCTTCCCTAGCCTGTGGAGCGGGTCGGAAACAAAGCAATTGGATCGATTGGATGTAAGGGAGCGAGACTGTGAAGCCAAGTTTCTGAGCAAGCAGTATGCAGACTTAGCACATGGGGCCAAAGAATCTGATATTCGCATCGGTGACACGGTATTGATGGCTCAACAAAAGAAATCGAAGGTAGATCCAACATTCTCATCGGAACGTTTTACTGTAATAGCAAGGCAGGGAGCTAAAGTTGTTCTGGTCAACAGTGGGAACGTTCAATATACCAGAAACGTTCAGGATGTGAGGAGAGCCCCATTGAATCATCACACAAGCCTCGAAGAGATTACAGGTGAAACCCAGCCCGCCCTTGAGGAGGGTGCAAGCCACTCTCCAGCGAACACTGGAAGAACCGATGACACAACTACAAGAGTTTTACGACAACGCGATACTCTGCGGAAACCGGCGAAGCTTGATGACCGTTTTGTGTATAATATTTACTGTTGAGAGTAGAGACGGGATGGAATGTGGGAAATACCGTGAGCCCAAATAAAATGAATTAAAAAAGAAAATGAATGAAACAAAACAAAATAAATAACGTTGTATTGATTGCCTTATTATGAAAAATTGAAATAAATTGGTAAAGTGCATACCATCCTCACAGTTCAGTTTCAGCGCGATTTACTTTTCCGTGATAGTTGGAGCATTTTCAGCTCCAGGGGTTTCTTCCAACCGATCAAGGCGGAAGTTAGAAAAAAACAGAACAAAAACCGAACCGAACAGCCTACGAAGAATCACGCGAGAGAGTGGGAGAATTTCTTCATAATTGTCGGGTTCGGCATCATGCAACCGGAGTGTGCGAGCTGAGTGAGAAGCAAACGGTCTCTAATGAGAGGAACGGGTACAGCCGCGCATGTGTGTGCGATCATGTGCGTTTCCTCCGTCTCTTTCGCTCTTGTCGGCAGTCGAGAATGTGAGAGTGTAGGTGAGTAAACTCTCCGATCCCCCTTTGAACGATCGGGGATCGGGTGCATGACGGAGATCTGTGGTACGATTCGGCATTCAGTTGACGACGCTTGCCACGGACGGGTGCAAATTTTAGTGTTTGGGATGGAACGACGGGAGTACCCCAAGCCAGCCAGATCTATGGACGCGCAAGAAAATTCGGCCGATGGACACCGCAACGTGGACGTTCCGGTGAATTTTGCTGATGGGCACCAAAACGCGGACGTGACACAAAATTCGGTGGATGGGCACCACACAGACCAGGTCGCAGACTTCAGCACCTTTTCAGTCACGATTACAGCTTCTATTGGTAGCCCCTTGAGTCGCAGTTTGCAGTTGGAGATAAATCGCTTGACTAGCGCTACTGTTCGGAGCAAAGTCTCCCACTTGGAAAAGCGGCTCACATCGATTATACCGCCTGGCATGGGGCAGGTGGTATGATGCAGAACAAAACGAGGCCTTAATTCTTCTTCTGTTCTTGAGAGTCCAGTATCCTTCGTCGGCCAACATTCTTCGGGGGTATAAAGAAAGTCCGGACCATTGAACCATCTTCCATCGGACGTAGGCTCCGTCTCCTTGCACCATTTTGTCAAGCAATCCGCGATGTTTTTCTGCGACGCAATCCAATTCCATTGTTCCGGTTGAGTAAGGGAAAGAATCTCTCCAATACGGTGTGCGACGTATGTTTTAAACTTCCGATGGTCAGAACGAATCCAACTTAGCACTGTGCTGCTGTCTGTCCACAGATAGCGTTTTGTTATCTTCAACGAGTGATTGGTACAAACACTATCCATAAGCCTCGATCCAAGAACCGCCGCTTGTAGTTCCATTCGAGGGATCGACATGGCCTTGAGCGGTGCTACCTTGCTCCTGGCCATCACCAATGTGCATCGCACTTTTCCTTCTGAAACGGATCGCAAATACGCAGCACATCCGTAGGCCTGCTCACTGGCGTCTGTGAAGACGTGCAATTGCAAATCCGACAGGTCCTCGGGCCGTACATGCCCAAAATAGCATCGGGGTACCTTCACGCAGTTCAATTTGGAAAGAAGTTTGGTCCATTCACACCATTTAGAAAACAAATCGTCTCCTATCTCTTCATCCCAATCCGTACCAGCACGCCACAGATCCTGCATGATAATCTTGCCATGGATCAGATAGGGCGACAAAAGCCCAAGAGGATCGAAAAAGCTCATAATGCACCGCAAAGTTGCTCTTTTCGTCGGACGTCGGCTGCCTTGTATGTAATCTATCAAGCTCTCGTGCAAATCAATAGAAAACAAGAACACGTCTTCTGTTGGCTCCCAGGTCATGCCAAGCACTCTTTCTGACATCTGCGTATCCGTGGCGATTTGCAGTGATTTCTTCGCGTCTTCCTCTCCCAACATTCCGAGGACTTTGGGGCTATTGCTAACCCAATTCCTCATTTCAAAGCCAGCACGTGCATGAATTTCCCTCACTTGTATAGCTCGTATCCCTGCTTCCTGTGGTGTGTCGAGGCTATCATAGTAGTCATCCATATAGGTCTTTTCTTTTATGGCCGCACTAGCATCCGGAAATTCTTCCTTGCAGGTATCCGCGTTCAACCTCATTACGTACATCGCAGAGCAAGGGGAGCACGTTGCCCCAAACGTCGCAACGTCCATCACGTACACGTCGGGGGGTTTGCTGTTGTCAAATCTGAAGAGGAACAGCTGAAAGCGCTTATCGGATTGTCTCATTCTTAGCTGATGAAACATTTCTCGCACATCCCCTCCGAATCCAATGCTGCGTTCTCGAAATTTACAGATAATCGAGGGAAGCGTAACGAGTTGGTCCGGGCCTTTCAGAAGTTGGGAATTGAGTGAGATACCATTCACACAAGCGGCAGCATCCCAAACTAGTCGTTTCTTCCCGGGCTTCTTAGGGTGGGATACCACATTCAATGGTAGATACCAAACTTGATGTTTATTCATTGCAGCAAGCTCTTCTTCTGTGGCCTTATGAGCATACCCTTTGCGGATGTACTCATTAATTTGGTTGTGTACGTTCGAGCGCAACTCAGGGTTTTTCGCCAATTTGATCTCCAAACTTCGCATTCTGGACAAAGCCATCGAACGACTATCTGGCAATTGTGTGTTGTCCGACTTCCACAACAGTCCAGTTTCATATCGCCCGTCGACTTTCACCGTGGTGCTCTCCAGCATTTTTCGAGCGCGCCTTTCCTCCGCAGGTTCTAGCAAAGGAAAAGACGAAATCCCTGCTTCCTCGAGCTCATATTGCTTTCGAACCAAATCGTTCAATTCTTGGTCACCATCACAGCCACATCTATGAACGCTGACGATTCCAGGAATAACAGAACCGGTCGAGACCGGTCCGTAGATTGTCCAGCCAAGAAGGCATCTAACTGCTATTGGCTCGCCAGATCCACCTGTTCGACATTCTAGAGGCGAGAACAGCTCAATATTATCGAGTCCAATCAGTACCCGTGGAACAGCCTTTTCGTACGAAGCCACTGGGACATCGCGCAGGTAGGGATATCGTTCATGCAGATTCTCTATCGACAGACTCTGACGCGGTAGATTGAGAGAGCCAACGGTGTGGGCTGAATTTAAACGGTAACAGCTTGTTTGCCCCTCGCCGGTGACGACTATGTCTGTACGTTGTGAAGCGTACTCCACTCGTCCGATGTCCGATGTCCATTTCAACTCCAGGGGTTCCGGTACGCCTTCAATTCCTAGCTGATGAGTCAAGCTGTCTTCCACCAGTGTCATATTAGAGCCTTCATCCAGAAATGCATACGTATTGCAACTGCGAGAACCGTGATGCAGCGTTAGCGGTATGATCCTGAAGAGCACTGATTTTTTCGATCGTTCGTGAATTTGTACGACACCCTGCGATAGGGTGATCGATCTGTGCAGTAACGGATGGTGTCGTCCTTGGCAGTCATTCACGTCACAACGGATTTTTGAACGGCATCTCCATTTGCCATGATCATAGAGACACACGTTGCATAGCTTCCATCGTTCGACCGCCTTAGCCCGGTTGTCTACGTCCATTTGCTGAAATTTGTCGCAATTCCGAACCCTATGGTCAGTTCCGGCGCATATTGGACAAGGTTGTCTCTCAGAACTGTCCTTATCCTTGGCGGTGGAAGCGTGAGTGTAGATTTGCCCCTTCTCCCGCCGTGGCTGTTTGTCCGATTTCGAGGGTCCTTGTTTTGGTTGAACTAGAGTGGTAACTTCGCTAGCGTCGGCTACCAATGTCTCCATGAATTCGCCGAACTCTTTGAGCGATGGGTGCCTAAACAACCTCTTGAACCGAACCCATTCTAGCTTCACAGTGGCCGGCAATTTCTCCACTAGTTCTTCGAGGAGTGTGGGGTTGAACAAGTGTCCTTGCAGGTTAGCTGCTTCTAGATGGTCGCACAGCTGATTAACGGCCATCCCGAAGGCCATCAAAGTGTCAAGCCTCTCCGGTTTAGGCGTCTCCAAACGTCGCACTTTCTGTAAGAGATTTTTCACTAGTAGCTCTGGCCTTCCATATAAACGGCGTAATGTTTCCATGATCGAAGGGACACTGTGAGGGAACATAAGCTTCGTCAGGACTGCTTCTCGAGCCGGACCATGAAGGCATTCTCGTAGTCGAATCAGGTTTTCGATGTTTGAAAACCCACAAGCCGTGTTTCCCGTCTCAAAACTGCTATAGAATAGCGGCCAGTCTTCCGGGTCTCCAGAAAAACTCGGTAACTTCTTTGGCCATATCTGTCGCGCCGATAGCTGCTCGGCTGTGGGCCCTACTTCTCTCGTTACACTTCTTGCCACTGAACCAGCGAAGCTCGGCGATTCTTGACCGAAATACGGGCCCTGGTCCTCCAGTTCTTCTTCGCGTTCGGGTCTTCTTACATCTTTAAGTAATTGTTCGGATTGGTGAAAGTCTTCTAGCAGCGGAGTTACTCAACGCCAGCTTAAAGCTGCAAATGTATTTAATCATTAGAATTTTAATAATAGATTGGAATTAGTATTATTGCTTACATGGTCTTTGACCGTTCCTCTCAATTTTAGAGGGCCTTCGTTAGCGCTTTACTCGTGGGAGAAATCTATAATAACATAGTTTAGAGAACGAATCTTGACGAATCTCTGCCGTCTTACCTGGCTCTAGCTTATTACCGATACGCAATCGTCAGCTAGCTTAGCCGTTCTGCCAATTCAATGAAGCGCTATTATCGTTAAACCTAATAGATTAAGTAGATTACAATTTGCGATGCTAAATATAACCTAATTCATTTTACCCAAAATTTAACTGCTCATCGGTATTATAAATTCACTTTGTTATAATCAATTCACGAATTCTCAACGTAGTGTAGAAGAAATTTAGCAATAAGGTAATTATAGGTACATCTAAGGAACGAATTTCATGGAATTATAATTTTGCGGAACGAACATCAAACACGCTGTTAGTCTGTCGCAGTGACTATGCTTTTTCACCCCGATGACAATCTGATGACAGATATCCACGTCACTCACGAGAAGTGTCACCTAAAGCTTGAGCTCCAGGTTCGGTAGGCGAGAGAGGGTTTTCAGTGTTGCCATAACAGGGGTGATAATTAAATTTAATACACAAACATACAATAAAATTATTGTATTTTTCCGACAGCCGGCTGGCGGAAAACTAAATCATATCAAGGGTTGCATAGCTCACATCACTTACCAATGTGAATCCAGATCTATGTAACTTTCTATCCCTTCCCTTCCCACTAACAAACTTCCTTCCTGTGACAACCGTGGGGATGCGGAGGTACACATGGTCTCTAGTAGCAACGGATGTCACACCAACATTCCTTCCCTTCCCCGATGACCGTAAGGACGTGGCCGGCGCCGGTACTGACAATTTAAAGTTTTGAACCTTCAAAATTGCACATTGAGGATGGAAAGCTACACCCAGGCCCCATCCATTTGGTTCCCTGTGCAATGTTGACTGTTCTGGTCAGTAACGGAGTAGCAACTACGAATTGTACGGTCATCTCATGCTCATGCTCATGCTCATGCTTTAAGTATTTTTTGGTTAATATTATGATTTTTTTTATATTGCAGACTAAAAGAAGGATCATAAGTCTATCGTATGAGCATGCTGTTCATGATATATTTTGTTTGTTCGTATTTTTTATAACGACTAGAAATTTGATTTTTCTTAACTGCGCAAAGTTTGGTGCATACACGGTAGTAGCTCTTGTTTACTCAGTATGGATATGGAGCATATATGAATGCGGAACAAATCTTATATTTTGACGTTTTTCGTTGAGAAAATGTGAATTACCTAAAAGGTGACCCATCTTACCCCGCCCTTTTTTCACGGCGCAAAATCGATCACTTTCTAAAACTGCCTGTTTAACATCATATTTTGTATTTAATGATCTTTTTATCGACCTTTAGCATAGCTAACTAGTGTATTGAAGAGTAGCGGACGAATACAAACCAATACGATTTGTATTTACAAAGTTATGGTGATGCATCCTTAGGTGACCCATCTTGCCCCGCCCCACCCTACATTAAAGTCAGCTTTGAACAACACAGCCGAGAGCACCATCGGGTACGTGGAACGAGGTTCCACGTGGAGTGCAGAGCGATTTTGAAAAAGAACGCAGCGCGGGCTGTAATGCTGCAGCAAGGAACCCGCAGTACATGGAAGGTTACAAACAGAAGGGGGGGGAGGAAATGACGGCTGAAAGAAGTAAAGGACGAAGAACAAGAACTGCTATATCGCAAGTCGAATTCTTCAAGGAATAAAAACAAGAGCCTCTTGATGGACGTACGTGAGGTAATTGAAAGGTGGAAACAGCACTTCGATGAGAACCTGAGTGGCGAGGAAAACCAGAGCACGGGAGACCAAGGCAACGGAGAAAATGACTACGCCGGCATAAGAGGCCGGCAATGATCCAACTTCCACACTGAGGGAGGTTATGGATACCTATGGATACCATTCACCAGGTCAAAACTAACAAAGCAACTGGTAAATACTGATAAGGATCATAGATCAACTCATGACCAAGTTAACCACCTGCCTGCACTGGTTGATAAGTAAGACCTGGTACACCAAACAGCTACCGGAGAAGCGTAAGGAAAGCGTAATCTACCTCATTCACAAGATAGGAGATCATTTGGAATGTTAGAATTCCAGAGCGATCAGCATTTCGAAAGCTGCCTACAAAGTGCTATCCCAAATCATCTTCCGTCGCCTTTCACCTAAGACGAATGAGTTCGCGGAAAGTTTTCAAGCTGGCTTCATCGATGGCCAATCTACAACGGATCAGATTTTCACCTTACGGCAAATCCTCAGAAATGCCCTTGAATACCAGGTCCCAACGTTTCGCCTGTTTATTGACTTCGAAGCGGCATACGATAGTACCGACTGCACAGCTCTACAAAGAATCGTGGACAACAACGGTTCGTCCATAATTTGACTACATTACCACCACACGAAGAACGATTCTGTAAGTTGTGTTCACCTCTTAGTAGTTTTCTCTGTCTAATTTTAATATGTAAAACGTCAAATTTCTAATAGAACCCTTGAGAAAGATAGCATATACCATCGAAACGTCGGGCATAGAGAACATAATGTCGTTTTGATAGCACACCGAAGACTGCAAGGCCGAAAAAACCCTCAAGTCCAAGAATCAACAGTCGATAACATCCACATGAAAACGGCTTTACTGGAAGCTGGTCAGACTGATCACAACAACGATGGAACTGCGATCGAGAAAGATTCGTCTAGGTACATCTAATGAACTCTTTAGCAGCAATCAGTTTCACAAAACTGATGCTCAATTATCTTTCCAATCCATTGGGATGTTTCTTTCATTATTCCTTCCTAATTGCCAAAAATAACTTTCAGTTTTTTTTTTCAGTTAAATTTATTGAATTCTCTTCAGATGTTTCTTTTTTGTTCAAATGTCATTTCGGTAGATTCATTTCTCTTCTGTTTGTGTGTTGTTTTTTGTTCAACTTATCAACTTATGTTTAAAGTATTTCTTTTACTAGGATCTTAAAGCTTCCTCACAAACAAAACAAGGGGGTGCTTATTTCGTATTCCAGGGATCTTGTTCTGGTTGTTGGCAAACGTTTTGTATTTCTAGTTGGGATGTTGGTTGGTTGATTGGATTTTTTTAGGTAGATGTTGACGTTCTTCAAAGATGATGTTTCCAACAATAATAATTTGGGTTTTCTCTTGAGAGAATAGCGGGGGTTGGATTACGCCACCAATGCCTGGGGGAAAACTGGCTCCACCTGGTCCCGGGGACCCACCGCTCACCCCATTCCCGAACGCAGAAAAGGATGTTAATTTATACAGACGATCGGTTGACGGGAGGTGATGGGAATTCCAAGCCGAGGAAGTCCCTCTCGAATGGAGAGTCGAGCGTGGTACGTGACCTCCGCGTTTCAGCATCCAAACGCATCGGACCACGTCCAGGAACGACATTTGGGCTCCGTAAGGTCGGGCAAAAGGAACTAGCTTTGCTAGCATTGGGACGTTAAGTTATTGATTGACTGCGATTGATGAGGGATGTTAAGATGGTAAGTTCATCAAATCTTTTGTCAGTGTGTGTGTGTCGTTTTGTATCGGTGTGTGTGTCTTCTGTCTTTTGAGATTACTGCCATCTGGCGGCGAGGTCGTAGTAGGCCTGATGGCAGAGCATTTCACTTCAATTTGCCAGTTGGACTTGGGTTCCTTGGTGGTTTTGATCTAAGTCTTGATGAGATGGTCTTCAACGTCTTTTCTCTCTCTATAGTCAGTTTAGTGTTCTTAGTAAACAATCATAAATCATCACATTTTGTAATATACAGGATGTTTAGCGTTTTTTTTTCTTCTTCTTAACACAACTTACGCGATGAAAACAAAAAAGTATTTACGAACATTTACATTAAGAATATAGAACAGGTTTTGGTTGTTTGTAGGATTTCCTTTTCTAATATACTCTCTCTTTCTCTGTCATACCAATGATTATGAACGACTATATGTAACGAACGCGAAAGTGAAATGTTACACTGATGGTGTTGTATTTGTAGTTCATCGTTTTTTTTCTATTTTTTCTTCGCCCTGTATTTTGTCGGCCTCACTAATACGGAAGCATCGCGCGGGAGAAACATTCCGGTACGTAAAACAAAAAACACATTTTCTAGCAAGTTTGAGCGCACGAAACGCACTCCCAGATGTTGAAAGAGCCAGAGGGTGGAGTTCGGTTGAGTTGATGGGATGCGTTTCGTCCCGAATAGCTGCTGGTGGTGGTTCGCTTTTCGTGATCAAGATGACATTTGTTTTCTTTTGTTAGTGATGGAAGCTTTTATCACAGACTCAACCTTTCGTGGACTTGCCTTTTTTGTTGTTAATTAAGATGTTGTGTGAAAAATTTCAAGGGATAATGTTATCTTCCGTTTCTTCTCTCAAGGTCTTCGCAGCCAACGCTATCTAGTAGTCAGGCTGTTGCCAACTGACAAACAGATGGCGCCAAAACGAAGACACCCGTTTTTGGATGTTTCAAAGCCACAGGAAAGATCTCATTCGTGGTGGTGGTGGGATCGAAAACCATAATTATCATTGTGTGTGTTGTTGATGTAGAAGAACAACCTAAACCGAACGTTTGCGAACGTTGTGAAATAAGTGTGAGCGCGTAGTGCCCGCTTTGTGGGTTACCTTGAAAGCCATTTTACGCCGGTACGGCCTCACCTCGTCGTCCAATATGGGCGATAAATAAAGTTTATGAAGTGATGCATCTCATCTGACAGCATTATCTAGATTCACGGGCTTGTTTTGTACAGTTACTCTAACCGAATAACCCATTAGCGGCACTCGCTGGCATCTTGTTCGTTCGTTTTTCTTTTCATATGTGGGACAAAATTTACATTTTACATAAATTAAGTTTAACAATTAAATACAATATTTTACATAAATTACATAGTCTTTTGTTTTAGTTCCGGAAGTTTTAACTAGGGGGGCATCTGGTGGACGATCTTGATCGATACCACTCTCTCCAACACGATAAATAACGTATATTATGAGCGACTTTTACTTACATTCTTTTGTGTCTTAAAAAACTTTGTTCGCTTCTCGACGTTTCTCTGGTAAATATTGTCACTGCCAAAGATGTTGGCGGCAGTGCATCGACTCGATTGTAAAACGATGTTCTCGATGATGGTGGTTACGAACGAGTTGTTGGTGGTGATAACTAACAGATGATGTAACGAAGTCTGATCGATTGATGGTGGAGGGGGTGATGATAACGAGGGCGCTGCGTAACGTATGGACCATCTGTTTTCGTTCTGGATTTGTTGTTGTGGTGGTGGTGGTGGCGGTTGAAGCAGCTTATTTCGTGTACAGGTAGATGGCGACGATCAGACCGTACAGACCCAAGACTTCAGCGAAAATGAGGATCAGAATCATACCGACGAACAGTCTGGGCTGCTGGGCAGTACCACGGACACCGGCATCACCGACGATACCGATGGCGAAACCGGCGGCCAGACCGGAGAATCCTACAGCCAGACCAGCACCGAGATGGATGAAGCCCCTGGGGAACGAGAGAAAAGGGGAGATTTTTTGTTAGGGTATGGTTTTAAATAACCTCATTTTATGAAATCTTTGGAGTACAGATTTTAGTAATCTTTCAATGTTGAATATGATCATGGGTCATGGTTTGTCGTTTTTTTTCAGATATTAAAAGTCTTCGTGTATTTAAATAAACCATTTTAAACAACTTCCTGAGATGTGACCCTTCTTTTTTCTTTTGCTTCTTCGGGGTCACTCAGAATCATAATAAAACACAAAAGGATTAAATTTTAAGCATTTTTATGATTCTCTTGATTTACGCAAGGCTCAGTTTAAGAAGTAATCAAATCAAACATATTATGTTAAACTGAGCTAGTATTGCGCAAGAATATTTTATTCAATGTTTAGTTAATCGTGCTCGAGCCAAAAAAAGTGCAACGGTCTTTTCTGCGGGATCGTTCCAATTTTCATACTTGTTTTCCGTAAAAATTATCGGATGTCAACGGAAGCAATTATAAATTACAGTTCCGGAACAAAGCGGAGCATCCAAATATAGTACAGGTAAGTGTGTACATACAACACTATCAGTTGTCTGGGCCGAAACAAAGCACGTTTTGTTCTATTCTCAGGACAAGAGCTGTGCAACTCCGGATACGACTGGGAGCACCGATATTACGGTAGTGATGGACATGGAGAATGCCGCGATGGAGGAAACCGTTCCAGTGATGGATTCCGCAGCGACGACGGCAGCGGTGGTCTCGGCGGTGGTAGTCCACCACCTAAATCATCAAGAATCGATCCGGCCGCAAGTAGGACAAGTTCCGCGAAATTAAGGACCGCTGCCGGGTGTTGGTGCAAATAGACAAGCAGCGTAACGAGAATGACCAGAGTAACCTGCCGGTGATGAGAAATCAGTCGAACTTCACCCGGGCGCGAAAGATTGCCGAGCAGATTCAATTTTTTATCTAAATCAAATCGAATAAAGTTTTGCCTGGTTAATTTATTCTTAATGATCTTTTTTTTCTAATTCAAAAACAACAACAAAACAATTTAAACACATCCTTGATAAATTCTGGTTAAACTAGCTCTAATATTTTCAACTTATACTGGAATTCGTTTTTATCAAAGTTATACTAGGTCAGTATAGCCCGCATATAAACCAAGCCTAGGGTCAACCAGGCGAAATTGATTTAGAGTGGGATTTATACTATTTAGTTTAGATTTTTTTCTGAGTGTAATCCACTGCCTTGGGTAATACACAAATTATGTCACGCAAAAATCGTTTTTTTTTATTCTTTGCTTCATAGGTTGAAATAAGATTAATTCAATCCCATAAAGACAGTAAACGCATAGGCAATCGATAAAATAGTGTTTTAACACCAACTAATCACAAAAAATGGATATTTGATCATGTAAATAGCATAATTCTAGCGTAACATGTGATAAGAGCCTAAGTCCAAAATGTAAACATTGGGAAATCGGCTTGAGAAGGTTTCCATGTATATTCATAAACCCTATTTAGAAATCAAACACTCTATTACTGCAACTGCAAACACTCGTAAACACTGCAAACACTCACATAACTGCTCCCTACATGCTGTCTACCATAAAAAATAAAATACTACATTAAATTAGTATAAAAATTGAGTTTTCGAACAGCAATGAACATTGGCCCTTTTGAAAATTTTCATCGACTTGGGCCCCAGTACTTTGGCCCTTTGAAAATAAGCAAATCACTTAGGCTTTAGTATATTGGCCCTTTGGCCAACTACGAATCGACTTAGGCCCTTTTCAATTGAGCTAATTTTGAGCAAAAAGAAGTTAGTTTGCATAAGTTTTCTTATATTTTACGTGATTATACAAAAAAGAATGAGATTCAAATCAAAACCATAGAAAATCCATGTAACATGCCAAAGAGCCTCAGTTAATTCTGGAGCAACATTTGAAAAGGGTCCAAGAGGTCTTGTGTCTTTTTTTGAAAACGCTCCGTAGCAGCCCGCCCTGGGGGGTCAGGAGCGACATGTGAAGTCATTGTTTACCAATGCTTGTATGCCCTTTTTAAATGTTGCTCCAGAATTTGAGATCTAGTCTAATTTGGGCCCTTTTATGTCGACTGAGGCCCAAACGGAACTATGAATTTACATAGGCCCTTTATAAAATCATCTAAATAGTCATGTTAAAATGGGTTTTGGCGTGGGTGAGGAAGTGTATCGATAGATTACGTGACACTTGATAGGAATAACAGAAAATCTCGTTTGTTCACATTTTCGACTTAGGCCCTTATCAAATGTTACGCTAGAATTGAGCACTGCTGAATAGGCCTTTTCATTTGACGTCTAAAATCAGCTGATTTTTCGGGCATTTGACAGTTCTCCTATGAGAATGACAGTTTAGTGTTTGCGCCTTTGTTCGGCGGTTGTAAACAGTGGCATACACGGACCTGTCAGCTGAAAAGGCCTATTAGTCACTGGCCTAGAAGTCGTTAAAATTGACACGGCAAAGACCTTACGACGACCCAAATGAGCATTGGCTAAAACAAATACTAGGGTTACCAAGAGATGGTTCAAACCAACACCACAGACAGACTGGCAGACACGCTTCCAACGAGTAGTTAATTCTAAATTAGACCTGTTGGATCCGGCTGCCATAGAACTCCTGACAACGAAGCTCAAAGCTGCCTCGGTCCCTGAAGTTCGGAAACGAATCTATCATGTTACTTCTTCTTCTTCTTCTTTATGGCTCGACGTCCCCACTGGGACTTGGCCTGCCTCTCTTCAACTTAGTGTTCTTTGAGCACTTCCACAGTTGTTAATTGAAGGGCTTTCTTTGCCTGCCATTGCATGAATTTGTATATTCTGAGGCAAGTACAATGATACGCTATGCCCAGGGAGTCGAGAAAATTTTCCCGACCGGGACGGGAATCGAACCCGCCGTCTCCGGATTGGCGATCCTTAGCCTTAACCACTAGGCTAACTGGAGACCCCAAGTTACTTAAACTACCCTATGCTACCCTATGCTGCCGTGAATAGCATATATGTCCCATTTGCATAGGAAATCCAGCAAAGATGGGACTGATATGCGATTCACGGCAGTATGGTCTATGCTAAATCACCAAGAATGCATGTGGTAAACCTTTTACTTGAGCTTTTACTCTAGTTGGTATGATAAAACTAAAAATATGAGCATTTACTTTTCGAACATAGTAATCCATATGAATAACTTTGGGAAACCTGAGTTAATGCTCACAAAAACTTGAATCACCTACGGACCATGTTCAGTTGAAAGTGAACACATTTACATGTTACATAAACGTCGAATTATGATCACTGTGTTGCTTTTAGTGCAATTACCACCTTAGGGCAACTCTGATGACCCTCCGAAGCCACAAGTGTCTATTTTTATGAAAAGTGCATGACCTTAGGCTTACCTACATTGGTATTATAAACATTATCATTTTCAAAGTCAAGTCGATATGTATGGCCATTGAAAGTTGTTTTAGGTATAAATAATGCACCCCAAAATATGGGTATCCAATCCTGGAGGAACCCCTCGAGGACTTCCAGCAGGAAATCCTGTAAGAATCCCAGTAGGAACTCCTGGAGAAACTTCTAAAGGAATTCCAGTCGGAACTCTTGGAGGAATCTCAAGCTCCTGGGGGACTGCCAGGAGGACCTCCTGGAGGAATCCCTAGAAGAACTCCTGGAGGAATCCCAAGAGAAACTCCTGGAGGAATCCCAGGAGAAACTCCTGGAGGAATCCCAGGAGGAAGTTCTGGAGCAATCCCAGAATGAACAGCTGCTGGAAGAATCCAATAGACACAACTACTGGAGGAGACCCCAGGAACAACTTTTGGAAGGATCTGGAAGAATCCCATTAACAACTATAGGAGAAATCCCTGGAACAACTCCAAGGGGAAACCTAGGAACTTATCCTATAGAAATCCCAAGTACTGCTCATGGACTGCTTTCCTAGAGGGTCTTGTGGGGTAATTCATAGGAAGTCGTAAAATATATCTCATTAGGAATCACTAGCATAGTATCACGGCCACAGATTGTTCCGGATTCTCCCTACTTTTAACTGAATCCGGATATTCGTCCTGCCATCCTAAGCTACTCATCCTGAATTTACTGATATTCATGCATGTGACCCGAAATCCAAAACGTAAACACCAGCTTCGACAAAGCAACTTACTCTGAATAAACTGCCCATATTCGCATAGCTGACGTAAACGCCAAGTGGGGTATCCAGTTAGCCTAGTGGTTCCCGTTTCGGTCGGGAAAATTTTCTCGACTCCCTGGGCATAGTGTATCATTGTGCTTGCATCACAATATACCAATTCATGCAATGGCTGGCAAAGCAAGCCCTCCAATAGCTGTGGAAGTGCTCAAAGAACACCTCCACTTGGAGAGAGGCAGGCCAAGTTCCAGTGGGAACGAAGAGCCATGAATTGATTGATTGATTGATTTGTCTTTATTGAAGAGACTTTTAGTTCATGGCTCTCCAATGAAGAATAAGGAGAAGGCAGTAAAGGTGTCTGACTAAAATATTTCAAATATGGAGAGACTTGGAATATCTTGATCACATCTCTCAGCTTGGAGAATGTTTCCCCATTATCGGAGAATATTTTAAGACCAACATGTGAAAAGAGTGGAACAACCATTGCACGCCTCTGCTTCTCACGTCCTAAGACCAAGCCCACCCGTGGGCTTAATACTACACACGCAACAGCACGTCGTTAACCCTCTCTTTCCCATGGTAGCACAGGTGATCCACTACTTTGCACTGTTCATACAAATACAGGATAAATTAGATCATTTCCATTTTTTCATCAGATGTTTGTATATGTATAATGAACTATTATGCCAAGTTTGATCAAAATTTCTCTGCTCGTTTTTGTTTTAGAGCTAAATGATTTAGTGTAAGTTGGTATTTTTTCTATTTTAATTCAAGCAATATTTGAATGTTCAATATTCCGAAACCTGAACATTATTTTAAACGGAAAAAAATACTAGCATGCCCTGTAGTATGTATATTAGCAGAATCAAATACCGTTTAACAAACAAGTTGACGATAAAACACTAATTTAATGAACAAACATGTGGATCATCAGTGATCCATTGGGAACATAACGACATTTTTATCCTTCCTGATCTAATCTGTTCCTTGTTAGCATGTTTGTTTACATCCAAGAAATTTGCCATTGTTAGTAGTGTTTCATGCAAAAATGTCATTATTTCATATGGTCGGTGTTCGGTCAGAGTGGACTACGTGATTTTTTGGATAGGTAAAGATATGTGTAGGAATTTGAAAACTCTGTACTTTTCGTCATAATATTGATGCAGATGTTTCGTTACTTAAACTTACTATAGTATTTCAGACAAAAACGCACTGCATTTGATATCCCAAGTTCTTGCAGGGCATTTTCCCGGAATCGTTGAAAAACAGATGGTCCGATCTGACTTAACGCCGACCATATAATATTATCTATTTATCGCCGGCAATAAGTCGCAGATGAATCCAGGAGAGATATATGGTACGAGAGGAGAATCCATAGATTCGAAGCGAACCGAATAACAACTACTCATGATAACTGCAAGAAGTCCGACAAGTTTCATTATATTTTACAGAAGGGCTAGATTAGAATCTTGAGATAAATTAAAGGTGTAATGGACGATTTACAAATATATAGTTTTTTGAAAAAAAATATATACAAACAAAAAACAAAATTTATATATGTACCTTCAGTGCATCCATCTTCCCAATGGATCACAGGTGATCCACCCCGAAATTCAAATTTTTCATTTCTAACGATATTTTGGAGTAAAACTTTACATCTTTTGCTCCGGTGATTTGTTTAGAAACCACTTAATCTATTTTTAATTGTCAAAAAACCTCGTGGGAAAGAAAGGGTTAACGATTTTTAATTTCGTTATCAACCCATTTTCGCACCGGTCGTTCGTTTCCATGTGAGTAAAATAATGATCGGTCGCCTTTGCGCACCGGTGGTCTCTATTCTCTCCGTACCATCGGTTTTTTGCACTTCTGTAAATCATCGCAATATTTTGTGTATTTCTATGGGGTTGTGGCAAATCTTATTCAGTATAATAATTTGTGCTCATATTATGAAAGATGGGGGTTTGGATAAGACTGAAAACTGTTAGTAAAAAATAGAATTCAAATAAATAATTCCCTTGCAGATTTGTACCAGTTTTTGTGCGTTTAAAGATATCATTTTCTCAATAATTTATGATTGTATTTAATCCCGGAATTCAAGCAATCTTTTTTTAAATTATATGTTTGTTGCTTACTGTATGACTTGTAGGTTGAATTTTTATCTAAAATAATATCCATCTCTTCAATATTCATGTTGCCTTTCTCACAAGAAATTTATCTGAATTTGAGATTATGAGCATCTTATTTAATAATTAGGTTTATTAAAGAATTACATCCCTTGCATTTCCAACACATTTATAACGTAGTTGTCTCCTTTACAACTTCGCGTAGGTTAAGATTCTTGAATCCTGGTCATAGTAGAAGCTGTCTTCTAACAGTCTGCGATAAGTTTGCGCAACCTTTTTTCATTAACGTGTATTTTAACATCAGCTAATTCTATACTCAGTCACAACCATCACTCGCTAATCTTAATATATATTGCGATCTTTTGAATGCTGGTATATGAATATTTTGTTGGAAGCAGATTCTATGCGCTTGAAGTAGACTGCGTATTTGTCAAAGTACATAATGAGCCCACTCTCCTTTTTGGCACTTCATACAACAATTGCTGTATTTTAACATCCAACACCTTGCTTTTTCTATAACGAGGAACCTACAACATGGCAGTCCTGCACACCGCCTATTTAAATTGATGAAACTTGGCAGTTGGACTACTTTTTTTAAGATTTTTATCGTTTGTTTTTACAAAAAAAATATAACTGTAGTGTTTCTATGATATCTGAGTTGAGTTCGGTACAGTCAATGCATCTTTGAAAAATCATAACTACTCTTATCTAATCTCATACATACGCGGAATCACCCTGGAAAGCAATCGTGTTACTTTTCTTGTCAATACTGATGCTTGCAGCATATCAGAGATATGACACATGCATCAAAGCGGCCTGGTCTACTGCGTTGTATTTACGCGCAAAGATGATTCTTCGAAATATGTACTTGGAGTACAGAATTTTTTATTTCGGCAAGGTACTTCTCGAATTTACAGGGGAGGAAGGATGCGTGGACGGTGAAGTTACCCATTTCGCACACTTTCTTCCTATTATCTCGTTTATTTATTTATATTTTTAAATTTATATTTAATAAACCACCCACTGACGACCACCATTTTCAAAAACAGCAATCAAACCAAAACTCTTTTGCCTTTTTGAAATATACACGACAAAACGAAACGCGAGGCACAGCTCTTTCAAAGCGGAGGATCTCAGCCCGGGAAGTGAAGAAAGAAAACCTTGTGGTCACTTATTACCGTCAAATAGTTTCTTTTCGTGTTAGACAATACGCACATCTTCTCACCGGAGTCTGCGTCGGATGACGATAATTTTGAAACTTGTCGGAACGAACTTCGCGAGTTATTTATTTGGACATTTTTCTAAATGTGCGAAACTAAGCTTTACTTGCTGCGTAGAAAACCCGGCTCAAACATGTACGTGTTAAAACAGCAAAACTCACTGAATCACTATACATTTCTTCAAACATTAGTTTCGAAACGATCGGCCGAATCAAAAACTAAAGGTGCGATTATGAGCAATCATAACTATGTTTAAGAGAAAATCAATACATTTTCGATATGCATGATCCTAAAATTGGCGAAGAAGCGAAAACTTTATTCATAACATACTTAAGCAAAGCTTGTCAATTTAAACCTATTATTTTTCTGCTTTTGTATTGTCACTCTATCACAATTCTATGTCAGACAATTTGTTGTGTTATTCGTGTAACCGTAACGATCTATGATATTGATTGGTTGAAAATTTCAAATATTTGATGCAAACTAAAATAAATTCCTACCTATACAAAACAAGAAAATCATTCTCTAGAAACTATATACCTGGCAACAAATCCATACTCATGTTCTTTCGTCTCCTCTTTACGCTACCCAGAGAGCTAAACGCGAGAGAGCGCACGAGCCTACGGATAGAGACCGTACTTTGCGTGTCTCTATATTCTAAGCCCTGCTACGAACCGTACGTAAACTTTTCGCTTTCGAGCCCTACTTAGCAGCGACCGGTGCGGTTCGCTTCTTTGTTCGGGGCTCTGCTTAACGTTAAAACGCTTGATTGAGCCCATGAGTGGGCTTGGTCTAAGCGCATTTTTTATTTATGAAAATTTATCCCGTTATTAGAAAGAAGGGAGTCTGTTCTACCTGTTACTGGTCAGAAATTACGTGAATAATGGGAAATGCGTTCAGGAGGAACGGGAGAAGCAGAAGTTCGAAATTGTTGATACGCCCTTTCCAAATGTTAGTCAGGATTTTTCCCAATGGCACATTTTATACCGATAACCCCTGCAAGGCATTATTACTCTTGCATTTCAAACGTCACACAGCTTCTTCCTGTACTCGGGTCGCATAATCATCGCTTGCGAGAGAGCGAGAGAAGCAAAACTGACCTCTTGTTGGCCGTTTGTAGGAACGTGTTTATCGTTTAAAGACGCTCCCGGAATGTGAGTGAGATTTCTCACGTCCATTGTCGCGGCCAGAGTTTAAAATTTTCATTTTCAATGAGCGAAATTCAACATGAATTTTGATGATTCTCGACTGAGGGATCAAAATAAAATTCATTTTGGTGAATGAATTTTTTCACCTATTCATTCATTTTTCTGTAACTGACAATTTTCACTGAGAAGTAAAACTGGACCGTAACTTCCAATTATACTTCCAATTACCTCAGAACTTGTGTATAGTAGTTAATTAGAATATTAATTATGTTCTCTATTTGTTCATTAAGTCGGATTGTGCGTCTGTTAATAGAAATTGGACACTTTACGACGTGCGCAAAAATATTCGTGACAGAGAATTGAATGAAAAAAGAGAGGCATTCAGCTGACAATGAATGTGGCCAAACACGAATGAAAAAATGAGAATGTCAATCTTCACTTTCAATATTCGAATTTTTTACTCTCTGGTCGCGGCGACGAATGGATATCACGACGGCGGCTCATCAATTGGGTGATGGTATTACAATAACCGTGCGAGGAGGAGGCATGTGTTAATCATTTTGGAGAAAACAAATTTCGAGACGCAGTGATTCGAGCAAACGACTGCCGATACCAATTTTGTTTTATAAATCGATTGGTTGGTTGGTTGGTTGGTTGGTTGGTGGCTGGAGATGCAAGGGACGAATAATTATTGACGAAGTTTGTTCACGACCTAATTATTTACTCGACGATGATTATCGAAGGGAATATAATTAGCCGGTAATTGATACTAACGATGTCGCGCTGTTAACCTCAAGCTAAGGGGATGGACATTTTAGTGTTCAAGGCCGGAAAACACGTGTCAAGTTTGTTTTCCTTCTTGGCGTAACGTTCCAACTGGGATAAAGTCTAGTTTTCTGCTTAGTCTTCAAAGAGTTTCCACAGTTATTTCCTGCGAGCTTCTCTGCCAATGAACATTTTGTATGTGTAGAAGACATGAACCATATTGTGCGGACCATATTATCACGCTCCGTATCATCCTGGGGCAAATCAATGAATTCCAAGAATCTCTCTACCTAGAGTTCATTGATTACAAAAAAGCTTTCGACCTTCTCAATCATGAAAACATGTGAGGAGCTCTCAGGCGCAAGGGTGTCCCTGGGAAAATCATCGGCCTCATTGAAGCACAGTACATGGCATTTTCGTGCAGATACTGCACAACGGTAACTTGTCCGAACCGAACCCATCCGGGTCGTTGCTGGAGTGAGGCAAGGCAAGGACGTATCCTATCACCGCTATTGTTCCTCATCGTATTATCGTAATCGACGAGATTCTGGTAGGTGCGATTGATCGTGAACCAAATCGTGGGTTACGATCACAGCCCATTACCCTGAAGCATCTAATTGACTTCGAACTGGCTGATGACGTTGCTTTCCTAGCACAAAGGCGCTCTGATATGCAGAGTAAGGTCGATGATCTTGCCGATCGCTCCTCGGCGACAGGTCTTACCATCAACGACAACAAGACCAAATCGTTGGATGTGAACACGGTCAACCCTTCCAGTTTTACGGTAGCTGGGCAAGCAGTGGAGAATGTTGATACCTTCCAATATCTTGGTAGCCAAATCTTGGGGGCACCAAGATCGACATAGGACAAATCTGCAAACAAGCGTTAGATTGGAACCCAGCAGGACGTCGCAGCAAAGGCAGACCCAGTGGCTCGTGTCGGCGCAGCCTCAACAAGGAAATAAAGGAAGTCGACAGAAATTTGACCTGGCCTGGCAATCGCCCAGTATGGAGATCTTTCAATTCGGTTTCCTGTACCACCATGAGTGCTCAGGACTGAAAGGGAAGGGGCAGACATGAAGATACTCTATGCCCAAGGAAATCAATGAAATTTCCGTAACTAAAAGAAAGATCTTCCATTTCAATTATCTCAATTATCATTTTGATTACAGAAATGTGTTCTTTGTGGTAAACAACTAAAGGCGGGTGCATTTTACCCATCCGTCCCTCGTGATCTAATATAGGGTAGGTAATCAAAATTTGAACCAAATTGCGGCTTTCTGAGGCAGTGCAAATTTTAAGTGATGTTTTCTCCCACATGGAAATAATTTACTACGGCAAAATCGTATGTACATGAAAGCCACGGGTAAAAGCTTTCTGTTAAATGGTAAAAAGTTTGTATTTGCACCGAATTTCATTGAAATATTTGATTTTTCATCAACTATGATTTTAATCTTAATTTGAACCATCGTAATCATAATTTGAACCAATTTTAATCTTAATTTAAACTACTGGCGGCAGCAGCTCGAGCAACTCACAAAACAGCCAATTCCATGCTAAACACTTAAAAACCACATGAATCTGCTAATTCTCATACCTATTTTTCATTAGGCAGTGGAATCTCAACTCAGAATGTTCGAAATTCTTTAGGAATTTGGAAACTAAATTTGGAATTTTTCATCCCCCAAGAGTAAACAAAGCAACCACTAACGCAATCTACAGGCTAACACTAGAAGCTCACCCCCGTTTACTAGTTCAAATTTAGATTACAAATGGTTCAACTTAAGATAACATTCTCCAAGTAAGAATCACTTAAATTTGATAATTTTATGACAAATAATGCGGAATATTATTCGGTTGATCGATTCTACGATGATAAAGCTTTCATTTGCCGTATTCACATATTGCGTGTGATACAATGTATGAGCTGTACGAGTGCATTGAAAATGTGCTTTCTCTGGGGGGAAATGGGTGAAATCACAGTGATTTTTCAATTGCCTGTTTTCCATGACAAAAACGCTTTTTTCAATGCTTTTAAAGTCCATGTTGTCAGGTTATATTACGGAAAGCTGTTTAACATCTTTTTCGGAACAATATTTGCCTAAAAAGTACGTCGTTTTAATGAATTTTGAAATGGTTCAAATTAAGATTACAACTTGACTAGTTCAAAGTTTGATTTCTTACCCTACGTTTATCGTCAATCTCTTTTGTGACCAATCTTATGAGATTTGTACTCTTTGTGCAAGATATCACTGCCACCAGAAAGAATTACCTAACTATTTCGTCAGTCAGTACGTCATGATATGATACATATCGGCAGGTTCATCGTCGAAGCGATGTGACGAACATCGAAGTAAATACAAAGAGCACGATACTTACTTGTACAGCGAGTACTTCGTGGGCGTATCCAGCGAACCGGCGATAAGGACAGCAACGACCAGACCGTAGATGGCAATGATACCCGCCATGACAACGGGAATGATGGACTTCATGATCAGCTCAGGCCGCATCACCGACATGGCGGCAATACCGGTACCGGATTTCGCCGTTCCATAGGCGGCTCCGAGGGCTAGAATGGAGAAAATAAAGCAACCGATTAGTCATCATCGTTTTTGTTCATGTTTCGCGTTGTCTGGCTGCTACTGTTGTGAAAAACAGAAACTTATTGCAACGTCGACAGCGATTTGCAAAGTATGCGTCACCCGATCATTCACAGCCATCCATTCTCATGAAAACAGGAAAACAAACGACCAAACAGTAGTGGGACCATTATCGTGGAAGATTCGTTTGCGACAGCTGAGTGAAACTTCTAGTTCATCAAGGGAAGGACGAACAATGCCATTTTTTACTGAATTACTAAATAATTAGACCATCATTTGCAAATGATGGTCCCGAGTAAAACGTTATCATAAAACAATTGTACAAGTTATAATGTTATGATCGTTCTTGTTATCAAAAATCGGTCGTAAAACAATGATACGAAAACTTATATTCATAAAAGCTGTTTAACGATAGTTTCTGATTGTTGAACAGTATTTCAATTGAAATGCCTTTAAATATGAACATTTTTTGTGAATAGTTTACATTGTAACTACATCTAATGAACATTGTAATTATTTAGTCAGAGGCAGATCAGCAGAACAATATAACAAAAATGTCTTGAGAATTTGGAAATTTATACTTGCGCTCCACTTGATATCTTCAAAGTTAGCTTCACGATGAATGATGAACCATTAGATACCCCGTCACATGATCAACCAGGTCTATGTGCGATCCTAAACCAAATACGACCCATGTGACAAAGTCACCGCCGAAAACCGAAACAATACCCATGGGTAAGGTCATCGAATGGGCTATCAATGACTCAACATAACTCGATTCCACTCGACTCGACGATTGCATTCCGATTCCACCCCCGTCCCGTGCGCTCACATGACACTCTCCCGCATCAGCAACAATGATTGCTTGCGAGCAAATAATAAATCTCACCGTCGTCGCCGTCATGTGGTAGTGATAAGACCACTTGCTTCGGTCTCTGTATTTACCATACTTCATCAGAGTCAGACCAGGTGACTACTTGCTGCTAGCCATCACCATCAGGTACATCAGGTAGAGACGACGGACGATGGATGACGTTGCGTGACCACGCGAAAGCGCGCTTACACACAGACGCACACAAATACGCGATCGAATGCGATTTGCCCTGCATGGCAGATCGGTGGAGTGAGTGGCGGGAATTTACCTGTGTTGTCGTCGTCGACGCTTATCCACTTTCGTATCATCGCCAAGGCATCGCGCGCCGCCGCCACTTGCCATGCGAAAGCAATTAAACTGCTGGCTGTGCTGCTACGTTACTAGCAGCGGCAGATACCTATATCTGGCGGCTATCTGGCATTTAAAAATGATAGCACGAGTGCTCGATGCTACGTAGGTACATATTTGCTCAGAATGATCATTGAGTCATTCTTGTCAAGTTTGCTGGTGACACAGCTGGAAATTTCTTTGGAAAGGCAATAACTTCTTTCAAGTTAAGCTGGGTGTGAGGGAGCTTTGTAACAACATCAGAAGAATTTGATGATAAACTGGCTTGAGATATTGCATTGCAAGTGATGCATGAGGTAGGTCCAATCGCCATCAGTTTAGTTTTTATTGAATTTGATGCTCTAACTCAGCAGTTGTGAGATCCTACGTAGTGTATTCTGTGTATCCTCGCCTTTGGCGTTTCCAAATGATATCGATCTGGTTTTATTGCTGCTGTTCTTTGTTGTGCTGTGATGGTAAAGAGTTTATTCTTGCCTAGTTTGAGTATACCTGGCTACGGTTAGGATAGCTCAGATTAATCTTCAGCATGAAAGAACACCAACAATCAATCTTTGCAGACTAATGCAAAATGGTACAGCCCTTTGTGACCTTAGTCCAAGAACCTTACTTTCGGAAGGGGAATTTCTATCTAGGCAACCTCGTGAACCCGGTGTTTGCCACTTTCAGTAAAAGTGAAATGGAAAACTCGCGTGTCATGCCTCGAGCCTGTATGTTTATCAACAACGCAGTCGTTGCTACACTCGTCTCTGAATTAATCACCAGAGATGTATGTGCTGTCACAATTGTTGTATCTGTTGGAAACCTCAACAGGAAATACGCCTGTACGGTTTATTTACCGCATGATGAACCGTCCCCTACGGATGCGTTCAAACAAGACATCGCATACTGCACATCAAAAGGCCTTCCGACAATTGTTGAGAGTGATGCTAATGCTCACCATATCATCTGGAGCAGCTCAGACATTAACTTGAGAAGCTTTGGGTTGTTAGAACACATACTTAACATAGGCAACCGCCCAATCTTCATGGCATCTGCTAGAAAAGAAGTGTTAGACATAACGCTTTGCTATAGTAAAATTAGTCACGAGCTGACCAATTGGCATGTCAGATAAAGAATCTTTATCTGACCATCGCCACATCTTTTTTAACACTTAAATGTTATTTCGCAAACTTTGTGTTTCAGGAGTCCCCTGTCCATCAACTGGGATCTCTTTACTGATTTGTTTGCGGCCATACTTAATGGATACTGGTTTAGATGATACCGTTGATACTACAACGGCGTTCATCGTGGAAGCTTTCGAAGAAGTTTGCCCTCTGCGGTCTGTCAAGACAAGACCACAAAAGGAACCCCTTTGGCGGAACTCTGATCTGGCGAAGCTCAGGAAGCAATGTGAACGATCCGGCTGGAAAAAAAAACCCTTGTACAAAAGGTTTCCAGTTTGAGTGAAGTCAATCGGTTACACAAAATCCTTGCAAAATCTTAGGATTTCCTAGAGAACGAACTTCGTTTGCCAAAAATGGCGATTTCACTTCCTCTGGTGAAGAAGTTTTGTAATGTTTATTTAGTACACACTTCCCCGGATGTGTGGATATTACGTCTTCGGATGAATCTGATGTCTTTGCTTGTAGTTATGATTCTCTAGCTTTGGCTTGGAGTATCATAACTATAGAATCGATTGAGTGTGCACTAAATAGCTTTGTTTCTTCCAAATCTCCTGGGGCAGATGGGATTTATCCTATTTCACTTCAGAAGGGATTTGATTATTTCAAACATGTTTTCAAAAAGTGGATGATGGTTAGAATACTTGACTATCACACCGAGGACCTGGGATCGAATCCCACTCCCGACAAACTCGCAAAAGTAAAGCGTGGGTCCCGAGATGAACTAGCCTAGGGCTAAAAATCTCGTTAATACAGATAAAAAAAAATGTTTTCAAAAAAAATGTTTGCAGTTTTGCCACAGACAAACAGACATACTACTTAGAAGAAAATTGCTTCAAAAACATCGTTTGGCATCTCACTAGCACTCTCTATAATGCTCAGTCCGAACCATTCATTTGCAGGTGTTGTTTCCCTCGGCTCGATGTAACAATTTTGCAGGTGACGACTCCCCCGTGGCGTCATCCATTCAAAAAACATGAATGAAGGTTCATGATTGAGTCATTTTATGTAAACATTGACCGGCGTCGCGTTCATTTCTCTTCAAAATTGAGAGGTGATGTAGGCACAGCAGCGCCACCATGACACATGCGAGCACAGTCCGAACCACACTTTATTTTCAAAATGACCGTTAAATCGTGCGAAGAACTCGATTTGAGTAGTATGTCTGTTTGTCTGTGGTTTTGCTACAGGGTATATTAGGGGGCATCCATAAAGTACGTCACGCTAAGAGGGGGAGGGGGGGGGGTTGAAAAGTGTGACAAGCAATGTATTAAATATAGGAAAAACCCGTACGAAGGGGGGAGGGGGGGGTTGAAAATTCCCATTTTTAGCGTGACGTACTAAATGGATGCCCCTTAAGAAAACCTGGCGGGATATTACTGTGGAGTTTATTCCGAAAGTGGATCGTGCGTCGTATGAAGAAGCAGAGTCTATCAGCATTTGACCTCTTTTCTTCTGAAATGCTTAGAATCGCATTGTTCATCTGGCCAACGTGCCTCTTCATGTGAACCAACATGCTTACCAATCTGGTAAGTCCACTGTGACTCTTTTACACAAGGTTTAAAAACACGGACACGTTTAGTACTTCCAGTGAGCTGTTCGCTCTTTGAAGGAAGCACGACACTAGACAACGGACTAGCATGCAACGCCCAGTGGCACAGCCGGAAAAGTGACAGCTGCGGCGGGAATCGAACCCGCGCTCCTTAGCACGATGCGACTAAGTGCTTGGTGACACTAGCCGCACGACCACGAAGCCACCAAGTTGTTTACGATGTCGAGAAAGCATTCGCTCAAAAGCAATCTTGTTTGGGTGTTTTCTTAGACATCGAGGGTGCCTTTGACAATGTGCCTTTCGATGCCATATTGGAAGCCACACTGAGTCATGGTAGGGTTTGTGTGCCATCAGTAATCTCACGCTCCCAATTTCATCCTATTCGAAAACTAACGATTGCGGCACCGATTGATTCCGTTCTTTTTGTTTTCATGCGTGCTCACTTCTAACAAAAAATACAAAAATAAGAAACAAAATAAACAGTGCTTCAACCTTTTGTTTTTCCTAGGATGAAAATGGGAGCCACATGCTTAATAAGGGAACCAATACCCTATATCTCCAATGATTTCCAATTGGATTCACCAAATGCTCAGCAACCGATCTCTATTCTCGACATTGCGTCTAGCTTGAGCTTGAGCTTGATTGACCGTCCGCAGTTGCTACTCCACTATCGCCAGATCAGCTACACTCACATCAAGGTTTTTATATATTGTAAGGTTGAGCATGACGTTTAGTTTGTGGAGAAAAGCAGAGGAAGCGAAATTTCAAAGGAATTTGAGGAGGCGGGGGATTTGTTTTCAGAATTTCTCACCGTGAAAAAATAATGGCCGCTCAGCCAGTTTTGACATCTAAGACAACCTTAGAATATATAAAAACCTTGACTCACACAAGGAACCAATGAGATAGCTGCTTGAGACTAACAGGCCTCTTCAGTGTGTGAGCGTTGTATTCTCGACATTGCGTCTAGCAGCGATTAATTGAGTGTTTGTGGATGCCTCCAAGGGGAAGTCCATTTGGGCCACTCCATTGGGCCCTCACTTCATGGTATGATATGGTTATAAGGTTGATGATGCTAACTACACGGCCAAGAGGCTCCACATAAAAAAAAGTATTTTTACTAAGGCATCATTACCCTATATTGGAAATCAAAGTTTTATTGTAACACTAGCTGTCATATTTTCTTCGAATTTCGACTGTTGGTGATTATGTTGGAAGGGGAATGGCGTTCAGTCGTTGGAGGAATAACTCAAAAACGGATTCTTAAGCTTTCATCCGACGTTTCGGTCGCTATATTGCGCCTTCTTCTGTGAATTAACTATGCTCCGTTTTGTCGTAAGTATGAGCCCACAGCATACACTGAAAGACGGCTTGCGGTTATCACAAGCACAACAATGTTTTTAAATTTAGGGTGGAGCGGGGCAAGATGGGTCACCTAAGGATGGATCACCATAACTTTGTAAATACTAATCGTATTGGTTTGTATTCGTCCGCTACTCTTTAATACACTAGTTAGCTATGCTAGAAGTCGATAAAAAGTTCATTAAATACAAAATATGATGTTAAACAAGCAATTTTAAAAAGTGATCGATTTTGCGCCGTGAAAAAAAGGCGGGGCAAGATTAGTAATCCTACATTATAGAGATCTGCGGAGGCGGCCATTGTGAGCCAATCGTGCAGAGAGAACTGTCAAAGTGTGAGCCAAATGAACATGCTTATCGTTCGTAGGAAGGCGCCGTTCGAACGTTATTGCAATCGGAACGAAATAAATTAAAATTATTTATTTTTAATATCGAGATATTGGCGGCATATGTATGTTTAGTAAAAAGATAAAAAAATATTATTTCTGCTTTCAAAAGCTCATGCTTTGACGACACTTTTGTTGCTGCACTTGTCGAAAAAACTTCCATTGCTGCTTCTTGCTTCACTTCTGCCGATATGATTAGCGTAACACTTTTGCATTGAATTTCAGATTTCTTCGATTGCTCCGCTATTTCAACAAAATTTTGAAAAAAAAAATCTACCATAATTAGAAAATGTAAACAAAACAACTTGAACCACAACGAAGTCACGCACAAAGTTTGAACATCTAGCTTTGTAGCAAGCGTTGGCAGCTGTTGTAAACAAAACAAACAGCGTTGCCGAATCGATGTATGTAACTTCCGCTCATCTCTATGTAGAGGATTTCTAGGCAAGATGGGTCACCTTTTAAGTAATTCACATTTCCTCAACGAAAAACGTCAAAATATAAGATTTGTTCCACATTCATATATGCTCCATATCCATACTGAGTAAACAAGAGCTACTAGTAAACATTTTATAAATTTAATTGGAATATAAAAAACTTTACGATTTGAGTGGTCCTAAGGCGACTTGAAAATCGATGTTTTCACTAAAAAATTATCATAATTTTATGTTAAAATTTTGAGCGTTCATTCCGCTTGATTGAAGTCATTTATGAGATAGTCTTGTAATAAAAAATAAATAACTTTTGAATGCTCCAAAAACACGTTCAAAATTGAAGGTGACCCATCTTGCCCCGCGGCCGTTTATATGGAGATTATATGGAATGTATCGCATAAGAAAAATGGCTAAAAACCATTTTATTTTTAATTTCCAATGAGAGTGAATATTTTTTCAATCAATGCTCTAAACTTTTGTATATTCATGCTGGTCATCTAACAAAATTATTAACATTATCAAAACATGAGTAATGCGCCCGAAAACGACACTGACCCATCTTGCCCCGCGACCCATCTTGCCCCGCCCCACCCTACTATGGCAAAACATAATCTTCAACCCATAAACGCTTCTTGTGTGCATTATGTTGTCTCTCATATCAACCGGTTCGATATCCGAGTGGTAGCGTGCGAGCCTGGTGATCTCAAGATTCTTGGTTCGAATCCGGTTGCCAACAGAAACTTTTTTTAATTGTAAATCGGGTCCATGGTAAAATTGAAAACATTAATCTGTTGAATTGAAACGAAACTCAGTCTGCACAAATCAAGTGGCGTTGTGCATTTATGTTGACCCTCAGAATAGTAATTTCAACCGCAAGCCGTCGTTCAGTGTAGGTCACATTTGTCCCAGACGTTACTTATCGTCTGCCGCCGGCGGCGGATGGATGGATGAAATATTCGAAAAACTATCCGGGTCGCAGAACAGCGATGCAGTTGCCCGTTTTGGCGCCACTTTTACTCTGTCAAGTCGAGTCAAGTACAAGACACTGAAGACGACCTTACAGTTGAGGTCGAAATACGTATCTGTCAAAGGATGCTAATTCTTAGTGGAATTCAAAGGAACAATACTTAACGCGATTTTCTTTTTACTAACAGTGTTGTTGTTTTCTCCATTTCTTGTGACATAAACAACACAGTTATCCAAAGTTTTACTCAAACAGCATCAAATTTTCATTTTCATTTTTCATTTTGCAGCATTTGGTGGGGCAATGAGAGCGCAAGTCAGTCCAAAGCCGATGATAAGGAGGGGTAATGGCTGAATAGTCTTTGCTGACCACATAAACGCCATGGGATAGGAAAAGGGTATTTTGGTTTGGGATTAGGGTGTTGGTGCAGACTTGACGATATCAATGCTATACAGATGCAAAATAACTTTAAGGCTCAATAGTGAATCGCATACCTTCCAAAACCAAAAAACAATAATCCACAAAATACCAAGCAAGTCATAGAAAGAAAAAGCGCCCGATTGTTTATTTTGTCAATTATAACAAACGGAAACTTCTACCCTCTCCGACTCGCCAGTCACCCCGGAAAAAATGTCCCTTCAGTTCTGGAAAATATATTATCCCCAATTAAGCCTTTAATCGAATTGTCCGCGTGGTCTTGTAGTACCCCTGCTAGGTAAGAATCAGTCATTGCCATACATATTAAATGCTAGACATGACCCCATGGATAGCATTTGCATATGTAAAAGCTTTGCTGATGTGACTTTCCTATTAGGCA
The DNA here is from genome assembly GCF_035046485.1 of Aedes albopictus. Lineage (NCBI taxonomy): Eukaryota > Metazoa > Arthropoda > Insecta > Diptera > Culicidae > Aedes > Aedes albopictus. The sequence continues at coordinate 254,241,891 of NC_085138.1, read as the reverse complement.
ATTCTCTCATCTCATGTTTGTCTTCAAAACCTTATCAAGCTTAGAAAATTGAAGTTGATAAACAATACATTACAAGGTTCGAATTCCCATAGAATGAGATCATTCATTCGCACTACAACAACATAGGAGATAATACCACATTGGCTGATTACAGTACGAATGTGAAAAATCTCCCTTTTCCCCCTATCCGCAACCCGGGGACGCGCCCTGTTGGATTTCGAAAGCCTCGGAGAATATTACAAACCTTCAATGGCATTCCCATAAACTAACCCACATTGCCCATTCAGGGGTCTGACTGGGCCTATTACCCTCCCTCAGTTTGTAATATTCTCTCCAACTTGGAATTATATTTTCCCGGCACATAAATGACTTCGACAAATGTTCGATATACTATGCAGCGTCATGATCAGTATAACTATATCAGATGACTTGGAGATCTGATTCTTACAGAATTGTTTGCCATTGATTATACATTCAGCTATTCTAATCATTACTGCAAAGGCCATCGACCACATGCCTGAAATCAAAGCTTCCTGGAAGGTATAATCCAAGCCCAGGGTTTACTCAAACAGCATCAAATTAGGCAAGAAATCATAATACCCACGCTTTTTGCACCATTTCATTGCAGAAACGGAGAATTGACCTTCTGACCATACTAAAATTCAGCTCATTACTACAAATCTAGTACTATACACCGAACGTCCCATTGAATCAGGGCTGGGATACTCGACTTATTCTCAAAGTGCAATTCAATCAGCCCCAACATTTTGGATCAATACCGGCGCCGGCCAGGTCCTTACTTAGAAAGAAAAAGGAATGTTAGAGTGTGATGGTTGTTGCTACTAGCGACCGAGAGCACTCTGCGTCCCAACAACGGGCACGGGATGGGGTATTTGTTAGTAGGGTACTAGGATGTGAAATCTGGGGAGTCTCCTTTGGTCAGTGATGCGATCCATGGATATGGGATATATTTAGGTGATGGATTGTGTGTTGATTACTTTGAAGGAGAAGCGGCACAGTTCGCTTGGTTGCATAACTTGTAGGCTTTATATGATAGGCACTGTGTTGTGAAAGTTGGAAAGTTTTTTCAACCGTTTCAATCTTCTAAAGAATAAGACTTGAATAGCATCTGCTGGTACCACTAATAGCACAGACCTAATAGTTCGCCAAGAGCTCAATAAGAATATAAAGTAGATGGAATGATGGGTTGCGTGGAAGTTTTAGTAAAACTTTTGCAATACGGTACATTTGTTAACATCCAAAACGACACTATCACCGCCCCATGTTTGCATCACTGGTCACTTTGGTCTTGTGGTGTGTCACATGAACACCGTGCCGCACAATTCCCATTGAATTCGTGTCTTGTACGTACATTGTACACATACCTGCGACCAGCCACAAACCGCACACATGACATATGCAGCAGCGAGCAGCGGTTCAGAAGCCATAGGCACAGCGGGTAACTCACCTAATCATTTTCCACAGAGGAAAAACGCGAAGGCCTTCCTCGATAAGAACCTCTAATACATGTGATGCATCTAGCTAGTTAGTTCTGAGCATAAGCGCCTACTACCTACTGTTGGTGTAGGGCCTAGCTAGAAGAGGCCTACTACAAACGCAAGTCAGTAGGTATATGAATGAAGCACGGCCTACTCCACCAAAGCAGGAGCGAATCGAAGGCGAATGATAATCATCATGTAATGACGTCACATGATTCGTTCAAGTTTTGCAAGTTTGTTCGCCTACATCGAAGTTGTCCCATCTGTAGGGGTAGTGGAAATTCCGAGGAATCCCATGGAAATTAGTTTCCGACCATTCGGGAAATGTTATATCATATTACAATGTGTAAATATGTGATCGAAACGGAAACGTCTCTAGCAACAATAATGGGTGGCTAAAAGGGAAAAATCGATATCCTGCTCTCAGGAAGATAAAACTCCCACTTTCCCCATGACGAGAGCAGAAATGCTGCGGAAAGATGAAAAAGATGAGTGTGGGAGCATCCTTTAAAATCGATATCGAAAACGAGAGCATATCTGATTTGCAAGTGCTCGCCCCAATGAACTAGTTTCAAGGGTTCAAAAAGTTGCAATTTTGCTAGACTGCTATTAGGGGTCAATCGTCTAGCGTGAAGTTGTGGCAGAAAAAACATCACTAAACTTCACGTAAAAAAAGTGGTCACGAGACCAGAAAAATATCCATCATAAATACATAAGCACTCGTTCGTCAGCGATGGTAAACCCCCTTCTCACATGGGGGGTGGTCCCGTGACCGGAAGATCGGTGCATGTGATCCAGTCAGTGGCATCGCTTCGCCGTTCTTACAGTTATTCGAAGATTCCTTCGATCACCCATCGTAGTAATCCTTGGCGGTCAGTGGTTCCTCAGCAACGTCCAGTCCTTGGCCCCAAAATCAATAATAATCAACAACGGGAGGCGCCGCACACTGCGATGCTCTCTTGTTCGTTTTCGTCCCAAACGCACTAGCACACAACTACTACGATCTAATACACATTCTCTTGTCACTTTCCACACGCATACCACTCGGCGAAGAACCCTACCGTCCGTAAGTGGAAAAGTAGGCGAACCAGACATGAGAAACACTGAAAATTTCACTTTTTTCCCCTAGGATCGAAATGGCCAATCCCATCATCGATCCCGCGCGACATGACACGAAATAATCCATCCACTCGAACAAGAACTGGTTCCACAATCACACACGCCCTGACCTTCATCGTCGCTGCTTGCTGCTTCAATCCGTGACACATGACCAGGAACAGGTTGTAACCTTGTTCCGTGCCAGCGACGAAGGAAAAAATTGATTTCTCAAAGATGTTGGAATTTGTAGGCTTACCGCTGAAAATGATCGCAGCAGCTGCTCCCATGACACCGAAGAAGGGTCCGTAGACGGGGTTTTCCTCTGGCAGGGCCATCTTTGATTGGTTTGGTTGCTGTTGGGTGATTCCTGGTTTGCTAAGATGAGTGCTGTTCGTCCCGCTGGAACTTGGCTTCTCTGCTGATGATGACTGCTGCTGTGGTCTCTGGTGCCTACACCAAGGAGAGCGAGAGGTCTCGGAGAAAGATGACTTACTCGACACACTCACTGTACAAAACTGAATGAACTACCGACTGGACTGGCTGGCAGAGTCTAGCAAATATGGCCTGCTGCTTGCTGGCTGAGCTGAATAATCTCTTGTGACGAACGAGGAGCTTTGAATGTGTGTGCGACGAATGCGAATGCGCTACACGACGACGAACCGCGCTGGACTTCAGCAGCTTCAAACCGTAATCGTAGTAAACGGTTTCTGTAGTATTGTAGTCGTCTAGTCGTGTACGGATAGACTGCCGTTGGACAGTGTGGGTGGATTTTACACGAATGTAGTCACATGATCCGTCGGGCAAAATGTTCGTCGCAGATAGAAGCCGACTGCCGATTGGTTGAAAATTACGAAGCAAGAAAATTTATCAGTCACGTGTGAACGGCAAGATAGCAGATGCACGGAACGAAATGAGAGCGAGAGATTTTGTGCAGTTTCAGTAGATAGGGTGACCATTTAAAAATTAAAGCGGAGAAATTGAACTTGGGAGGAAACTTCATAATAGAGCTTGCTGACGTTTTTTCACCTTTCTCTTTCAAACATGCAGGCGGAATAGAGCTTGCTGACGTTTATTCACCTCTCTCTTTCAAGCTTGCAGGCGGGATAGGATTTGTTTTCATCGGGAAACCTTTCCTGATGACAACAAATCCTATTCCGCCTACATGTTTGAAAGAGAAAGGTGAATAAACGTCAGCAAGCTCTATAGGAAAGGTTTCCCGATGACAACAAATCCTATCCCGCCTGCATGCTTGAGAGAGAGAGGTAAACGTCAGCAAGCTCTATAGTCCATTTTACGAACCAATTTTATGAATGAACTTTGACAGGAGGTAGCGTCCAATAACCTGTGAAAATCAATAAAATCATCAACATTGTTGTCACTTCGTAAAATGGCTCATTCACAGAAATCATATACACCAGCGGGGTAGCGCGGACGTCAACCACGAATAGATGTGCCGTAGTCCACACACGCAGAAGTCGGTCCACTCATTAATGAGCAGGATCTACTCAAATTTATATTCATCCCATGGCACTCCTAAAGTGAGCAAAGGGGGCCTTACTCATTTTTGAGCAAGTGCTTGAGAGCCAAAGCAGCATGAGTAAGCTTCACACATTGAAGCGTTTCGTCACCATTCCGGAAGAATGAGTAACTGTTACACATAAATGCGTATGCTTCGTTTGCTCTGAAAATGTGTGATAGTTACTCATTTGACTAAATTAGTTATTTTTTGAAGGTTTTCGAATAAAAAACAGTAGTTTCTGTTAATTAAAAGTTTATTAGTATTATAAAAATTAATATAAATTCTGTTGACGCATCATAAGTCGTCAAATTCGTGGCGGTTCCGCGGTTCCGCATCCGGTATTGTGTATCGATGACTGGATCAATTCATTGTCTGAATGTTCCAGCGATGCAGTTTATTGCCTAAATGAAATAAAAACTTAATTTAACAACTTATTTCAATTGATTATTAATGTATTACTTACTTTTAGAGATCATCCTTGCAATCATCACAACGAAAACTTTTCTTTTTATTTTTTTTGTTGAAAAAATTAACAAACGCTCGATTTTGGAGCGTTTGTCAACACAAGCCAAGAGCTCAAAAATGTGTAACTGGCCATCAGCTCACGGCGTGAGTAAGCCGTACACATAATTTTCACGCATTCTCCCGGATTTGCAGCGATGCTCCACAGTGAGTAACTGTTACTCATGCGATGAGTGAAGCAGTTTAAGCGTGCATGAATTTGACATGTTTGGGAAATTGACACTTTTGGGCACTCTGACAGATCTGGGATGTGCACGACATTTGCGAATTAGTCATTACCATAAGTTATTACTTAAGTAAAACGTGTAAAACTAGCAAAAGGTTACCAAAATTTTGGCGTGCAATCGTTCGAAATTACACGACAACGCGGAGATAGCAAATAAATCAGTAAGAAATTGTGTAATGCATCAATTTTCAGCACAAACCATTTTGAACGTGTTTTTGTTGTGAGCTACGGGGATTCTGGCTTTTGCTGGCCCCCTGATATACACTGAACGGCGGCTTGCGGTGAAAATCACTATTCTTAGGATCAATTTAAATACACAACGCCACTAAATTTGTGCAGACTGAGTTTCGTTTCAATTCAACAGAATTATGTTTTCAATTTTACAATGGACCCGATTTTCAATTAAAAAAAATTTCTGTTGGCATTCGGATTCGAACCAAGAACCTTGACATCACCAGGCTAGCACGCTACCACTCGGGTATCGAACCGGTTGATGTAAGAAGAAACAAAACGCACACAAGGAACGCACTCAGAAAAGTAAATCTACGAGGAGTTTCCAAAAGAGTCCCTGGAAGAATTTCTTCAAGAATCCCCTCAGGAAATCGTGTATTTATCGCTGCTGTCAGAAATATGTTGATTGTTGTGTGATAAAATGTCATATAGTTTGTATTGAAATGTGGTATATATTTATGCCGTTTTTCTTTTTTAACCTGGGTTGGAACTGGATTGGCGGAAAATGTGTAAACAAACAACGTCAAACAAAGTTTAGTACAAGCGAAACCGAAGTCGGGTTGGGGTTGAAACTGTGATCTGATCCAGTTCCAACCCAGGTTGGAACTGGATAATAAAGAAAAACGGCATTAGAATAAGGTATAAAAAGGTATAAGACTCATACGAAGTTAGTTGAAATTAAATGAATAAAGATTTTTGCGGATTTTTGCAGAAATTTGTAAAGAAATCTATGGAGAAAAATTTGGAGATATTTCTGAAGAAATTATTAGTTGAACTTATAATGGGAGCCTTGGAAGATTTTCTGAAAGAATCTTTTGAAAAATTTGTGAAGAAACCCCTAGGGCAGTTTCTACAGGAATCGCTGCAGAAAATTCCCGAATGGATCTTACATTTTTCTTTAAAGAGTCCCTAGAGGATTTTCGAAAGAAATCACAGGAAGACATTCTAGCAGATTTAAAAAAAAAAATCACTGGAGCCACTTCTAAAGCAAACCGCGGAGAAAGTTTTGGAATAAATTCTTGGAAGATCATTTAAGAGAATGCATAACCACAGACAACAGACATACTACTCAAATCGGAATCATCGCACGATTTAACGGTCATTTCGAAAATATAGTGTGATTCGGACTGTGCTTGCATGTGTCATGCTGGCGCTGCTGTGCCTCAATTTTGCAGAGAAATGAACGCGACGCCGATCAATGTTTACATAAAATGACTCAATCATTAACCTTCATTCATGTTTTATGAATGAATGACGCCACGGGGGAGTCGTCACCTGCTAAATTGTTACATCGAGCCGAGGGAAACAACACCTGCATATGAATGCTTCGGATTGAGCATTATAGAGGGTGCTAGTGAGATGCCAAACGATGTTTTTGAAGCAATTTTCCTTTAAGTAATATGTATGTCTGTTTGTCTGTGGCATAACCTTAAGCTAAGCTCGCTGGCGTAGTGTATGTTTTGGGTGAAAAATTACCCTAATGCCAAAGGAGGGTTAAAGGACTATCCAAAGGATTTTTCAAAAAAAAAAATCTAGAAAGGTTCCGAAAAATAGGGAAAATCTCTGAAGGATTTTCTCAAGAAATCCCTGGAGGATTTTTTGCAGAAACTCATACACATTTTTCTTACGCAACTCTTTGTAAAACTCCCAAGTACAATTTCTAGAGATATTCTTGGAAGAATTTCCAAAGTAACTCCAGCACGAACTTTTGAAACATTTTCTGAAAAACTCCGGAATGAACGAATTTTTGAAAAAATCTCTGGAGACATTTCTGCTATGCATGAATATTTTTTTTGAAAAAATGGAGGAATTTCAGAAGTGAATCATTTAAGATGTTTTGAAAGAATTCTTTGTGGAATTTGTAGAATGGGATGAATTTCTAAAAATCCTTGAAAAATTTTCCCAAATGAATCATGGAAGATTTTTGGGAAGAAAGACGGCTTGCGGTTATGACAAGCACAAAAATGTTTTCAAATTCACTATGGCAAAACATAATCATCAACCCATAAACGCTTCTTAAGAATGTATGCATTCTGTTTCCTCTCATATCAACCGGTTCGATAGCCGAGTGGTAGCGTGCGAGCCTGGTGATCTCAAGATTCTTGGTTCGAATCTGGTTGCCAAACAGAAACTTTTTCATTCATTTCATTCATTTATTTAGTTAACATCAAATTCATGATAATACTGAATCAACAATTTGCCGCCATAATACTCGATTTGCAGCTGCAGCTCTCCAACGTCGGTCACGCCCAACACTCGCCAGATCACGCTCCACCTGGTCCGCCCATCGTGCTCTCTGCGCTCCACGCCTTCTTGTACCAACCGGATGGTTAGCAACTTTGCAGGGTTGTTGTCCGGCATTCTTGCAACATGCCCTGCCCACCGTATCCTTCCGGCTTTGGCTACCTTCTGGATGCTGGGTTCGCCATAAAGTGCAGCGAGCTCGTGGTTCATCCTTCTCCGCCACACACCGTTCTCCTGCATGCCGCCGAAGATCGTCCTTAGCACCCGTCGCTCGAAAACTCCGAGTGCTTGCATGTCCTCCTCGAGCATCGTCCACGTCTCGTGCCCGTAGAGAACCACCGGTCTTATTAACGTCTTGTACATGGTACATTTGGTGCGGGGGTGAATCTTTTTTGACCGCAGTTTCTTCTGGAGCCCATAATAGGCACGACTTCCACTGATGATGCGCCTTCGTATTTCACGGCTCACGTTATTGTCAGCCGTTAGCAAGGAACCGAGGTAGACGAATTCTTCTACCTCGAAAGTATCTCCGTCTATCGTAACATTGCTGCCAAGGCTTGTCCTGTCTCGCTCAGTCCCACCTACCAGCATGTACTTTGTCTTAGCCGCATTCACCACCAGTCCGACCTTTGCTGCTTCACGTTTCAGGCGGGTGTACTGTTCTGCCACCGTTCCAAATGTCCTAGCAATAATATCCATGTCATCCGCAAAACATACAAATTGGCTGGATTTCGTGAAGATCGTACCCCGGCTGTTGAGCCCGGCTCGTCGCATAACACCTTCCAGGGCGATGTTGAATAGTAGGCAGGAAAGTCCATCACCTTGTCGTAGTCCCCGTCGAGATTCAAATGAACTGGATAGTTCACCCGAAATCCTTACGCTGTTCTGCACACCGTCCATCGTTGCTCTTATCATTCTAGTCAGCTTCTCGGGAAAGCTGTTCTCGTCCATAATTTTCCATAGCTCTGTGCGGTCGATACTGTCGTATGCCGCTTTGAAGTCGATGAACAGGGGATGCGTTGGGACCTGGTATTCACGGCATTTCTGGAGGATTTGCCGTACGGTGAAGATCTGGTCCGTTGTCGACCGGCCGTCGATGAAACCGGCTTGGTAACTTCCCACGAACTCATTTACTTTAGGTGAAAGACGACGGAAGATGATCTGGGATAGCACTTTGGCACTTTGTAGGCGGCATTCAAAATGGTTATCGCTCGAAAGTTCTCACACATTAACTTGTCGCCTTTCTTGTGGATGGGACAGATTATCCCTTCCTTCCACTCCTCCGGTAGCTGTTCGGTTTCCCAGATCTTGACTACTAACTGGTGCAGACAGGTGGCCAACTTTTCCGGGCCCATCTTGATGAGTTCCGCTGCGATACCGTCCTTACCAGCCGCTTTGTTGATTTTGAGCTGGTGGATGGCATCCTTAACTTCCCTCAGCGTGGGAGTTGGTTCGTTCCCGTCCTCTGCTGCACCAACATAGTCATTTCCTCCGCTGCCTTGGTCCTCCGTGCCTACATTCTCTTCGCCATTCAGGTGCTCGTCGAAGTGCTGCTTCCACCTTTCGATCACCTCACGTTTGTCCGTCAGGAGGCTCCCGTCCTTATCCCTGCAGATTTCGGCTTGCGGCACGTAGCCTTTGCGGGATGCGTTGAGCTTCTGGTAGAACTTGCGTGTTTCCTGTGAACGGCACAGCAGTTCCATTTCCTCGCACTCCGCTTCTTCCAGGCGGCGCTTTTTCTCCCGGAAGAGACGGGTCTGCTGCTTCCGCTTCTGTCTGTATCGCTCCACATTCTGTCGGGTTCCATGCTGCAGCATTACCGCCCGCGCTGCATCCTCCTCCTCCCGAACCGCTCTGCACTCCTCGTCGAACCAATCGTTTCGTCGACTCCGTTCTACGTACCCGATAGTGCTCTCAGCTGCGTTGTTGATGGCTGCTTTGATTGTACTCCAGCAGTCCTCTAGAGGGGCCACATCGAGCACACCCTCGTCCGGCAATGCTGCCTCGAGATTCTGCGCGTATGCGGTGGCGACATTCGGTTGCTTCAGTCGCTCTAGATCGTACCGGGGCGGCCGCCGGTAATGTACGTTGTTAATAACGGAGAGTTTTGGGCGCAGTTTAACCATCACCAGGTAGTGATCGGAGTCGATATTAGCGCCACGATAGGTCCTGACGTCGATAATGTCGGAGAAGTGCCGTCCATCAATCAGAACGTGGTCGATTTGCGATTCCGTTTGTTGTGGTGATCTCCAGGTGTAACGATACGGGAGGCTGTGCTGGAAGAAGGTGCTACGAATGGCCATGTTCTTGGAGGCGGCGAAATCGATGAGGCGTAGGCCATTTTCGTTCGTCAGCTGGTGGGCGCTGAACTTTCCAATCGTCGGTCTGAATTCCTCCTCCTGGCCTACCTGAGCGTTTAGATCCCCTATGATGATCTTGACGTCGTGGTTTGGGCAGCGGTCGTACTCGCGTTCGAGCTGCGCGTAAAATGCGTCTTTGTCATCATCAGTGCTTCCGGAGTGAGGGCTGTGCACGTTTATTATGCTAATGTTGAAGAATCGGCCCTTGATCCTCAACCTGCACATTCTTTCGTCGATCGGCCACCAACCGATCACGCGCCTCTGCATGTCGCCCATCACTATAAAAGCTGTTCCCAGCTCACGTGTGTTGCCGCAACTCTGGTAGATGGTATGATTACCTCTAAACGTTCGCACCATAGATCCTGTCCAACACACCTCCTGCAGCGCTACGATTCCGAACCCGCGGTCCTTCAGTATATCGGCGAGTATGCGGGTGCTCCCGATGAAGTTGAGAGATCTGCAGTTCCACGTACCGAGCTTCCAATCGCAAGTCCGTTTTCGTCGCTGTGGTCGTCGCCATTGGTATCGGTTCGCATTCTTCTCTTGTTGATTTTCCGGTGCTAGTCTTTTTTACGGCTGGCTCGCAGGGCCTGACACCAACCCACTAACCCAGGGAGCTGGGCTTACCTTCCCGGAAGCTACGGGTTCTGCAGAACCCGAAAGCTAAACAGAAACTTTTTATTAATTGTAAATCGGGTCCATGGTAAAAATGAAAACATTAATCTGTTGAATTGAAACGAAACTCAGTCTGCACAAATCAAGAAGTGGCGTTGTGCATTTATGTTGACCCTCAGAATAGTTATTTCAACCGCAAGCCGCCTTTCAATGTAGGGATTTTGCTTTCTTTAAAACTGTTCCTTATTTTTTTACTGAAATTTGTCCTGCTAATTTCTTCAATTTCTTGCCATTCTAAAAGAAATTTCATCTTGGGTTTTCGTTTTCGCAGAAAATCCTCCTGAAATTGTTCCAGTAGTTCCTCCAGAAAATACACAAGTTCCTCCGAAGACTCTCCAAGAATTTCCTTTGGAAGTTTTTTTTTTACCTGTATTAACGAGATTTTTAGCCCTAGGCTAGTTCATCTCGGGACCCACGCTTTACTTCCCTTGCGAAGAAAGAACTCACAATTTATGAGTTTTTCGGGAGTGGGATTCGATCCCAGGTCCTCGGCATGAAAGGCATGCGCTTTAACCATCACACCAGGTCCGCTCCTTATTTGGAAGTTCCACCAGGAATCTCCATGAGATTCTTCTGAGCTTTTATACAATCACTTGGAAATTCTAAAGAATTGCTGGGAGGGGGAGGTGGAATTGGCTTCGTTAGCGATGTTGAGATAATCCCATATTCTGAATCTCCATGCCAAACTGAGCCGAAATCCAAATTTTCATGAACTTTGATGCTGGGGAACCTATTTAAAAATCAGTTTGAAGTTTGTATGGGAGCGATTTGTCGAATCACCCCTCGTCGCATTTTGTACTGGGCGGAACAATCAAACAGTTGCCCAGCTGTCAAAAGGCGGTTTTAAAAATTCTCTTTGAAATTTATTTCAGGTACCAATGTGATGTTCTAAAAATCTGAAAAAAAATCATAGTGGCTCAGAAAAAGGTGCTCTTTCGTATAAAATCAAAAAATCAATACATTTTTCTTAATTTAAAAACCCAATTTCCACTAGCACGAATACACAATTAACGGAAGCAGCTTTCATTGCAGCAGCTCCAATGCTGAAATCAATTTATTATTCATATTTTTTTAAATCTAGTTTTATTGTGCGGGCATTCCCTTATCGCAGAGGTTCCCAAACTTTTGACTACCGCGGCGCCCTTTAAATTATTCAAAAATGTCGCGGCGCACCAACTACTTTTTCAAAGAAGATTTATCATTTTAACACTTGTCCGGCGTTAAATAAGACCGAACCATGCGTTTTTCAGTGATTTTGGGAAAATGTCCTGCAAGCACTTGGGGTATCAAATCAAGAATGTTATTTTCTCAGTTACTACTTTTCGTCAATAATAAAACATCTGCATCAAAAACATTGCTTAAACATTCACTGAACTTATCAAAAATATTTGAATTTTGCAACATTACAATGCGAAACCTTCGAATTTGTTAAATAAATAGTTTGCCAAATTTCAGAGAAATAGGTTTAAAAATAGTTTATTAAGAACCTGTGACATAGACGGTGATGGGTCAATTTTCGTTTTCTTGCAAGATGGCACAACTCAAAAAAAAGTTTTTTAGAATCATGCACGAAATCAATATTCAAATCGTTGCAGAGTTTTTTTGCGATAGTGTTTTTGGTAAAAATGTCGTTCCGAAACGTTTAGATAGCATGGAGACCAGCAGATGTGACAGTAATGATTCTGGATTCGCAGTGATGGAAATAACCGACAAGGAATACAAAAAAAAAAAATCTGGAAAAAACTTTGAAAAGGTCCTTGAAATATTTACTTTGAATTAAAAGCTATTGATAATAACAAAAACATAGCTGAATCACAAACAATCCAAATAACAAATTCAGAAGTTTAAAGAAAATTTTTGGAACTCCAGAAATTTAAAAATTAAAAAAAAAAATCTTCAAGTTGCTTGAGGATATCAAAAATTACATTCGTTAAATATTCGATGAGTATGGAATATAATATTCAACTTATAATTTGAAGAGGGGAAACCCCTTTGAACGACTATCTTTTGAAGTCTTCATCAAAAAGGCAAGACAACACATTGGAATAAAACGACCCTACAATGATGCGACACTAGTTTTACTAAACAAAACAAAAACTGCAAAAAAATGGCATTTTGAATAGTGTAATTTTCCAATTGTTGAACAGCTAAAAACTCACCTATTGTTGCACACTTTATGTTATTCTTATGAGGTGTGCAACAATTGGCGAATCTTTAGCCATGCAACAATTGGAAAATTACCTAATAAGAGGCTCAAGAACCTGCGGCGCACCAGAGAAATGATCATGGCGCACCAGGGCGCCGCGGCGCACAGTTTGGGAAGTACTGCCTTATCGAACACGACGGTTCGGAACGTTCGTGCCACGAACAGTCCCAAAAATCGTCCGTTTTTGCCTTCACACCTAATTTCACAGTCGAATGTGCCATAAATGACAGAGTGACACGTGCTTGTTTTGCTGCCTCACTTACATTTCATCTTCGCTTTCTTTCTTTTTTGAACAATGACAGCAGAAGGTCGCATCAAAAAACGAGGTAGTATGTGCAAAATTGGCAGCAAGGAGACATCAAATTGACAAGGTTCGTATAAAAGGATGTTTGAAACAGGGTGTCGAATCGACCTTCGAATCCAGTGGCCAAGGAAACTCACAATACATTTTGGTATCCCAACTCGCGCTGATTTCACCTCTCCAAATATTGATCATATTGATTTATTTTAGACCAAAGTCGATATCCCCAATAAAAGTTCGCCGAAGTAAAAACGTCGGCATTCTAATTGAAGCGTCGCCGACACAGGCAATTCTTATGCGTCGGCGAACCCCAAATTAGAATGCCGACGCCGAAGTTTTGACTTCCGAAGTTCCAACTTTCTCTCGCATGTATTGTTCGTGCAGTTGAAAATCGGAATTTTCGACACGCGAAATTCGATTTTTCTGCTAAACCGCGTGTCGGACGTACGTCGGGCACAGTGCGCTGGATAGAGGGCCAGGTCCGCTGTCCAGCGCACTACGTCCGACGTTAGGTTTCACGTATGGATTTTGAGAAAATTCGATTGTCGGGTGTGGGGTATCTTCGGGTTTCAACCGCGACGACAATAACAATCAACTGTACGCTGTTATATCATACCAGTGCTGCCAGTTTCAGTGAAGGGGTTTCTTCAAGGGGTTTCTGCTTGATTATATCTGGGATTCCTATAGATAATATCGTACGATTCCACTTGGTTTTTTTTTGGAATTTAATGAGAATCTTTCGTTTGGTGACCAAGGACGTGAATTCCTGAGATTTCTCCAGGAGTTCCTTCTGTTATTTTTCAGTTATCAATCCTGATATCCCTTTATAAATTTCTCTCACGTACATATAGCTATTTAGGAATTTCACTAGGAATCGAAATTGATATTTTGTACAGTACACATTCGTTAAGTTAGTTAAGAAAAAGAAAACATTTATCAGAGAGACAGACGTAACCCTTACAACCCTTACCGCTTCGGAAGCCACAGATCTAGCAAATCTTATATTCACATATACATAAATATTTACTAGAATTGAATGGGCATTAGATTCTTTTGATCCATTCAAATCTCCTGGATTGGACGGAATTTTCCCCGTACATCTGCAAAAGAGCAAGGTAAAGATAATTCCAATTTTAATGAAGCTTTTTAAAGGCAGCTTCCTCTTAAGGTATATTCATACAAAATGGAGACAAGTTTGAAATGTATTTATATCAAAGAATAACAAAAAAAATGTCGTCGCCAAAATCATTTCGGCCAATTAGTGTTATATCTGTTATCTTAAAACTAATGGACAAACTTATAGATGAGTACATTAAAGTTGAAATATTCAATGATAAACCTTTAAATAGAGCTCAGTTCGCGGGAAAACGATAATATCGGCTCTTCATTCATTGGCTACCAAGGTTAAAAAAACTTTCGACACTAGAGAAATACTCTTGGCAGCATTTCTGTATGTAGAAGGAGCATACGACAATGCAAGTTTTGCATCAATGAAAAGTGCAATGAGAAATCATGGATTCTCCCAAAGTATTATTGATTGGATAGAAGAGATGCTGTCGAAAAGAAAATTGTCAGCACATATGGTGGAGATACAGTTATAAAAGTAACAACTGTTCAGGACTGTCCCCAAGGGAGAACAATCTCTCCCCTCCTCTGGTCTCTAGCTGTTGATGATCTTCTTGTAAAACTACAGCATCAAGGATTCGATCAAGGATTCGATGTAATTGGATTTGCGGATGATATTATCATTAAGAGCCTGTTGACGCCGTGGGATATATGGGTCTGTAATCCCAAAAGGGTGCTGAATTTCATTAGAAATATAGTACCTGATTGGAACACACGCCAACTACTGGGAGGATAATCCCTCCTTAATAGCGACGAATACTTCCAGTACGGGAAAAATAAAGAGGAAAACACCACAATAGATCAAATAAATGGTCGCAGTGGTATCATGACCCCAACACAGGAAAAAAACCCTTACAACAAAAACAATAAAACACATCATTACGAAAACATAATCGCCCAATGCTAAACGTACTGGGGGTTTCTCAAGAAACTGCTTCCAGGAACGTATGCTGGGGATCTGCCCAGGAATTCCTGCTGGGAGTGTTTCTTCATAGCTCCTTCTGATCTGATAGAATCGATTCACCGATTTAATCGAATGCTTTGAATCGATGTTTTCACATCGATTCGATATTTTAAAATGTTACAAAACCATAAAATGATCCGTTTGCAGCAAGATTTATTTGTCTTAATAAATTTAATATCAAAAATTGAGATTTTACATCGAACCATCTCTGGAGGAATTCTTGGATGAATCCGTGGAGGAATTCCTAAAGAAATTCCTGAAAATATCCTCCAGGAATACCTGAAGGATTCTCTGGAGGAATTCTTGGATGAATGCCTGGAGCATATTCTGGAAGAAATCTTGAAGGAATCCCTGGATGAACTCCTGGAGGATTTCCTAGAGGAAATATGGGAGGAATCCCTGGAGGAGAAACATCTTGAGGAATTCTTAGAGAAATTACTGGAGAAATTCCTGGAAGAACTCCTGGAGGACTTTTTGGAAAAATGGCTGGAGGAATCCCTGAAGCAATTTCTAGAATAACCTCAGGAGAGGAATACCTGTAGGACCTTATGGACAAATTTCTGGCGGAATCCTAGGTGGAACTCCCGGAGAAATCCCTAGAGGCATTCTCGATGAAATCCCTGAATGAATCCCTGGAGAAATTTCTGAAGAAATTCCATGGAAGATATCCTGGAGGAATCGCTGTAGGAATTTCCGCAGGAATTCCTGGGTCGATTCCTGGAAGAATTCCTGGAGCAGTTCCTAAAGAAATACCTGGGGTAATCCCTGGATAAATTCTTGGTGGAATTCCCGGAGGAGTTCCTGGGGAAATTTCTGAAGGAATCCCTGGAGGATTCCTTAAGAAATCCTAGAAGGAATTTATAGATGGATCTCAGAAGGAATTCATGCAGGACTCGCTGGAGGAATTCTTGGAATAATTCCTCTGGATAAACTCCGGGATAAATTCCTAGAGGTGTTTTGAAGAAATTGCCGTAGGTATTGTGGAGGTATTCCTGAAGGAATTCCTGGAGGAATGCTTAGAGCAATTCCTGGAAGAATCCCTGCATACATTCCATGGGGAATCCCTGGAGGAATCCTTTGAGAACTCCCTGGAGGATTTCCTTGGAGGAATTCATGAAGAAATGCCTGGAGGAACCCCTGGAGAAATTTCTGGAGACATGCCTGTAGGAATTCCTGGAGGAATCTCTAGAGAAATTCCTTGGGGAATCTTTAGAGGAATTCCTGGAAGAATCCTGGGGAATCCCTGGAGGAATCCTTTGAGAAGTCCCTGAAGGATTTCCTTGAAGAACTACTGGAGCACTTTCAGGAGGAATTCCTGGAGGAATCCGTAGAAGATTTTCTTGAGGTATCTCAAGAGGAATACCTGTAATAATCTCTGGAGGAATTCCTTGAGAAATCTCTAGAGAAATTGCTAGAGAAATTCCCGGACGAATCCCTGTAAGAACTTTCAGAGGAATCCATGTAGGAATTCCAAGAGGAATCCTGAAGGAATTTCTGGAGAATTTCCTTGAGGAATTCTTGGAAGAATCTTAGAAAGAATTCCCAAAGAAATCCAAGGATCAATTTCTGAGGAAATTCTAGGGGGAGTTTCTTAAGAAATCACAGGAGGAAGTACTGAAGAAATCGCTGAAATTCCAGAGGAAATCCTGAAGGAATCCTAAAAAAAAGTACGCAGAGGAACTTTTGAAGTAAATTTGGGAATCTCACGAGAGCTTTCTTAACGAAATCCTAGTAGAATTTCTGTAGGAATCCCTGGATAAAAGTTTGAAGAAATTTCTAGACAAATTAATTTTCCCTTCAATAATTTGTCTAGAAATTGGATGGATTTTTTAAAGAAATTACTGGATTAATTTTGGAATAATCTCTAGTAAAATGTTCTGAAAGAAATTCTGGAAGACATTCCTGCAGAAATATTTCAAAGAATTCCACATGGAATTATTGGAGCAATCGCCATCGGAATTCTGGAAGGAATACTGCCTATGATCGCATAATTGTCCCATATGAATAGGAAACCCAGCAAATATGGGACTGATTTGCGGTCATGGGTAGAATACATATGTGTAAAAATCCATGAAGAAATCTCTGAACGGATCTCGGGAGAAATTCCTGAAGGAAACCTCGAAAACAGCACTTGAACAATCACTGGAGGAACCTTTAAAAATATCCCAGAAATGTCTGGTGAATCCCTAGCTGAGTTCTTAAAGGAATTTCTGGAGGAATTCGAGGTGAAACCACTGCAGCAAGCTATGAAAAAAATCCTGGAGGAATTGTTCATATTCATATAGTTTACGAAACTAGAAACAAATCTAAAAAAAAGTCATTTTGAATCCTGAAAACTTCAATGCCTATGTGCATTAGACCTGTTCACTTTTTTTTACCTACCCGTGTCACTTCAAATTATCAATCCACATGCAAAAAGAAGTCGTCAGTCCAAAAATGAGCCAAATTGATAAAGGTTTAGAGATGTATCAAATCGATTTTGTGTTTTTAGAGCATTTTCACGAAAATGTACTCCAATATCCAGAAAATTCCATCGAAAAGATACCGAAAATACCGTTAGGATATGATTAGAACAATACTCTACGACTTTGCCGAAGACACTATGGTGTTTAAATTGCATATTTCGAAGTTATTCAACAATTTTCGTTAAAAAATGATGAAAAAATACAACATTTTTACGATTTTTCATGTAAAAGTCATGTAAATTTACATTATTTTACGTGACTAATTTACCTAGCTATTGGTCCTGGGTGTTACGAACATTTCGTCCATACATCATTTTAGCGTAGGAATTCGTTTTCATTGACTAATTATCAAAAGTTTGCCATGTTAATACTAAAAATTGCATAGAGTTGCCAGCACGAAATAAAACAAAGTTACCCATGATTAAAACGTCATTACACTTCTTCGTCTCATTTGCATCAGTTTCAAATTGGTGCAGGTGGTTGAGCATGAGACTGTGGATCCGAAGATTGAAGGTGCGAGCCCTGGAATAGGAGTTTTTGCGTCTCGATCCAGCTATAAGTTGTAAAACTGGAAGTATTGATGGCCAACCGCGCGAGTTACGGAAGGTTAATCAGATGCTGAATAGGGTAGTGGACGTAT